>NW_024420442.1:5189587-5523735 GCF_014898765.1 Herpailurus yagouaroundi | reverse complement strand
ATTTAATCTATTCTCTTTATACCTGTTCTATATCTCCTTCTTTATTTTCCTCTCTCTCTCTGGATTAAGCTGTATGACTTCTCTGCCTGGGCAATTTTACTTTATTTTCACTTTCCCCACCCCTGTCATTTCTCTGTTTGTATGGGATAAGGCCTCTCCCACCACCACACCCTTCACCAAATTAAAAAAAAATTTTTCCAGGGCTACTTCAACAAACAAATAAAGTCACACCTGGTGGAGACTCCAAAACATCACTACGAGTAGGGAGATAAAGCAACCAGAGTCACAACAACAGAGAGCATGTAATACCCCAAAAAACACCTCCTGAAGGGCCTGGCTCTGGACAGTGTATGACCCCTCTTTAATATAGTAGTGCTTGCAGGTACAGGACACATAACAAGCTTTTAAAACACATTAAGGACAGAAAAATAGCCAAAATGACAAAACAGAAGAATTCTCCTCAAAAGAAATTCCAGGAAGAAATGACAGCTAAAGAATTGTGCAAAATAGATAAACAATATATCTGATCAAAAATTTAGAATAATAGTCACAAGATTAATCGCTGGGCTTGAAAAAAGCATAGAAGGCAACAGAGAATCTATTGCTACAGAGATCAAGGAACTAAAAAATTGTCATGAAAAATATTTTAAATGCTGTAAATGAGGTGCAAAATAAACTAGAGGCAGTGACAGTGAGGATTGAAGAGGCAGATGGGAGAATAAGTGAAATAGAAGATAAAATTATGGAAAAAGATGAAGCTGAGAAAAAGAGAGATAAAAAATTCTGGACCACAAGGGGAGAAATAGAGAACTAAGTGATTCAATGAAATGGAATAATATCCTTATCATAGGAGTTTCTGAAGAAGAAGAGAGAGAGAAAGGGGCAGAAGATGTATTTGAGCAAACCATAGCAGAGAACTTCCCCAATCTGGGGAAGGAAACAGACATTGGAGTCCAGGAGACACAGAGAACTCCCTTCAGATGTTACTTGAATCGATCTTCTGTATGACATATCATAGTGAAACTGGCAAAATACAAAGATAAAGAGAGAATTCTGAAAGCAGCTAGGGACAAATGGGCCTTAACCTACAAGGGTAGACACACAAGTGTCGTAGCAGACCTATCTACTGAAACTTGGCAGGCCTTAAGGGAGTATCAGGTAATATTCAATGTGCTTAATAGGAAAAATATGCAGCCAAGAAGCCTTTATCCAGCAAGGCTGTCATTCAGAATAGAAGGAGAGCTAAAAGTTATACCAAACAAAAACTGAAGGAGTTCATCACCACTAAACCAGCCCTACAAGAGATCCTAAGGGGGACTCTGTGAGTGGAATGTTGCAAAGACTACAAAGGACCAGAGACAGCATTACAAGCATGAAATCTACAGATAACACAATGACACTAAATCCATATCTTTCAATAATAACACTGAATATAAATGGACCAAATGCTCCAATAAAAAGACATCAGATATCAGAATGCATACAAAAAAAACAAGACCCATCTATTTGCTGTCTACAAGAGACCCATGTAAGACCCAAGGACACCTTCAGATCGAAAGCAAGGGAATCGAGAACCATCTATCATGCTACTGGAAGTCAAAAGAAAGCTGGAGTAGCCATACCTATGTCAGACACACTAGATTTTAAATTAAAGGCTGTAACAAGAGATGAAGAAGGGCATTATATCATAATTACAGGATCTATCCTTCAAGAAGAGATAACAATTATAAATGTTTATGCACCCAATTCAGAAGAACTGAAATATATAAAACAATCACAAACATAAGCAATTTTATTGATAAGAATGAGGCAATTGCAGAGGACTTTAATACTTCACTTATAGCAATGGACAGATCATCTAGACAGAAAATCAGTAAAGAAACAATGGCCCTGAATGAGACACTGGACCAGATGGATTTGACAGATATATTCAGAACTTTTCATCCAAAAGCAGCAGAATACACACTCTTCTCAAGTGCACATGGAACATTCTCCAAGATAGATCACATACTGGGTCACAAAATAGCCTTGAATAAATAAAAAAGAATTCAGATCATTCCATGCACATTTTCCAAACACGATGCTATGAAACTTGAAATCAACCACAGGAAAAAGTTTGGAAAACCTCCAAATGCATGGAGGTTAAAGAACATCCTACTAAAGAATGAATGGGTCAACTAGGAAATTAAAGAAGAAATTTAAAAAATGTATGGAAACAAATAAAAATGAAAATACAAAAGTCCGAAACCCTTTGGTATGCAGCAAAGGTAGTCCTAAGAGGAAAATACATTGCAATCCAAGCCTATCTCAAGAGACAAGAAAAATCCCAAATACAAAATCTAACAGCACACCTAAAGGAACTAGAAGCAGAACAGCAAAGAAACCCTAAGGCCAGCAGAAGAGAAATAGTAAAGACTAGAGCAGAATAAACAATATAGAATTCAAAAAAACAGTTGAACAGATCAATGAAATTAGGAGCTGATTTTTTTGAAAAAATAAACAAATATGATAAACCCCTAGCCAGACTTCTCAAAAGGAAAAGACAGAGGACCCAAATAGATAAAATCACAAATGAAATTGGACCTATTATAACCAACTCCTCAGAAACACAAAAAAATTATCAGAGAATACTATGAAAAATTATATGCCAACAAACTGGACAACCTGGAAGAAATGGATAAATTCCTAGACACGCACACACTACCAAAACTCAAATGGGAAGAAATAGAAAATTTTAACAGACCTACAACTAGTGAAGAAATTGAATCAGTTATCAAAAATCTCCCAACAAATAAGAGTCCTGGGCCAGATGGCCTCTCAGGGGAATTATACCAGGCATTTAAAGCAGAGTTAATACCTATCCTTCTAAAGCTGTTCCAAAAAATAGGAAGGAAAGCTTTTGGACTCACTCTGTGAAGCCAGCATTCCCTTGATTCCCAAACCAGACAGAGACCCCACAAAAAAGGAGAATTATAGGCCAATATCCCTGAAGAACATGGATACAAAAATTCTCAACAAGATACTAGCAAATCGAACTCAACAGCATATAAAAAGAATTATCCACCATGATCAAGTGGGATTTATTCCTGGGCTGCAGAGCTGGTTCAATATCTGCAAATCAATAAATGTGATACATCACATTAATAAAAGAAAGGATAAGAACCATATGATTCTGTCAATAGATGCAGAGAAAGCATTCAACAAAATACAGCATCCTTTCTTAATAAAAAACCCTCAAGATAGTCGGGATAGAAGGAACAAACTTAAACATCATAAGAGCCATATATGAAAAGCCCATACTAATATCATCCTCAATGGGGAAAAACTGAGAGCTTTACCCTTGAGATTGGGAACATGACAGGGATGTCCACTCTCGCCACTGTTGTTTAACATAGTGTTGGAAGTCCTAGCATCAGTAATCAGACAATAAAATGAAATAAAAGGCATCAATATTGGCAAAGAAGAAGTTAAACTTTCACTTTTTGCAGACAATATGATACTCTACATGGAAAACTGGAAAGACTCCACCAAAAATCTGCTAGAATGCATACATGAATTCAGCAAACTCACAGGAATTCAGTTGCATTTCTATACACCAATAATGAAGCAACAGAAAGACAAATCAAGAACTCTATCCCATTTACAATTGCACTAAGAACCATAAAATACCTAGGAATAAACCTAACCAAAGATGTAAAAGATCTGTATGCTGAAAACTATAGAAAACTTATGAAGGAAATTGAAGAAGACATAAAGAAAAATTTCCCATGCTGATGGATTGGAAGAATACATATTGCTAAAATGTCAATGTTACCTAAAGCAATCTACACATTCAATGCAATCCCAATCAAAATTGCACTGGAATTCTTCTCAAAGCTAGAACAAACAATCCTAAAATTTGTATGGAACTACAAAAGATTCCAAAGAGCCAAAGTAGTGTTGAAAAGGAAAACCAAAGCAGGAGGCATCACTATCCCAGACATTAGCCTCTACTACAAAGCTGTAATCATCGAGACAGTATGGTATTAGCACAAAAACAGACACATAGACCAATGGAATAGAATAGAGAACCCAGAAATGGACCCACAAATGTAAGGCCAACTAATCTTTGACAAAGCAGGAAAGAGTATCCAATGGAAAAAAGACAGTCTCTTTAGCAAATGGTGCTGGGAGAACTGGACAGCAACATGCAGAATAATGAAACTAGACCACTTTCTTACACCATAGACAAAAATAAACTCAAAATGGATGAAAAACCTAAATGGGAGACAGGAAACCATCAAAACCCTAGAAGAAAAAAACAGGCAACAACCTCTTTGACCTCAGCTGCAGCAATTTCTTGCTCAACATATCTCCAAAGTCACAGGAATTAAAAGTAAAAAGGAATTATTGGGACCTCACCAAAATAAAAAGCTTCTGCACTGCAAAGGAAACAATCAATAAAACTAAAAGGCAAACAACAGAATGGGAAAAAAATATTTGCAAATGACATATTGGATAAAGGGTTAGTATACAAAATCTATCAAGAACTTACCAAACTCAACACCCAAAAACCAAATAATCCAGTGAAAAAATGGGTAGAAGACATGAATAGACACTTTTCCAAAGAAGACATCCAGAAGGCCAACAAACACATGAAAAGATGCTCAACATCACTCATCATCAGGGAAATACAAATCAAAACCACACTGAGATACCACCTCACACCAGTCAGAGTGGCTAAAATTAACTCAGGAAACAACAGATGCTGGTGCAAATGTGGAGAAATGGGAACCCTCTTGCACTGTTGGTGGGAATGCAAACTGGTACAGCTGCTGTGGAAAACAGTGTGGAAGTTCCTCAAAAAATTCAAAATAGAACTACCCTACAACCCTGCAATAGCACTACTAGGAATTTATCCAAAGGATACAGGAGTGCTAATGCATAGGGGCACATGTACCCCAATGTTATAGCAGCACTTTCAACAATAGCCAGATTATAGAAAGAGCCTAAATGTCCATCAACTGATGGATAGATAAAGAAGATGTGGTTTATATATACAATGTAATACTACTTGGCAATGAGAAAGAATGAAATGCTGCCATTTGCAGCAACATGGATGGAACTAAAGGGTATTATGCTATGCGAAATAAGTCAGAGAAAGACAGATATAATGTTTTCATTTATTTGTCGAACTTGAGAATCTTAACAGAAGCCCATGGGGGAAGGGAAGGGGAAAAATAGTGACAGAGAGGGAGGGAAGCAAACCATAAGAGACTCTTAAATACAGAAAACAAACTGAGGGTTAATGGGGGCAGTGGGAGAGAGGGGAAAGTGGGTGATGGGCATTGAGGAGGGCACTTGTTGGGATGAGCACTGGGTGTTGTATGTAAGTGATGAATCATGGGAATCTACACCCAAAACCAAGAGCACACTGTACACACCATATGTGAGCCAACTTTAAAATAAATCATATTAAAAAATAATAATAAATAAATTCATTGCCAATGTATATTAACTAGAAATAATTGCATAAAGTACAAACTTTGCTGCTAGTTTTTCATCTCATAAAGTACTATGTAAATAACAGAAGCACATTATGATCAGTGATCAATCATACCATTTCTTTCAAAGACTTGAGTTGATTGGTCACTTCACATGTGTTATTCAGTTCATGCACAGATAGCAAAATGTGTAGTTGTGTTACTTCTTGTCTCCCAATTAAAAATCCATGTAACATTTTATACAAATGGATAATCAAAAGAGAAAATCAGCCCAACAGAGCTAGCATCAAGGAAACAGCAAACAAAGAAACAAAAGGGATAAAATGGAATAATAAAAATGAAATTGAATGTGATTAGAAGATTTGAAAATGGTGACAGCAAAGACAAAAAGGAAGACATTCTAACCAAAACAAAGGGCAAGAAACAGGCATGCAGCTTGGCAGAAACTATTCTTTTATTCCACATAATAGCCGGAGAGGTTTCTCATGTATTCCTTTGCTTTATAGAAACTAGAAAAATGTGGAATACATGGTAGATATTTAGCATAATAAATAGTTATTAACACTGTAGAGTATTCTAAAAATGCACATCGATCCTATCTACTCAATTCACACCACTCTTGAGAGTTTCATTCAACTTTCTACAAATATTTATTAAGCTCTTCTTATGCCAGATACCATTTTAGGAATTATTTTATGCCCAAAGATACAAAACAAAAACAAACCAAGAAAAAAAGGCTTTGCCCTCATGGAGCTCATATTCTAGTGGGAATACACAAATGATAAATGAGTGGAGTGAATGATATAGTATACCATAGGTGATAAATGCCATGGGGAAAAAAATAGAAGGAACAACAACAGTGTTGAAGGATGGAGTGAAATTTCAAATAGGATGGTTAGGGCTCATATTACTGACATGACCTTTGAATGAAGGAGGTGACAGAAAAGTTCACGGAGATATCTTGGTGAAGATTCCAGGCAGAGGGAACAGCAACTGCAAAGGTGTGGAAATGGGAATGTTTGTGGCATATTCTAGAAACAGCAAGGAGTCCAATGCATGTGGAGCAGAGAATAGGTTGGGGGTGTGTGACAGTGAATGTTACGAAATACGTCAGAGAATTCAGATTGTTTAAAACTTCTCAATTCATTGTGAGGATTCTGACTTTTACTCTGAGTGAGATAGGAAGTCAGTGATTAGATTTGAGCAAAGGGTAATAGGATCTCAATGACATTTCAGCCCAATTGCTCTGAGTTCTACGTTAAGAACAAATCTGGTGTCAAGGTGGCCGTGCAAAGTGGAATCAGGGGCACAAATTAATAGCCTATTGAAATCTAAGTAATACATGATGGTGACTTGGTAGTAGTGATGGGGATTGAGAAGTGTTCAAGTTGTGTATATAATTTTAAGATAGAACTTAGAGGATTTCTTGACAGGATGTGGGGTCCTGTGATGCAAACATAACTTCAAGGATTCTACTCTGTGTAGCTGGAAGGATGGAGTTAACTGAGACAGAGGAAGACTGTAAGAAACAAATTTGGAGTAGGAGAAGATCAAGGACTTGGTTTGGGGATCTTTCTAAAACACAAATCTAATCATGTCACTTCACAGCAAAAACCGTTCTTTGATTCTGGAATAAAATTCAAACACCTCAGGATAGTGTACAGAGTTCTGAATGATGTAAATCTAGTCTGCATTTTTAGCCTCCATCAATTACTATTAGCTTATTAAATAATTTGCAGCTTCCCCAGTGACATGGTGCTTTGCACACTATTTGCTCTCATTGGAGTGGATGTTCTCCCTTTTCTCATTAGCAACCTTCCAAACATTCTTTAGGATGTCGATAAAATATAATACCGTCTTGTGAAACTTTCCCCACTTCCCTCAGGCAAAGCCAATCAATTTCTTTTTCCTGCCCCCATAACATTCTGATACTATGTCTATTATAGCACATGTTTCATTATTTGTGTCTCTCATTAAACTATGAGCTCCACAAGTACAGAACCATGATTTATTCACATCTGTATCCTCTAGCTCGTAGCATGAAAATGTAAGACAGCTGCCAAAAATTACTTGTTTAATGTTGAATGAGGATATAAACAAATGGTAAAGTACTCATGGAGAGTATATGGAATCATGTCTGACACAAAAACTTTAATATGTTATGAAGTCAGGCAGGAGATGTAGTTGAAATAGATCATCCAGACTTGAACAATACATTTTAAAGGTATGTGAAAAAAAGATAAGAAGTGTTTCCAATAGCATTTCCCTCTTGGAAAATTTCTTGTTCTGGGGATACAACTTGTACCTATTAGGGGTAGTAATATAAGAGAAGTACAGTTCCCAGATTCTGCTTCAAAGACAGATTTCTCCCTAAGCTCCCGAAATCATGGATCAAAATGTTGATCAACTAAAGAATAAATATCATTTTGCCTTCAGCTTTCCACAAGATGTTTATGAATTAGTCCTCATCTTTGCAAGTGAATGAACTGTTCCATGAAATCTAAAGGTCTGTGTGTTTGGATTCATGCCAGAGACATTCTGCAAGCTGATAGCTCATTGTGACAAAGATGCTAACATTTGTTGATGCCAGATATATTCAAGCTAAGATGCTTAAATATGCCAAGGCTTGAATCTGTGTGTCACATTTAATGGCTCAGTATAAATTTCTATATATGTTTCTTACTTGTAGCTTATTTAGGAATTTTATGGGCTGAATTGTGTTCCCTCCAAATTCATATCTTGAAGTTCTAACCCCTAGTACCTCAGAATGTAACTGTATGTGGAGATAGAGAGAGGTAATTAAGGATAAATGACATCATTAGGGAGGGCCCTAATTCAATATGATTGATCTCCTTATAAGAAGGGGAAATTAGGACACAAACACACACAAAGTGAAGACCATGTGAAGACAAGGGGAAAAGATGGCCATCTACAAACCAAGAAGAGAGACCTCTGGATGAAACCAAGAGTGCTGACACATCAATCTTGGACTTTAGCCTCCAGAATTGTGAGAAAATAAATTTGTATTATTTAAGATACCCAGTCTATAGTACTTCATTATGGCAGTCCTAGCAAACTAATACAAGATTGATTCTAACTCAATTCTAAATGGGTGATAATGTAAATAGTTGAAAGTTTTTATTAAGTCTTGATGCAGATAGACATTTTAGAGATATGGTAGTAACTCATATGTCTACTCTTTAGGAGGATTAGACCTCAGCAGCTTTGCTGTTTCAGTTTTCAATTGCACACACTTCCATGGTAATTAAATGGAAGTGAGCATTTAAGACAGTGAATAGCAAACTTGTGTGTACATCAGAATCACTGTTTTAAGTCTATGATGGGACATAGCCTTCTACATTTTAACAAACTTCCCAGTTAGCTGCTGGTGGTCCAACCAGCATCACAACAGTTAGAGAAACAGTGACCTAAGATTTTACTAAAGTTAAAAAAAATAAACACCTTGAAAAGCACATCATAATTTATGAGGTTGTCCCAAAGCAACAATGAAATATGGAGTCTGTTCATAGGGAAAGCCAACTATTAGTACTTCTTTCCAAATTTTAGCAACATCACACTGTAGCTTGAAATTGGCCATAGCGGCTGTATTTACACAGTGGAAATAGAAAAATGCTATAATTCAGGGCTGTTTCTCCCTACAGACCTGGCTACCAGCACAATATTGGAAACAGGCATTGGCTGTCTTTTGAGTTCCCTGGCTTTTTCCCTACCCCCTAAGTGCCCAAGGTCATTGAAGTTATTTGGCCTCCTCCCTAAATTAATAAGAGAATGCAGTAGGTCCCTTGCAAGGGAGTAATGCATAAATTATTGGTACGCATTTTGTGAGGCTATGGAGAGAATTTCTGGGGCCACCTGGTTAGTAGCAGCAAGGTAAATAGCCTGGGGTCAACTTATCTAATGAAAGAGAAAGAGGAAAAATTAAGCCAAGATTTTAAAGCAGTGAAGCCAGTACAAGGGAACTTTTAAGATAGTGGGAGCCATCCCTATCAAAATAACACTGGAATTCTTCACAGAGCTAGAACAAATAATCCTAAAATTTTTATGGAACCAGAAAAGACCCCAAAGAGCCAAAGCAATCTTGAAAAAGAAAACCAAAGCAGTAGGCATCACAATCCCGGACTTCAAGCTATACTACAAAGCTGTAGTCATCAAGATAGTATGGTACTGGCACAAGAACAGACACTCAGATCAATGGAACAGAATAGAGAACCCAGAAATGGACCCACAAATGTAAGGCCAACTAATCTTTGACAAAGCAGAAAGAGTATCCAATGGAAAAAAGGCAGTCTCTTTAGCAAATGGTGCTGGGAGAACTGGACAGCAACATGCAGAAGAATGAACCTGGACCACTTTATTACATCATACACAAAAATAAACTCAAAATGGATGAAAGACCTCAATGTAAGACAGGAAGCCATCAAAATCCTTGAGGAGAAAGCTGACAAAAACCTCTTTGAGCTTGGCCACAGCAACTTCTTATTCAACACGTCTCCGGAGGCAAAGGAAACAAAAACAAAAATGAACTACTGGGACCTCATCAAAATAAAAAGCTTCTGCACAGCGAAGGAAACAATCAGCAAAACTAAAAGGCAAATGATGGAATGGGAGAAGATATTTGCAAATGACATATCAGATAAAGGGTTAGTATCCAAAATCTATAAAGAACTTATCAAACTCAAAATCCAAAACAAATAATCCAATGAAGAAATGGGCAGAAGACATGAATAGACACTTCTCCAAAGAAGACATCCAGAAGGCCAACCGACACATGAAAAAATGCTCCACATCACTCATCATCAGGGAAATACAAATCAAAACCACAATGAGATACCACCTTACACCTGTCAGAATGGCTAACATTAACAACTCAGGCGAAAACAGATTTTGGCAAGGATGCAGAGAAAGAGGATCTCTTTTGAATTGTTGGTGGGAATGCAAGCTGGTGAAGCCACTCTGGAAAACAGTATGGAGGTTCCTCAAAAAACTAAAAATAGAACTACCCTATGTCCCAGCAATTGCACTACTAGGTATTTATCCAAGGGACACAGGTGTGCTGTTTTGAAGGGACATGCACCCAATGTTTATAGCAGCACTATCAACAATAGCCAAAGTATGGAAAGAGCCCAAATGTCCATCAACGGATGAATGGATAAAGAAGATGTGGTATATATACACAATGGACTATTACTCAGCAATCAAAAAGAATGAAATCTTCCCATTTGCAACTACATGGTTGGAACTAGAGGGTATTATGCTAAGTGAAATTAGTCAGTCAGAGAAAGACAAACATCATATGACTTCACTCATATGAGGACTTTAAGAGACAAAACAGATGAACATAAGGGAAGGGAAATGAAAATAATATAAAAACAGGGAGGAGGACAAAACAGAAGAGACTCATAAATATGGAGAACAAACAGAGGGTTACTAGAGGGGGTGTGGGAGGGGGGATGGGCTAAATGGGTAAGGGGCACTAAGGAATCTACTCCGGAAATCATTATTGCACTATATGCTAACTAATTTGGATGTAAATTTAAAAAAATAAAATTAAAAGAATAAAAGATAGTGGGAGGCCAGTACAGATTCCATGAAAGAAAGCATGTGATGCTGCTGAAGATTTTTATCTAGCAGAAAAAGGAATGATGTAAAGAAGGGTAGTTAAATAGTAAGTGACTATGTTACTTATACTTAGTAACTATGGTACCCTCCCCCATAGTGATCCATAAAAATCCCTCAAAGTCCAGACTTTTCTTCTTAGTTGTAGAAGATGGACTCACTAAAGACTTGGTTATATTCTGAGAGACAACAGATAATGATTTTAATAAAAACAAAATGAAACACCAACAGCCAAAACAGAACAAAAATAAATAACATTACTCATATATTAAAGAACATTTTACTTTTTCTAAGAAATATATCTGTGGATCCTGAGAAACTTAACAGAAGACCATGGGGGAGGGGAAGGAAAAAAAAAAAAGGCTAGAGAGGGAGGGAGCTAAAACATAAGAGACTCTTAAAAACTGAGAACAAACTGAGGGTTGATGGGGGTGGGAGGGAGGGAGGGTGGGTGATGGGTATTGAGAGGGCACCTGTTGGGATGAACACTGGGTGTTGTATGGAAACCAATTTGACAATAAATTTCATATTAAAAAAAGAAAGTTCTTAGATGATAAGCTAATAGTGGAAATTCTAGTCACTGTAAGATGATGTGGTAGGGGCATATTTGAATGGCACTGTCTATTTCTAGGACTGGTCAAATAATCTGATTGGAAATTTGATACCTTTAAAGAGAAGTCTGCAAAAATATTTGAGAAAAATACTAATCTGCTATGCCCAATAATGGAAAACTAACTGTATTACATGAAGATTGCCAGCTATAAAGGCTCCAAACTACTTTCTCTAACTTAAATAAAATGTTAATTTTTTCCTGATTATAAAAGTAATTTATAATCATTATAGAAAAACTGAGAAATAGAGCAAGGTACACAGAAGGAAATTATAATTCCTTTTAATACAACAATCTAGATTTAATTGACGTGCATTTTGGTGTTTAGCTTTCTAGTCTTTTTTATTTTCTGTGAATTCTCACAAGTATATGTATGTGCATGCACACCCTACTGTAGTAATTTTGTGTATGTTACTAAACTAGAATCATACAATAAAAACTATTACATAATATTTTCTTTACTTACATACAGAAATATTTCCCCATGTTGCTGAATACCATTTTATAAAATAATTATGGATGGTATTCCATCATCTCAATATGCCATTCTTTACTTCATCACTTATTTAATTATTAATAAACTTTGAACCTCATGCCATAACACTATACCATGCTTTGCCTTTTATTGTTTGTGTCATGTACCAATTACTACATCACCTCTCACTCCCCTGACAGACAAATTTCTTAATGATTTTAGGACCAGCCTCACTGTCACTATCTCCAATACTATTCTTGCTTCAATTTTGGTAAATTCAATATACAAAATGTTCTTCTATCAAGTTCTTCAGTTCCTTGACCTTCTCTTCTTCAGTGATCTTGTTTTTCACTCTCTGTCCAACACTCACTGCCACGATCATATGATAGACTTATTACCAAGAACTGTAACCTTTTTATAACTGTAACTTAATTAATTCCATGTTCTGCCACCATATTCTATCTTTCTGGTTTCCTTTTCCTTACCTCAGCAAGCCTTCAACATTTCAGGACTTCCAACTCCCTCATCATCTTGATTATCTCTTTTCACTCATTACCCAGGTTAAATTCAACATTTACTTACTACAAGCACTTCTTTTTAATACACTTTAAACACTTTTGCTTAGAAAAATCATGGCTGACTCATGTGCAGTTTTTGCCATCAGTTACTAGTGAAGGAAACCATACAACAGGTTGACCACATATCTTAACTAGGCCTTCAAGGCTGTCCAGGAAGCATATTTTACTTTCGTAGTCCAATGATCCTCAAACATTTTGGTATCAAGACATCCCTTTACATTCTGAAACATTAAAGACCCTATACAGGTTTGGTTTATGTGGATTATGTCTATCTGAATATTTGAAATTAAAACTGAGAAATACTTAGAATATTAGTTTATTCATTTATAAAATTACATGTTAACATAAATATTTTTATTAAAAATTACTATATTTTCCAAAACAAAAAAATAGTGAAAAAGGGATATTGTTTTAAATTTTTGTAACCTCTATAATATCTAGTTTATGTGAAGACAGCCGGACTTGTATCTTTTTCTACTTTCCAACATGTGATTTATTTTGGTTGGAAAAGGGAGGAGAACTTTACTGCCTTTTTAGATCACTATAGATATTTTTGCTTGATACTTTATTGAAACTCAATAAGTGGTAATTTCTTAAAGCTTAGTTGCAATGTCAAATCAGATTCTATACCAGTGAACTTTTGGTACTATGTTACATTAAAATCCATTGGCCTATCTTGCATTTTGAATGGTCCTTTACTCATGCATGATGTTATAAAATCATTTGTAAAATAATGGTTCATTGAGTTATCCAGCTCTTTTGAATGCTGGCACATTTCATTATACAACATCAAATAAGTCACATTGTGAACTTGTGGTTTCCTATTTTATTCTGTTACTACTATTATTTATTTTAATATTCAGACTGTCCCCAATTTGGCCAATGGAAACCCATTAAATCTAATTTTTATGTCCCTTGGACATCAACCCATTATTTTTTGAGCGCTTCCCTACTTTCTAGCACAAGAAGTAGTTCCAGGTCCATCTTATACCATCTCTTTTCTAGCTATGGAATCAGCTATTTCTCAAATAAGACCTGAATTTATTTAGTAAAAATATTACATAGAAAGATGTGGGAACTCGATGTGCTCATTGCTATTAGGTGTTGCTGATCCCAGGCTCTCAGTGTTCAGAGCTGTGGAATACATAGATATACATATATGAAACACACACACACACACACACACATGCACACATACCTATACAAATACAAACATATAATTTATATGTATCTATATGGAAAACTCTAAATTCAAGTTGCAATCTTCAATTCCAACCCAACATCAGAGTTCAAATTCACTTACTCTCCATATTTGTAAATCTTTCCTCCAATGGTGAGAAGCTTGGCTTCCATCATCCTTAAAATGGTTACTCATTTGATCTGTTGCACTGTAGGTAACCAATCTCTCTTTTCTTCTTCCACCACTGGTCTGACCAGATATCATCCTCACCTTGTTATGGTTGTCTCCTAAAGCCAGGCAGCTCCCCCACTTTCATTTTTCCTCATACTGCATGGGCTTTGACATCTTGAGTTAAAACACTTTCCCCATGTAGATGCTTTTCTAACCTTGTGTGTCCACTCCCTCTCATAGACACCCTGCTCGTTCTGCTAGGCTCTTATATGCCACCCCAATGTATGGACACTGTCCCTAGCTCTTTCTGACTCTAGCATCCCACATCAGGCTCCTCCTCCTCCTTGTGAAAACCCTTTTAAACCTCTTTAGACTCTAACTTTCCATGGATGCACACCACTGCCCCCCCACCTTCCTCCACCATTTCCCTCATGAATGCTGTACTTGTTTTACTTGGGCTCTCACACTCAATGCCAACTTACTCCTCAGTTGGGATGTCTTCTTTATTTCATTCAGGATCTGATGCCGAGTACTGATCCACTGTGGGACCCCTCAACACAAACTATCAACTCCTATGCCTATCTTGCTATGCCACACCTAGGAAATTTAGGACTGAACTGTTAATGGAATGGAAGGGTAGGAAGTATAAGGAAAAGAAGGGAAGGGAAAGAAAGATATGAGAAAGGAAGGGAAGGGAAAGAAAAGAGGAAGAAGAAAAGAACTCCAGTATTACTCAATGAGTTGGTAATTAAAATTTTGATTACTCTTTGATCCAAAAATTATTTATTAATTTTAGTTAGTAGATTGTTTGTGTTGTAGACATGGATTCAGATTTTATAGTGTTATTTAGAGATAGAGACTACAATTTCTGGTTTTGACATTTATGATCAATGTATAAATGTTCATTATGTGCTTGAAAAGAATGTTTATTCTCGGGCAAAATTTTACATACATGACGTGAATAATTAAATTTTCAACACCTCTATATTTAAAATTTTTAATGTTATATTTTAATTTTAAAATGTGTATTTAAACACCCTCTATTATTGTTTCTTTTTTGATGCTTTATCTTTGGATTTTTTAAACAGTGTCCAGTCTATGTATTTTGATCCCTCATTAATAAACAACTACCCTCTGTCTTATTTAATATTTCTTATAATAAACTCTACTTTCTATGGCATTAACATTATGATGCTTGGTTCTGCTTTGTTTAGCTGTTGCAAATTTTAACAATTCTGAATCACTTCATTTTAGCTTTTGTTCTTGTAAAGTACATTTTTAAAATCCCTATTTGAATCTCTATATTTTAACAGAGATTCAATTATTTACATTCACTCTCACAAATTATATTTTCAAATTTCCTTTTAGCGATTTTGTTTTTGAATTTAGGTAAATATATTTTCTGCTCTTTCTTTGTTTTCTCTCTTAATATGCTGACAAAGGATTTGTTGTTTTTCTCATTGCCCATTTAATTATGTGAAAGATTTATATTCTGCTTTAATTGAGCATAAGGTGTTTGAACTCAATTATTCTATTTGTTCTTTTAAGAGAAATAGAAGTTCAAGTAAGTTTACAAAACCTTAATTACCAACATCAAGAATAAAACAGTATCTATATACTATATACATATATACTATATCCTATCTATATAGGAAAAGAAAATTAGCATTTCTCTTCTTTTCACACTTTTCATCTATTATTGTTAAATTATTTTTACAATGTCTTTCAAGAATTTTGGTCATGTAAATTTAGTTTACTAATCATACTTACAGCTATTGTTTTGACACAATTCTTCAGCTTTGCATTTTTCTTACTACCAAAGTTTTCATAATGATTCTTGTTTCCAGCTTTATGGAGATATAATTGACATGTAACATTGCATAAGTTTAAAGTACACAGTGTGATGATTTGATACCCATATATATTGCAAAATGTTTACCACAATAAGATTAGTTAGCACATTCTTCATCTCACATAATTACCATGTGTTGTTGTTATGGTGAGAATATTAAAGCGCTACTCCCATAGCAACTTGAAGTATACAATACATTATTGTTACTATAGTCACCAAGCTGTACATTAAATTCCAGGAACTTATTCATTTTATAGCTGAAAATGTGTAGCTTTTGACCAACATCTCCCCATTTCCCCCCACCCTTGAGGCTCTGGAAACCACCATTTTATTCCCTGTTTCTACCAATTTGATATTTTTAGATTCCATATATAAGATCATACATATTTGGCTTTCTCTGTCTGATTTATTTCACTTGGAGTAATGCTCCCAAGGTCCATTGATGTTTGTTACAAAACAGGATTTCCTTATTTTTTTATTCCTTATTTTTTATGCCTGAATAATAATCCATTATGTATGTGTGTACCTCTCTCTCTTTCCTCCACCCTCCCCCCAGATTTTATTTATTCATCTTTTGGTTGACATTCGGATTGTTTCCATGTCTTGGCTATCATGAATAATGCTTCAATGAACATGGGAGAGTAGACATCTCTTTAAGATAGCAATTTTAACTTCTTCAGATATATACTCAGAAGTGGAATGGCTGGAATATATGGTAGTTCTATTTTCAAAATTTTTGAAGAACCTCCATACTGTTTTCCATAGTGGATCTATCAATTTACATTGCCACCAACAGTAGACCAGGCTTCCTTCTTCTCCACATCTATGCCAGCATTTTTTATCTCTTGTCATTTTGGTAATAGCCATTCTAACAGGTATGAGGTGATATCTTGTGGTTTTGATTTGCAATTCGCTGATGATTAGTTATACCAGGCACCTTTTCATGTATTTGCTGGCCATTTTTATGTCTTTGGAATAATGTCTATTCAGTTCCTCGGCCAATTTTTGAATCAGATTTTTTAAACAGCTGTATGTGTTCCTTATATATTTGGGATATTAACTATCTGATACTAGATTTGCAAATATGTCTTCCCAGGCAATAGATTGCCTTTTCATTTTGTTCATTGTTTCTTTTTTGTGCAGGAGCTTTTTTGTTTGATGCACTTCCACTTGTTGATTTTTGGTTTTGTTCTTCATGCTTTTGGTGTCATATACAAAAAAAATGATTGCCAAGACCAAGGTCAAGGAGCCTTTTTACTATGTTTCCTTCTAGAGTTTTAGGATTGCAACCCTTACATTTAAATCCTAACACAAGTTAATTTTTGTGAGTGGTATAAAATAAGGCTCCAATTTCATTCTTTTGCATGTGTATATCCAGTCTTCCCAATGCCATTTACTTAAGAGACTATACTTTTCCTAAAAGTATTTTTAGCTCCCTTGTCAAATATTAGTTAACCATATATGTGGGGGTTAATTTCTGGGCTCTCAATTCTGTTCCATTGGTCTATGTTTGTTTTTATGCCAGTACCATACTGTTTTGATTATTATAGTCTGGTAATATAATTTGAAATCAGGAAATGTGATATCTCCAGCTTTGTTCTTTCTCAAGATTGCTTTGGCTATTTGAGGTCTTTTGTGGTTCCATAAGAATTTAAGGATGCTTTTTTCTATTTCAGTGAAAAATGCCATTGCAATGTTATAGAGATTGCATTGAATCTACATAGATGGCTTTGGGAAATATGGACATTTTAACAATATTAACCCTTCCAATACATGAACACTGGATATCTTTCCATTTCTATGTGTCTTCTTTGGTTTATTTCCTCAATGTCTTATGGTTTTCAGTGTATAGATTTTTCAATTTCTTGCTTAAATTTATTCTTATTTTATTGTTTTTGATGCTATTGTAAATGGGATTGTTTTCTGTATTTTTTTTCAGATAGTTCATTGTTCCCGCATAGAAATGAAACTCAGTTTTGAATGTTTATTTTGTATCCTGTAACCTTACTGAATTAATATATTAGGTATCAGAATTTCTGGTAGAGTCTTTAGGGTTTTCTAAATGCAAGATCAATGCTATCAGAAAACAAAGACAATTTTACCTCTTCCTTTCAATTTGGATGACTTTTATTTCTTCTTGCCTAATTTCTCTGGCAGGGACTTCCAGTAATACATTGAGTAGGAGTGGTGAGAATGAGTGCCTTTGTCTTGTTCCTAATATTAGAGGGAAAGATTTCAACCTTTCACCATTGAGTATGATGTAGGCTATTGGCTTGTCACATATGGCCTTTATCATGTTGAGTTATGTTCATTCTATACCCAATTTATTATCAGTTTTTATGATGAAGGGATGCTGAATTTTGTCAAATACTTTATTTTATATATCATCTCTTGGTCTCTAGGGTGTATCTTTGTTTTCAGGGAAGGGTTAAGTTGGAAAGTATATTTCATGCATGAAAGTAGTAGAAATATGAACTTTACTCACTTGATGGGGTGTATAATCCTTTATGTATAAACTTACTTTCTCAAAACTGTACCTTTTGCTTCATTCTATTGTTACATTTAGTATCTCCAAAAATGTTTGAGATCAACCTAATTTCCTTCATTGTAAGTAATTTGATTCCTCCCTTGCCTGAATATTTATATATTTATTTCCTTCATCCCACATTTTTTACATAAATAGAGGTGTGCATCATTATTAATTCTGCTTGATCTTTAATGAGTACAACCAATTTTACAGGCAGATATTTCTCAATCCAGTATTATTTAAAATTTTTTAATCTTCTGGGGCGCCTGGGTGGCACAGTCGGTTAAGCGTCCGACTTCAGCCAGGTCACGATCTCGCGGTTCGTGAGTTCGAGCCCCGCGTCAGGCTCTGGGCTGATGGCTCAGAGCCTGGAGCCTGTTTCTGATTCTGTGTCTCCCTCTCTCTCTGCCCCTCCCCCGTTCATGCTCTGTCTCTCTCTGTCCCCCCCCAAAAAAAAAAGTTAAAATTTTTTAATCTTCTATCCTAAATTTTTTCTTCCAGTAAGTTGGATCTCATTTCCCTATCTTCTATATTTACTGTTCTTTTGACATTTTCATTTATTTTCCTTTTACTTTGAGTTCTGAGAGAGGCTTATATTTGTCCTCTATCTCATTGATTCTTTATTCCGTAATGCTGATACTACATACTTATTTCAGTATTGTATCAAAGTTTGCGAAGGCATTATTATTGGTTTCTTATCTCCCTTGTGGTTTCTGAAGTCAAATTTTACAACTTTCATATTAGTCTTTAATAAGATAATATCTTATTTAACTACAATGGTATACTTGGAGTCCACTTTTTTCTGATGCTTTATTGATGGCAAGAAACTGACATTGCCAAAAGCATGCTTTTTTTTTTTCATTGCATTTTTCCCCCCTCGGGAATTCTCTTTGTTTGTTGAATGCTATGCCATTTGCCTTTTTTATGTTCCAGACTCATATAATTGTCTCCATGCTTTTTCAGTTAACCAGGCTTGTACACCTTCTTCCTTATTAAATAAATGATTATTCAAAAATATTTTGATTTTCCATAATGTCTGTCTAATGCTATTTTAATCCTTATTTCAGATCTTACTCCAAAGGCCTCGTGATATAAGTTAATCTCAACATTAAAATGATCAGAGGGGACTGATGTGGCTATGATTGAAAATGCAGAGTAACTGCACACTTCATTGTGCTTTTTCTCGATAATTGAGACAGCCTCTCTATGGGTCATGTTTACACACCTAAGCTTTTTTTTGGTCAAGTCTTTATTCTATATACATGGTATAAAGTATATCAGATCCCCTTCTTGGTGTTAAAATAAGCTATATCAGGAAAGAAACTTAACATGTCTGTGAGAAGCCCTGATGGATTTTAGTTTGATGTGGCTACCCTGGGATTCTTGCTTTCAAATAGTGTTGTGGTAAAAGGGAACTCAAAATGGAATGCCTACAGAATTTTCTCTGAAAAATGTTCAGGTGTTAGTGAGGTTGTTTTACAATAGACTCTACATACTTTAATTTCTCTCACATCACTTTCACAGCAAAGGTAAATGTGAGGTGGTCTTAAGTAGATGATCTGCAAACCTTAGTGAATCTATATTTTCCATAAACAATCCATGACATTGCAAAATTTTAAGTGAATAAAAGTTTCACTTAAAATGCAAGATAGATGAGTGCATTTTAATTTCACAGAGTAAAAAAGTTCATCAATATGACTTGAGATTCCACATTTCAACTCATCTTTAAGAAAATTATCACTTGTTGAATTTTAGTGTAGTATCAAATAGTATCATAATTATCTGAAAGGGTTCATAAGTTACTCTTCCTTTTTTCCGACTATATATCTGAATACAAACACATTCTCTTCAAATACTTCAACCAAGACCAAAAATTGTAAGAGATCAAATGAAGAAGCAGATATGAGAATTCAGCTGTCTTCTTTCAATCCAGACATAAAAGAGATTTGAAAAATGTTAAGCAGTGGCACACTTCTCATTATATTCTGCTTTTGGAAAAGTTATTTCTTACACTATGTTAATTATATGACACGAGTTCATTATTTTTTGAATTAATAAATAAGCATTTTTAAAATGTCTGTTTCAGTCGAATATGGCAAATAGCAATAGATATAACTCATATAAACAAAAGTTTTCAGGAGTCCTCAATAATTTTAAGACTGCAAAGGGAACCTAAAAACAAAATGTATGGGAACTGCTGCCCTAGCAGGAAGTGGAGGGACAGATTGCTTCAATATAATCACAGACTGAACTGACCCAGGGCTGGTTTGCATTGTTTATAGTGCTTTGTCTACCCACAGTTTGGCCCTATCCTTAGGTGTAGCTTTCTAGACATCCCAATGGGCAACTCTTTCTTCCTCCCTAGGGTTCTTTCTTCTTAGTGTGTCTTGACTTTGAATTTTTTCTTTCTAGCACAGGAAGACTTCAAAATCTTTGCTTTGCTTTCTTATAGCTTTTTGCTGATCTTCTACTCCTACCCCAATGCCTTAATTAGCCAATGTTTCAAAGGGAAAACTACTGCTGATCCGTGGTCTCACATATTATGTCCTCAAGAATCTTGGCTTCTCAAGCCCTGGTTTCCTTGTCAGTCCTGATTTCTAATATTTTCCTTCCCAGAACTATGAGATCTGGCTTCCCTGTCTCTTAGCCACCAACTCTACTCTGCTACTCAGTCTCCTTCCCCATGCAATGATTTGGTAAATGTCCAGAAAGGCAAAGCAGTGTGTACAAAGTTTTGTTCAACACATCAAAATTTCCTTCTTCGCATATGGCTCAAGTCTTTTTTGCCCCAAGAACTCTCTAGCATATTCAAACAAATAGTGCTTGTTTGTTTCTTATCCACATTTTGTTACTTTTGCTCAGCAAGAGTCTATTCCATATTGTGAAATGCTTGATCAAGTCTCTTGCCTAGTTTTCTGGCAGCTTGTTTGTATTTTTCTTATTAACTTCTAAGAGTTATTTCTACAGGTTCGGTATTAATATATGTATTTCAAATCTTGTCTTCCACTCTAGGGCTTTCTCTTTCATCTCATAATTCAATCATTTGATAAACTTAAGTTTTAATTTTAACATAATCAAATTCATTTGCCAAATTTAACTACCTGATTTGATTCAACATAGTTTTGAGATAGTCAAAAAAAAAAAAAAAAAAAAGAAAGGGAATGAAAGAAAAAGAAAAAAGTGAAAGGAAAAAGGAAAAGCAGCAGGGCTAAGCTCCATAGGAAAAAAAAAAGTATCAGCATTTCAGTTTTCACTTCTATATTTGTGTTGCTAAATACAGATCTTGGAAGGGAGAGATCACCATTTTCATATGCGAATCTGTTTAAAGGTATCTCATTATCCTTTCCTCTTACTATACATTTTTCAGAAAACAATTTTTTTGAGTGCTAAAGTTGTCTTTTATATTGCTTTGCAACCTCCAACAATGCTGGCCACAAAAGAAGTCATCAAAATCTTTCTTAGTTAATTTAGTTCCTGTTGCTTTGGAATCCTCTAATATGTAAGGAAGCCTAAGACCAGATAAGGCACCTCTAAATACAAGCAAAGAACATTCAAGAGTGGAAATAAGTTTCAGTTTGTGTGTGACCTTCAAATGATTGAGAGCTGACTATCTGTAGTAATGTGTTAAGGATTCTAACACTTTGAGTTCAGCAGAAAAGAACAGCATGATCCATTAATGATGTTGTCATAGTGCTAGAAGGATCTGTTTTCCAACACAATTTTTTTCTTTTACATTTCTACAGAACATAGTTAAGATTTTTCATTACCAGTAAAGAGATATTTGAAAGCCAAATTGCCTCCATTTTCTATTTCTTCTGATTTCTACCTGGATTCCTAAATGCAAAGTCTCATTGTGTTTTATCTTAACTGCTAAGAAGTGGAAGACTTAACTGAACGCCAAGAAGTGAAATAACTTCTCTCCCAAATCAAGAGTCTCTCCTCATATCAAACGTGAGCATTTTCATTACTGTCCTTTCACTTATTCATTTAGCAAATATTTGAGTGTCATATGTCAAAAGCCAGGCAAAATTCTAGGTAATGGGGATACAGTGTTGAAAAAAAATTGTGCCTTTGGGGAATATATTTTAGTGGGGGAAGAAAGACAATTTACAAGATAACAAGTAAAAAATAGTATTTTAGATAGTGGGAAGTGTTAAGCAGGAAAAATTAAGCCTATTTTCTGATAAGGATAATTAAATTGTCAAAGGGTTTTCAAATTTTAGATAGACTAACCACAGTAGTCCTCATGAGAAAATGATTTTAGAGTAAAAATCTGAAGGAAATATAGTTACTAGTCATGCACATATTTGGGGGAGGAACGTTCTAATACAGAGGATAGCAAGTGTAACGGTTACCAGGTGAGAGTGTGCCTGGTGTATCTGTGGCACAGCAAGGATCCCAACGTGACTGAAAATGAGCAACAAGAAAGTACTAAAAAAACACAATCACAGAAGCTAATGGAGCCAGATTACATAGGGCTTCTATGAATCTTAGTAAGGACTTTGACTTTTACTCTGGGTAATATGAATGAGATGGAAATCCATTGGACAGTTCTGACCAGAGAAGTAACATGATCTCACTTATGTTTTAACAAGATTACATTGGTTGTTGGCTTGAGAACAGATGGCAGGAAGCCAAGGTCAGAAGCAGGAGGACCAGTTAGAAGGCTATTATACTAACAAAAGCAAATGACAATGGTTGCTAGAATCAAGTTCATGGCTGTGTCAGTGGCAAGAAGTTATTTAATTCTAGATCTATTTTGAAGATGGAACTGACAGGATTTGCTGGCAGTTTGGATGCATAGTGTGAAATAAAGAGAAAAGAACACTAGCACTTTGATCTGAAAAGAACAACAACAACAAAAACGTAACAAAATGGAATTACCATGGACGCATACAAGCTAAATTTTTGGACTGTTATATCAAAAGCACGGATATTTGTGACCTAGAGCTTAGAAAGACTGCAGAAGTAGCTGGTTTGGGATTGAGGGGGATTAACAGAGGGTCAATTTCAGACTGTTTGAAGTTTCTATTAGACACCCTTGAGCCCTTGTCAGGTAGGAGCAGAGATCAGACGTAAAATTCAGATCTGTCTTACCACTTCTGCTTTCAGATAAATCTCCACTAAATCTTCTTTTCACTAAACACAATATGAATTGAGTCCTGGGTGGTCTCAGTATGAATACACATGCATGCTTTGCATCACAATTCCCAATGAATATTGATAAATAAAGAAATGTGTATTTGTGTGTACTTTCTAAATTTATGGACTAGTACATCAAAAGCACAAATATATGCTACTTAGAGGCAGATGAATTGGTAACATATTAAGGACAGCAGCTTAAAGGATTGGTGCAGAAATGGAGCAATGCCCCAGTGTATAAACGGAAATCATAGAAAAAGTAAGAAGGAAGGTGATACCCGTGAGATCCCATCATCAGATATTATTGCTTCCAAGAGTTAACCTATAACCCATTTATGTGGGAATTAGCACATCATTGCCTTGATATAATTGAAGCCTCCATGAAAAAAGGTAAAAAAAAAAGCAACAGAGGATAAAGGCCAAACCTGATAGTCACCCTAATTAATATTAACCTCAGGTGATTTCTCAGAACTACTCCTACAGAACTGTGGCCAGTCTCATTTCCCAAATGTACTAGATCTCAGGACCTCCATATATACTGGCATCCATATTCATTCACATTCCTGTCTTAAGCCCTCTTGATAATACAAGTTAGCATCAATATTTTCTTTAAGCAGAAAAACCTCACAAATATGAATCATTAGAACAATACAAGGCAGAATGTAATCAAATGTTAACAAGTTTGGTACAAATAATAAAAGCTGTGGGAGGTAGAAGAAAAGTGGAGAATTTAGTGTGGGTCAACATCATAACATTCTCAGGCAATGCAAAGGTTGTAGCAGATGCTATGGAAATAGGAAAGACAGGTATTGACAGATGGGAGAGATCACTTTATAAAGGTTTATGATGATTTTAACAGACTGGAACCAGAAACTGGATTGAAGCTTGACTACTCTTCATTTGGTATGGAGGGGAAAGGTGACAAATTTAGGTTTCCCCTATTTGAAATATTTCCTTTCATATCTTACATGGATGTCCAAATGTAAAATCCTGCCTTATGTTTTTTGAAATTTATTTTTGTTATTTGAAAGTTATATTCAAACAAAAGTCAACCATTCAACTGCTCAGTCTAAGCTGAGATATCCCAGAACAAACTAGCTCAGGTCATAAGTCTTTTCTCACCATTTTAATCTATTCTTTTTGTGTCAAGGTGGTTTCAACTGTTGTTTGCCGTATCTTTACGAGACCAAGGGCTTCAATTGTGAAAATATATATTAAAGCCATATCCCCCAAATCATTAGGTTCTTGGTTCAAGTAATTTCAAATAGGCTTTTTCTTATATGACTAAGTGAATATAGTTGAAAATCCTGCAGAATGTAAAGCAGTTCTTTGCTGTGTGGATCAGTGGCACACATTGCAGAACTTCTAGATTTCCTAACCTCCACCCTCTAAATACAGCATGGAATCTCTATCATTGTAATAACCAAAATACATCCCTACACATTTCCCAAACATCCACTAAGTGGTCATATGGCCCTCATTGAGACCCACTATTGGAGGGGTGCCTAGGTGGCTCAGTTGGTTAAGCGTCTGGCTTCAGCTCAGGTCATGATCTCATGGTTTGTGAGTTTGAGCCCTGCGTTGGGCTCCACACTGTCAGCGTGGGATTCTCTTGGGATTCTCTCTCTCTGCCCCTTCTGTGTACACTCTCTCAAAATAAATAAATAAACTTAAAAAAAAGAAGCATTTTTCGAGGACTGCTTTCTGTTCTTCACCTATATTGGCAGTCACAAAACTTGTAGGAAAATAGTCTTGCTTCACTACTTTGAAAGGGAGCCAGAACTCTTTCGTAATTATCAGATGTGTAGAACCATCATGTTTAAAAACATTTTAAGGGTCTCATAGTATATGACCCTAGGTGTCAATTAACAATTTCTGATTTTAGAATTCTTGGTCATTTTATTTTTAAGCATAATTTCCTTTGGAATTCTTTATTCTTTTATATTAAGCACAATTACCTTTCTAGGGTATTAACACACCTTTCACCAATAGTTGTGGTTTCATGCTTGTCATTTCCTGTTCTGTGAGGGGAGTTAGCAATAATAACAATGATGTGTAACTGCAAATTACAATAGCAAATACGATGTACAACTGAGTGGCACAAATGTTTGGGAATTTTTTAAATATTTATTTATTTTTGAGAGAGAGAGAGAGAGAGAGAGAGAGAGAGAATGGGGAGAGGCAGAGGGAGAGGGAGACACAAAGTCTGAAGCAGGCTCCAGGCTCTGAGCTGTCAGCACAGAGCCTGAGGCAGGGCTTGAACTCACAAGCCATGAGATCATGACCTGGGCTGAAGTCAGACACTTAACCGACTGAGCCACCCAGGCACCCCAATATTTGGGAATTTTTATGTAAGGAGTAGCTTGTTGAGCTGACAACTAAAAAGGCAAAAGAAACCAAACAGAAGTATTTCTGTTTTTATATTTCTACATGAATAGGAAATATTTTGAAATACTAGAAAACATGGTAAAGAAAAGCAAGTTGTAAATAAGGTGTCAAGGACTTTCTTATTGGTAACTTGTAAGGCTACTAAGCCCCTAGACAAAAGCAAAGTAACAATACTAAAAATTCTGTGATTTTTTCTTTGTAAACTGTGCAGAGAAGAAATAGGCAATGTCTTCGTGCAGGAGCTTAGATACAGTATGGCCCAGGACACAATTATTGGCAAAAGCGAAAGCTTTCAAGATTTCTAGGTTCTCTGTCATAGATAGATTAATCAGATTTAAACCAGATGGCTGCAGATGCAAAATTTAAACTTAAAGAATTTAAATAGAAAAAAATATTTCTAGAAGTGGCTGCCCTGACAGTATAAACTGTTGTCATGAAGGTTTAGACATATGCATTTAGATGTGCTAGATTAGACTCAGATGAGCCCTCCTATTACTATATTCAGTATCATACAGTTTGTCACAGACATGGTGAATAACAAACATACATCATACTGTGGCTAGGTGCTAATTATACCCTGAAATGGCTCCTATTGGCAAAAATGCATCCAGGCAAAAAAAGTATGACAAGAAATCCCATCAATTTCTTGACTGGATATGATGTAAGGGAAAGGGTTTAGTTCACACAGTTCTGATGTCTTCATAGACAAGAGAAAATAGTCAATTTAACAGGAATACCTAGGCTGTGACCAGCACTCCAAGATCTTCATTTTTTTAATACATTTATTTATTCAGTAAATATTTACTAAGCATGTACTTTATATTAGACACTGTCTCAATTTGGGCTATATCGGTAAAGAATACAAAGATCTCTCTCCATGAAGAGTTTAAATTAAAGCAGAGGGAGAAATACAATTATAAGAATAGTGAAAAAGCCATATAATTATGGCTTTGCTGTGAGATTATACGAAATGTTGAAAAAAAAGGCAAAATTTTAAAAAGGAATAGAGTTCTAGTATTTTTTTTGGTGGAGTCTTTCGGGTTTTCTTTGTAGAGTATCATGTCATCGGCATATGGTGAAAGTTTTACTTCTTCCTTACCAATTTGGATGCCTTTTATTTCTTTTTGTTGTCTAATAGCTGTGGCTAGGACTTCCAGTACTATGTTGAATAAAAGTGGTGAGAGTGGACATCCTTGTCTTGTTCCTGACCTTAGGGGAAAGGCTCCTTTTTTCACATTTAGGATGATATTAGCTGTGGGTTTTACACATATGGCCCATATGATGTTGACGTATGTTCTCTTTAAACCTACTTTGTTGAGGGCTTTTATCATGAATGGATGTTGCAGTTTGTCAAATGATTTTTCTGCATCTATTGAAAGGATCATATGCTCTTTATCATTTCTTTTATTAATGTGGTGTATCACTCTGATGGATTTGTGAATATTGAACCAACCGTTGCAACCCAGGAATGAATCTCACTTGATCACGGAAGATCAGAAGTGGTGGGAAGGAGGAAGTGTATTTCAATGTTAAATATTTGTAAGTAGAACAAGTGAGGGGGATGAGAGAAGGATACATTTTGAAGATTCCTAGCATGCTCTGAGATAGGATTCATGTGAAAAGGACTTTTGTCCCAAATTTTAGGATTCAGATGTTTTTCCATTGAGGTATAGCACAGATATACAAATTGTCATACCATTTTAATCTCTTCTCTAAAGCAATTGTTGGCATAATATGCTTCTCTAGACAGGCCTAATTCTGGGCTGAGTAACCAAAGTCAGAAACTTTTTCAGTACTTTATTTGTTCCTATTACTGGGGATGCCATGACCAAACTCAGGAATTCATTAGCTCGTATTTACTTTTACTAAATTATAAGATTCACTCCTATGTAAACCAAAGAGTCACACATGCAATCAGACAAACTGAAAACTCAAAAGTAACATATATGTGTAGGGGAGGAGGGAGAAAGTCACTCATGTAATAAAGTTAAGAAAATTTCTAACAGTATAACTATAAAAATTGATGATGGAAGGAGTGACATTTTCTTTTCACAAATGGACTTTATAAATATGGGTCATAAGAGACTTGGGATATATGCCATTCAAGTCAAAATTACCTGAGTTTGTCCTTATATGGAAATAAAACTAGAAAATGTAGTCATCAAAGTGACTGTCTAAGGAAATGAATTCATTAATAAGCACTTCTGAAAAGGCAGAGCAAAGACCCCCCAAAACTTGCTCCTCGATAAGAATAAAGAGAATAATGGCAAAAGTTGTCCAAATCAACTTTTCCAGAACTCTGTAAATTAAGCAAAGGCTTATAACATTCCAAGCAACTTTTATTCAAGAAAATTGGCTAAATCTCAGTAAGATGATCTTTGTGGCATTTGAACTTGCCTATTCCTATCCCCCACCTCAATCCGTAACAGTTCTGAAAATTAATAGCCTTACAACTCTCAAAGCTGTGAAAATCATAATTGTAGGAGCCACTGAAGAGGGCAGAATGGACTTATACCTCCCCAAAAGGCCCATTCTCAGAGAATAGTCACTATTTGATCTGTCTGGAAGATCCCTGAAAAATTCCATCCTCAAGGCTTGAGTGTATTTAAGCTGACTCATATCTGACTCTGTGAATAGCCCTAACACATCTGCTAAAAACAATCAGTTGCAATTGTTTGACAACATAGGTGCTTGAGGTGTGATACCACTTGGTCTAATGAAAAGCTGATCACAAACTTAAATGGCGTGACTAGGGAATTAGATTTATAATAGGGACTTTGAAAAGCTGCAAAAGATGTCAGAGACTTTAGAAGGCCATGCACATGAGAAGGGCCATGCATCAGCCCAAGAAAAATCTGAGAAGGTTATAATCTCTCATCTCTGGCTGACCTTCAGTCTCTACACTAGCAGGAAGTAAATTCTAAAGGAGTCTTCCAGAGCAGACCATGTAAGGTGTGCCCCAACACACTCACAGAGCCCATTGGCCAAGACTGGGAAACGTATTGGTTCAAGACACTTAAGGAAATCTCTTTCTGGTCATTAGCTAACCTCCTAAGAAACTTCAGTGGCTACACATCACAAGGAATAAAGGCTGTGCAGAATTAGTCAAGTAAAATCAGTAAATAATCAATAACTGACAATAACAAAAATTAGTAACAAAGAACCATATAGGCAATTTAATTTCCATAGTTGCTATATGATAATATTTGAAATTTTCATTAAAAAATTGTTGGGGCGCCTGGGTGGCGCAGTCGGTTAAGCGTCCGACTTCAGCCAGGTCACGATCTCGCGGTCCGTGAGTTCGAGCCCCGCGTCAGGCTCTGGGCTGATGGCTCAGAGCCTGTTTCCAATTCTGTGTCTCCCTCTCTCTCTGCCCCTCCCCCGTTCATGCTCTGTCTCTCTCTGTCCCAAAAATAAATAAACGTTGAAAAAAAATTTTTTTTAAATAAAAAATTGTGAGATGCACAAAGAAATAGGGAAGTATGGTTCATACACAGGAAAAAGGCAATAAATAGAAACTGTCCCTGAGGAAGCCCACTAGGCAAAGACATTAAATCAACTATTACTTATGCTTTCAAATAATGAAATGCAACCATGTTTAAAGAATTACAAGAAAACATGAAAAAATATGTTTCACCTAATAGGCAATGTCAATAAAGAGATACACATCATAAGAATCAAATGGAAATTCTGAAATTGAAAACACAGATCACTAAAATTAAAAATGCATGAGAGGGCTCCATAGCCGACTAAAGCAGGGAGAAGAATCAGTGAACTTGAACATATGTCAGCTGAGTTTATCCAGTTTGGGGAGCAGGAAAAAAATGAAAAACAAAGAACAAAGTTTTAGAAATGTGTGGGATGCAAATAAGCATACCACCATACATATAATGAGACTCTCTAAGATGATAGAGAAAGGGGCATGTTACAGGATGAATTTTATTAACACCAAAAGATAACTTGAAGTCATAGTCTTCAGTTCCTCAGAATGTGACCTTATATAATCTATATAGATGTAATCAAATTAAAATGAGGTCATTAGGCTGGGTCCTAATGGTATACGTCTGGTGTCCTCATAAAACGAGGAAATTTGGACACAGAAGCATAGGGAAGATCATGTGAAGAGACACAGAGGGAATGTCATATGAAGATAGGGGCAGAGATTGGAATTATGGTGCCACAAGTTATGAAATGTCTGTGGCTATCAGAGGCTGGAAGAGGCATGGAAAGATCCTTCCCCTGCAAGTTTTATAGTGAGTATGACCCTGCTGCCACATTGATATCAGACTTTTAGCCTCCAGAACTGTGAGGAACAAAATTTCTGTTGCTCTAAGCCACCCAATTTGTGGTATTTTATTACTATAGTCCTAGGAAACTAATACAGAGCACAAAGAATATTTGAAGAAATGTCTGAAACCTCTCAAATGTGATAAGGGACATGAATCTATGTATCAAAGAATCTCTATAAACTCCAAAAAGGAAACCTCAAAAGAGATCCACACCCAGACACATCGTAATCAAAATGGCAAAAGCCAAAACCAAAAAAAAACCCCACAATACTGAAAGCTGCAAAAAAAGAAATGATTAATTATATAGAGGAGATCCTCAGCAAAATTAACTGACTTTTTATTAAAACCATAGAAGCCAGAAGAGAGTGGGATGGCATATTCAAACCACTGACAGAGAAAAAAAAATCAACTGAGAATTGTATATCCTAATAAGTATCATTCAAATATGGTTAAAAAACATGATAGTCTCAGATCAACAAAGACTGAGAGAATTTGTTTTTAGCAGACCAGCCCTACAAGAATTATTAAAAGGAGTCTTCAAAGTGAAAAGAAAGGAAACTAGAAATAACTTAAATCCACTTAAAGAAATAAAGACCAACGGCAAAGATAACTGCATGAGTAAATATAAAATGTACTATTATTTGTCATTCTTTTTTTCTCCTACCTGATTTAAAAAAAAACAACTACATAAAGCAAAAATTATACTACTGTTCAGATGGACTTATAAAAAGACGTCATTGGAATGACTATAATAGCACAAAGTTGGAGGAAGAAGAGTTGCTATATTGCAGCAAATTTTTTGTATACAATTGAAATAAAATTGGTATTAATGTTAATATGTTAATTGTTAATATTAATATGTTAATTGCAACTCTTAGGGCGACCACTAAAAAAGGACTTAGAAAACAATAGAGTAAAATAAAAAAGAAGGGAATGAAAATGGTATAGAAGAAAATATATTTAACACAAAAAAAGATAGTAATGGAGTAATGGAAGAATTTTAAAAAACATAGGACATATATAAAAGAAATAACAAAGCTAGCACAGTAGTCACTGATTAAATCTTTCTTCTCTCTCTGCCCTTTTCTCAGACAAGCACATTTACATATATATATATATATACATATATACACATATATGCATATATATGTATATTGAGAGTGTATTGTTTGATTTATCAAAAAAGAAAGGTACAGGAAAGAACAATGCATGAAGCTAAGTTAGAAGGTTAAAATCAGAACATTATATTCTGATTGGTGAACTGGTGATACCAGTGGTAAATAGAAATTTCATTTGAGGTTGTGTTGCATTTTTCTTTTATCAGAGAGAATCTTAATTTGACCTGATTTGAGCCACATTAAAGTACCAAATCAATCTCATCTCCTTCAAGGAGACTCCATAGGAACAGCTTCTGAGTTATAGAAAATTTGCAATTTATTTAAAATGTGCTTTAAATCTCGAAATTCAGCTGCAAAGTACAGTCAGAGCATGATCAGTTTAATTTGGGGTGTGGATAAATTTTCTTTAGAGCCATTATGGACTCTCAGATTACTACCCATTCTAATGGATCTCCCATTTCAGTGCAAAGCATTGTCCTTCATGGTTAATGAGGTAGAAAGCTGAGTATCTGTGGCAGAATAGCATTTCCTAATTTGTTATCTCAGGGGGAAAAGTCATTATTTTTCTAATCCTGAAAATGTTTCCCCATGAAGTGACAGCAATCAGAGATATTTTTGGCCAATGCAATAAGCAAGCAAACTAATCCATAAAACTAGGCTATAGTGTGAGCATGTAGGTCAATCTTTCCACTTGATTTTGATTAACACTGTCATCAAAGACATGAAATCATACTTTCCATCAAAGTCATGGTTATTCTGTGCCACTCAAATTCCATTTCATGAAAGAGACCTTTTGTGTTATTTAATTGTGGATATAGAGAAAAACAAAAGGGTCACTTGTGAAATATTAAAAGAATTAACTGGATTTTGCTCTAGAATAGAATGCTTTGAGTCATCATAGGAATTAGATGACATGACTTACAGGCTTTCAGAACCTTTTTGTATGGCTAAGAAAAACTGATTTACTACTCTACTCCTGAACCAGTTGGTTTTAATATACTGCCCTGTCTTCTCCAGGAACCTTAGGATCCTTAAACAAGCAGGTCACTTGACTAGTGTTCTGAGGCTCTGCTATAAGCTAACTCCTATGTACCGACATCAAGTTGAATATTACATGTTTCTAGGACATAAGTAAAAGTTGTGTTTTTTGTTTAATGACAATGGTGCTAATAACAATGTCATGAGAATAATTCAGACTATTTGATCTTTGGGTCTGAACACCTATGGACTCATTGATAAAGTTCCATATGACCAGACTGTCTACACCACAACGGAGAAAATATGCTTGTGTGATACTAAGTTCTGAGGTGACATAAATGTTCTATTCTAGAGTAAAATCTAGTTAATTGTGGTAATATTGTTGTCACTCACAAAAATGAGATGGACCTCCAACGCAAAAATTTGGTTCAGATGTCAAAACTGATGATAGCACAAATATACTCAAAGGATATGAAAAGGGGACACCTGGGTGGCTCAATTGTTTGAGCATCCAACTTTGATTTCAGCTCAGGTCATGATCCCACAGTTCATGAGTTTGAGCCCCCATCAGGCTTCGCACTGACACTGTGGAGCCTGCTTGGCATTCTCTCTCTTCCTCTCTCTGTGATCCTCCCCCACTCACTGTGTCTCTGTCAAAATAAATAAACTTTTTAAAAAAGAATATAAAAAGTTTATTTCTTAGAGAATAAGGCTTTCTGGGGAGAAGAGAGTATGTTCCCAAGAAGAACTAATTGCTTGAGAGGCAGATAAAAGAGACCGGCCTGGGGTTTTATTGTAGTAAGAGGGTGGTGCTGGTGTAAGGGTTCCTGCACATGGACAGAGGTTTGTGTAGTTTGAATCTCCCACTGGCACAAAAAGAGGGAGCACCTATGCTTTTTTTTTTTTTTTAAATCAGCTTGACCAGATATAAAACAAAAAAGGAGAGGGAAGAGTACAGATTAAAAGCTGTGTGTGGTTACATTCTGCAGAGGAGTCTTTTTTACTCTGGTCATATTTACAGTCATGAGTTTCTTCCTACCAAGAGTCTCAAATGAGTATTGTCAGGGTTAGGGCCTTCTCCAAAACCCCTCCTCCATTGCAACAGCTGCTTTAAATTATCTACTTATTATTTTAATAGACTTTATTTTTTAGGGAAGTTTTAGATTTATAGCAAAATTGAGCAGAAGGTACTGAGAATTCTCATATATCTCCTTCCCCCTCATATGCATAACCTCTCTCATTATCAACATACCTCACCAGAGTGGTAAATTTGTTAGAATTGATGAACCTACACTGATATATCATTATCACCCAGAATCCATATTTTACATTAGGGTTCACCTTTGGTGTTATACATTCTAGGGGTTGGACAAATGTATAATGGCATGTATTCTCCAGTATAGTATCAAATAGAACAGATTTATTGCCCTAAAAATCCTCTGCTATCTAACTATTCATCCCTCACTCCCTGCCTTACCACTAGCAACCACTGATTTTTTTTACTGTCTCCATAGATTTCCTTTACCAGAATGTCATATAGCTAGAATCATACAGTATGCAGCTTTTTCACATTGACTTTTTTCACTTATTAATATGTATTTAAGATTTGTCCATGTTTTTTATGGCTGAATAGCTCATTTATTTGTAGTGCTGAATAATATTCCATTGTCTAGATATATCACATTTTATTTACCCATTAATCTACTAAAGGACATCCAGGTTGCTTCCAAGTTATGGCAAGTAAGAATAAAGCTGCTATAAATATCCCTGTATGGACATATTTTCAACTGCTTTGGTTAAATGCAAAGGAGCATAAGTACTAGATCATATAGTAAGAATATGTTTAATTTTCTATGAAACTACCCAACTACCTTCCAAAGTGTGTACAATTTTTAATACCTGACAATAAGTAATGAGAGTTCCTATGGCTTCTGATGTTCACAAGCATTTGGTGTTGTCGGTTTTCTGGCATATTAGCCATTCTGATAGGAGTGTAGTGACAGCTCATTGTTTTAATTTGCATTTCCCTTATGGCATATGATGCAGAGCATCTTTTCATATGGTTATTTCCCACTTGTGTATTTTCTTTCATGTGGTATCTATTAAGGCCTTTGGACCATCAATCAGGTTATTTTGTTTTCTTACAGTTGAGTTTTAAGCCTTTCTATGTTTTTTGATAACAGTTCTTTATCATATATATCATTGCAAGTATTTCCTTCCCCCAGTCTGTGCACTAACTTTTCATTCTCTTAACTTTTGTAGAGCATAATTATTTTATGTTAATTAAGTGTAGTTTATCAATTATTTCCTTTGGTATTATATCTAAAAAGTCATCAATAGGGGTGCCTGGGTGGCTCAGTCTGTTAAGCATCTGACTTCGGCTCAGGTCAGGATCTCACAGTTCATGGATTTGGGCCCTGAGTTGGGCTCTGTGCTGACAGCTCAGAGCCTGGAGCCTGCTTCAGGTTGTGTGTCTTCCTCTCTCTCTGTCCCTCTCACACTTCCACTCTGTCTCTGTCACTCTCTCAAAAATAAATAAACATTAAAAAAATATCTGAATCTGAAGTAGGCTCCAGGCTCTGAGCTGTTAGCACAGAGCCTGATGCGGGGCTCGAACTCGCGAACTGCGAGATCATGACCTGAGTCGAAGTTGAATGCTTAACTAACTGACTGAGCCACCCTCGTACCCCTCCATCCTTTCATTTTCAATCTGCATGTGTCTTTATGTCTGAAATAAGTCCCTTGTAAGCAGAATATAGATGGGTCTTGCATTTTTATCCATTCTGTCACCCTATGTCTTTCTTTTGGAGCATTTGGCCCATTTACATTCAAAGTAGTTATTGATAGGTAGCTACTGATTGCCATTTTGTTGTTTGTTTTTGTACATTTTTGTTTTCTTCTCTTGCTCTCTTCTCTCACAATTAGTATACTTCCTTTAGTGATATACTTGGATTCCCTTTTCATTTTTTCATATCTATTATTGATTTTTGATTTGTGATTACCATTAGGTTTCTATACAATATCTTATTCATATAGGAGTCTATATTAAGCTGTCACTTAAGTTTGAAACTACTCTTTACTCCTCCCCCCCCACCAAAATTTTAGGCATATGGTGTCATACTTTATATCATTTTATCTTGTGAATCCCTTTACTGATTTTTACAGATATACTTAATTTTACTGCTTTTGTTCTTCCTACTTTTCTTCTACTTATGGTCTTTCCTTTCCACTCAAAGAATTCCCTTTAACATTTCTTATAGGGCCAGTTTAATGATAATGAATTCCTTTAACTTTTGTTTGTCTGGGAAACTCTCATCTCTCCTTCTATTATGAATGATAGCCTTGCTGGATAGAGTATTCTTGGTTTAAGGGTTTTTTCCCAGCATTTTGAATATATCATGCCACTCCCATCTGGCCCACAAAGTTTTGCTGAAAATCAGCTGACAGCCTTATGGGATTTTCCTTGTATGTAACTACATTCTTTTCTGTTAATGCTTTTAAAATTCTGTCTTTAGGGGCACCTGGGTGGCTCAGTTGGTTGAGTGTCCAACTCTTGATTTCAGCTTAGGACATGATTCCAGAGTTGTGTGATTGAGCCCCATGTCACGCTCTATGTTGAGCATGGAGACTGCTTTGGATTCTCTCTCTCTCTCTATCTGTCTCTCTGCCTCCCTCTGCCCCTCTCTCCTGCTGACATACAGTCTCTCTAAAACAAAAACAAAACTAAAATAAAACAAAACAAAACAAAATTAAATTAAATTAAATTCTTTGTCACTACTTTTTGCCATTTAATTACTTTGTATCTTGGCGTGGACCTCTTTGGGTTGATTTTGTTGGAGATTCTCTGTGCCTCCTGCATCTGGATTTCTGTTTCCTTCCCAAGATTGAGAATGTTACCAGATATTACTTCTTAACATACATTTTCTGGCCACTTTTCTCTGTCTTCTTTTTTTGGAATCCATATATATTGCAAATGTTATTACCCTTGATGTTGTCAACAACTTCTCTAAGTCTTTTTCATTTTTTAAATTATTTTTCTCTCTTCTGTTCAGCTTGATTGTTTTCCATTACTCTGTCCTCCAGGTCACTAACATGTTCTTCCTCTAGTCTATTTATTCCCTCTAGTGTATTTTTAATTTTTAATTTCGGGTATTGGGTTCATCTCTAATTTGTTCATTTTCATGTTTTCTCTTTGTTGGGAGTCTTACTGAGGACCTCCACTCTTCTCAAGTCCAGTGAGTATCTTTATTATCATTACTTTAAATTCTCTATCAGACATAAAGCTTATCTCCATTTCATTTAACTCTCTTGCTGTGATTTTGTCCCGTTCTTTCATTTGGGACATATACCTCTGTTTCCTCATTTTGTTTGACTCTGTGTCTATTTCCATGTATAGGGAATTCAGCTATGTCTTCTGTTCTTGAAAGCAGTGACCTTGTGAAGAAGACGTCCTGTTGTGCCCTGCAGTGCAATGTCCCCTATTTACCAGAAACTGGCACTTCAGTGGCATCTCCTATCTGTGCTGTGTGCACACTACTACTGTGTCTAAGTCACATTTGCCTTCAGCCCAGTTGTCTGAAATAGTGCTCTTTGCCTGTTGTGGGCAGGGTTTGGTCCCTATGTTGTTAGTGGGCCTGTCTGGGGTCACCTTGGGCTTGAGTTGAGTCAGATCAGGTATTTACCAGGGATACAGTAACCAAACTGTAGGGCACTTTCTCTGTTGTTCCCTGAGGAACTTTGGTTGGTGGTCAGAGCCCGCAATCATATGAGATGTCTGCTCCAGCCCACCAGTGGGGCCATAGACTAACTGATATGTGTGGTTATCTTCCCTTCTACCTGGAACAGGAATCACCTTGGAGTAGTGTGGCCACTGTCAGGGCTGCTTGCACACTGTCGGTCTTATGTCACCACTTCGGATGGGCTCTGGCCAAGAGTGTATTGGAGGGGGCAGGGCACACAGTAGGAAGTGTTACTAAGTTTGAGTGGGTCTGCTGTGGGAGGAGACCTGGGACCAAGAAATGGATGGAGGGGGCATGTCTGCAGGAGAATGTGTGGGTGGGGTGCACTGTTAGCAAGTTAGGTAGTGTTGGTGCAGTGCTAGTTCCCCACAGGTGTCCTTGTATTTAGGCTGGGGATAGGGAAGGGGAATGGTACCTGCCATCTCCTTTGCTCCTAGAGAAGTCTCACAAGGATCCTTGTCTCTTCAGCTCATGCTCTGAGATTAGTAAATAAATCCCTGTCCCATATACCCCAGGGTGTTTTTCAAACTGCTGCTTCTATGTTGTATCTCCATAGGGCTGTTTGTTGTGCTGTCTCTTTAAAGGCAAGGACTCAGTTTCCTTTCACTCTCTGGGATCTCCCAGAGCAGAGTCCACTAATTTTTAAATTCCAGATTTTAAGCCTCAGTGATTGTAAGAATTTGCAAAATCCAGCCCCTCTGGGTTTCAAAGCCAAATGTCATAGGGGCTTGTCTTAACCATGTGGGATCCCTTGTGTGAGAGTCTCTTTCTATCTCATCTCTGGCCCACAGCATGCCTCCCTCCTGCAGACTGTCCTGGAGATCCATGTAGCTGCCCACCATGGCTCCACCCTTCCTACCCTCTTCAGTGTGACCTCTTCTCTACATTTAGCTCTGGAGAGTTTTCTCTGCCAGTCTTCAGGTCTTTTTTTGGGGTTATTCACATTGATGTGGGTATCATCTAGTATTCGTGAAACAAGGTGAGCTTAGGGTCTCCACTCTACTACTCCACTTCCCCAGAAGTCCTCTTTCTTTCTTTTTAGGTCTAGATGGTAAGTCATACATTGATTCATCGATATTCATCCTTTCTTTAAGCCTGCTCTACAGAAGAAGAATTGTCCTTCCTAGCTAAGGTCCAGGACTCTACTTCTCAGTGTAAAATTTTCATTTTCTAATTATTTTTCTGGGATATATAAAACTACTGATTTTCAAATATTGATTTTAAATCAATAAATGTTGATAAACCTTCTTGTTAACACAAATATTTTGTCTCTATATTCTTTTATAGTTTCTGTATATACAATTATCAGCAGCAAATAATGACAGTTTTCTTTTACCAATCCCTGCCATTTTATTTTTCTTGCCTTATTCTGCTGGCTAGGACTAACATTAAAATGCAAAATAGAAAAGGTAATTATTTGGACTTTATAGAAATATATCTAAAATAAAGGTGTGTGTGTTTTGGGGGGGGTGGAGAAATTATGTATCATCTTAAGTCACAGGGAAAAAAAACATATACTTTTTCTTCTTGGCAAACCTAGCTTCATGTGACAGCTGTTACTGTCTGACCAGTGATAATAAAATCTGTCGTATATCCCTTCTTCTGCCATCTATTTTTGTGCTCCTATGGATATGTTAGGGAGGGAGAAAGCAGCTTTGCAGTAGGACATATGTTCACTAAACTGTGGCAAATCAATTTGGATAATCTCTAGTGTAAATTTTCACCTTAGGCAGACAAGTTTTCCACCGCTGAGCAAGATCTGCTTTTTGTAGAAATAACCCAGTATGCTCAAAGTTCACAGAAGTCTAGTAGACATTTCTAAGTTTTTAAAAAAACTTTTTTACATTTGTTTTTGATAGAGACAGAGCACAAGTGGGGGAGGGGCAGAGAGAGAAGGAGACCCAGAATCTGAGCAGGCTCTAGGCTCTGAGCTGTCAGCACAGAGCCTGATGCAGGGCTTGAACTCACAAACTGTGAGATCTTGACCTGAGCTGAAGTCGGACGCTTAACCAACTGAGCCACCCAGGCGTCCCTACGTTTCTAATTTTTTAAACAGCACAAAATTAGTTTCCTTTTATATAGGGAAATACTACATAAGGAAAACTACTTGTTGTAAAGAGGTTATTGATAAGCTAGTTTTTAGCCTGACAATTAACTACTTTAAAAATAATACAAAATGTACTCAACTACTAAGCCTTTTATTCCCCTGAATGATAAAACATAGTTTTGTTTTTCCCAACTGTTTTAACTTTTGAAAAGAATTTTTAAAAGTTGATGAAGTAGCTGGGAATACACAAAAATAACATTTAAGTTTTGAGGGGAATATGGGGAGTGAAGTTTTATGTTTTAAAACTGTTTTATTACTTTTCTTTTCCTTCTTCTTTTGACTGCTACCTTGTTTACCCTAATGGTGATCCTTCTCTCACAAGGGAACCTTTAAGTGGTAACATGTTTACTATTGAAAGATGGCTAATTACTTGCATGGGAAAGTTTGCTACTCACTCCCGTATCCTTGTCAGATAAACTGATCATGATAGCCTTTCTTGATGAAGAGTGACATAGCTGGAGATTATTTTTCAGCTGGTACTCCAAGTAGTCAACTGAAATTGGCATTGGAGATGAAACCTATGTATGATATGATAGCATAAAACAGAACATAACTCGGAGTTGAAGTACCCTTTTTCCATAAGGACTTGCGGTTTCTTCTATATAGGTCTGGCATGTTCCTTCTAGATAACTATGTCTAAAAGCACAGACTATTAATTTTGAACTGTGAGAATCCTAAGATCAGTAACTTGAAGTTGTATTAATGGTCATGTACCTAACTGCATTACTATGTGTGTTTGGAAAAGGTGGAATATAGAAGCTTTCTAAATTTTGAGGGAGAAGCTAATGTGATTCTGGTGTATATTGGTTTTTATCACGTTTTCTAGATTGTTCAACAATTCTCAGTGAAACATTTCCAGGGGATATTAGAATAATAAGTCAAAAGAATTTTCTATGTGTTCATCTTCCATGCAGCTGGAAGCAGGTGTCTCACTGTCTGATTCAGTGCTAAGTGGGACAGAAAGAGGAATTGGAAAAATCTTTAGTCTTGGACCTCAAAGAAATTTCTAATGGCTGCAATGAGAAATATAGAAAGCCATAATTATTTCTGAATACTTTGCCTTTAAAATGATGTTTGGGTAAATAATTAGCTTGTAACGGCCTTGATAATTTCTGACATCTGTTACCTCAAATCTGCTGATTTTACTTTTAAAAATAGCAAAGAATATTCTTGAAACATTACAAAATTGAAAGCAGAGATATTCCAAGTACTGACTTGGAAGGAAACTTGTATATCTTTCCCTGGATTTTAAAATGCAATGATTTATCATAATCAGAAAAAGGAGCTAAAATGGAATATGCAGTGGTTAGCAATTGTCTATAAAATATCTTTTTTTCATTGTATTTCATATTTGGGAGAAAATACATAACATGGTGCCTACCAGGGATTATGGAAATAAAAGTTATGACATCAGAGAGTTTCTCTATTGTAAGAACATAGCTACCAAGTTAATTAATGAGCAATTAAACCTATGCTTTTCAGTCACAGAAAGGAAATGTGAAATTTTTGACTTTTTAAATTAAAAGTTTTGAAAGATAACTTTAAAATGCATTATAAGGAACCAAGACATACCTATTATTATCTCTGATCAGTGAGGAAGAAGTCAGGGTATGGCACATCTAAGCAAAATAACTGATTCTCGTCTTTGGAACACAGACTGACACTTGGTTCAAAGTCTTTTTAAATTCACCGTACTCTACTGAGTAAAGCTTCAGGGTAAAACCTACATAGGTAGTAAGTCTGATGAAGTTTAGAGCCTGGTTACCTACAGTTCTGAAAGCCAGCTTTTTCAAAAGATTGGCTGCTATGCATTTTAACGTGAACAAGTTTATTGCGCACAACGTTGGTTTAGTACTAACTTAATGCATTTTGTATTTACCATTTAGTGCACATATTTTGAAATAACTAAATGGAATAACTGTCATTCCTTGTGAATGTTGTAAGAAAACTTTTATGAATCATGGCTTTGGAATGTTCTTAGTTTTTATCATATACCCATCAAAAACATAAAGTAAAATACAGTACTACTTGGATTCAATGTGCAATTTACATTAGTAAAGTATTCTTTACATTACAAAGTACTCTTTTTTTGTCCCTTCAGGGTTGTACTTGTAGTGATAAATTAAGGTTGTTCTGAATCAGACATATAAGAATAGATTACCTTAAAACTAATAACTTTTAAACCATTATAATTGCCCACTACAATTGCATTCCAAATACAAAAAAGCAATTTTGTGAATGTTTGGAATGTTAAATGAATTGCATCAATCAGCTACTTCAGGTTTTATGGAAAGCTTTCGATAAATGGCAATGTTGCAATAGCATAAAAAGAGAGTACAAAAAGAAAAGTACAGTGTGTCCATCACATATATTTTTATTTTGAGGATTTTTGTTTGGCAAGAATAATGGCCATTATTGAGTTAAATTAAATTAAAAACAACATTTAAGAGTCTTAAATTAATTAATAAAATTAATGTTTCTTTAAGGATGATTTTGCTCCCAGACTCATACAAGTGTTCTTATGCACTTTTTTGTGACAACTATTACCATAGAAATACTGAGACATTTTCAGGGGACCCATTTTTGGAAGGAGTTTCACTGCTCCTCTGCAAAGTATCCTCCGCCAGGTAAACTGGATGCTCATGTTACAGAATGCAAGTCAGATGATTAAGCTCTTTTCCAGAGAACTGATGGTTGACATTTAAATATGACTTTTTCCCTGAAAATTAGGACCAACGGCGATGACAACAATGATAATATAATGGAGTCAAATGACATGCGTGGTATTTTTACTAAACATTTTTTTTCTGTAAACCTAACATTTGAAGCAAGTTCTAAGAAATTTGACATGTTTGCCCTCTTACTATCTCATGGTTTAATTTTTTTCTCACTAGTTATCCCAAGCCTATGTTTACATTCAACTTTTTTCATTTGCAGTGTGCCTGAGCTATTTCCAGTTCTGCTGCTTCTAACAGGGTCTGAAAACCCTAAAGCGTCTTGTTTCAGCCACTTCCCAAACGTAGTGGTCTTTATCCCTACGTTTTATCAGAGACAAGAGTATTGAACTGCAGTCATTAAGTTGAATTTATGGCTTCCCACACAGTGACTGAACTTATAAAAATATTTCCTTATTTGTGATATTTTCAGTTTTTAAATTTGTGACACTTACAATTTTTCTCAGCTTTACTTAAGGATATTCCAGAACCTTCGTGACTTCTGTTTTCATGATATAAACTGCTTTTAGATCAGCTGTCCTTATAAAACCTACTCTTTTACATTACAAAAAAAATTTTTTAAGGGGCATCTGGGTGGCTCAGTTGGTTAAGCGACTGACTCTTGATTTCGGTTCAGGTCATGATCTCACGGTTGGTGGGCTTGAGTCCCGCATCAAGCTTTGCGCTGAGAATGCAGAGCCTGCTTCAGATTCTCTCTCTCCCTCTCTTTCTGCTCCTCCCCTGCTCATGCTTGCTCTCCCTTCCTCTCTCTCTCTCTCTCTCTCACACACACAAAATAAATAAACTTAAAAAAATTTTTTTAAGTTTTAAAATAAACTTTTTACCTGACAGAATTAAGTACTTTAGTATAAATATATGGTGGGTTTTTTTTTTAATATTTTCCCTTTACCATGGTACTCATACTCTAAATTTGTGTTAAGGTAGAATTCATTTAGTTGGATGTAGAGCCACAAGGTATTTATGCTTTCCTATCCTATTGTCAGAAAGCTTACCTGCCAGGGCATTCACACATTTAGAAATATACTAAATGTTTATCAAGAAAATCCAGAAATTTCACAGCCATATTGGCAACATGCTATGAGAGTTTTTCATTTTTAATCACATAATATGAATACCCTGGCCAGAAAAATATGATCCAGGTTTAGGAAAAGCTTCCAAATTTATTTAAATAGCACCCTGGCACATTAGAAGGATCATAAGATTTGGAGTTAGATAAACTTATATCTTGGCTTTACCTCCTATAGCTAAGTACCAAGCATGAGCAGATCAAAGAATTTTCTGAACCTTTATTTTCTTGTTTATAAAATAGGAATAATAGTGCTGACATAAATATTGTGATGATTCAACTTGAGAGAAATAATTCATGTAGAGTGCCTAGTATACTGTTGATACTAAATAAATGTTTCTTTCCATTTGCATCTTTCTGTTCAATTAAATAAACACTTACTAATCCTCATTACATTCCAGACATTATGTTAGTAGCTAAGAATGTATTACATTTATATTGCCTAGAACAATTTTGGTACAGAACACGTCATTAACTACATTGAAGAGAGCTGAAATGCTTGGGCTAATAGATGGTAACTATGCTATGTGCTAAGCACTTGAAATTTCCTAGAGTTTAAATTTCTAAGCAATCTTAATAAGTATTATCATCCCCAATTTATAGATGAGGGAATGGAGGCTCAGATAAGATAAGAAACTTGTCAGGGGCACCTGGGTGGTTCAGTCGGTTGAGCGTCCAACTTCGGCTCAGGTCATGATCTCATTTTCCATGAGTTAAGCCCCGTGTGTCGGGCTTTGTGCTGACAGCTCAGAGCCTGGAGCCTGCTTCAGATTCTATGTCTCCTTCTCTCTCTGCCCCTCCTCCACTTGCACCCTGTCCCCCCCCCTCCTCAAAACATAAATAAACATCAAAAAAAAATTTTTTTAAAGATAAGAAATTTGTCAGTGGTCACAACTACTAGTAAGGGCAGAGTAAGGATATGAACCTATGTTGTTTCTTTGATTCTTAAAATCCATGCTCTTTCATCTAAGAAATTTTATTTTCAAATATTGGGAAGAAAACTATTTCATATTTTCAGAATATTTTTGAGACTCTGAAGTTTTAAAATATTACTCCATGTGTTAGTTGGGAATTGGTACTACTATGGTCTCAATATGGGGATAAACCTTCTTGTAAAATTACGGTAGTCCTTAGAATGATCTCCTTATATCTTAGCTGATAATTCAATAGTTCTCTGTATTCAACAATGGGGTCTGGGGCTCAGTAATCATGGTGTGTCCTTAGTATTTGACATTTGGAAATCTAATTGACATTTTTAAGTTTTTCCATAAATCCTTTTTGGCAGCTAGCATTTTAGCAACACTCTGGGGTACTCCAGATGTTCGTATCTACTATGGATATATAGAGTTAGGTAATCGTGCAGTTTACAGAAAATGCCATAGTTCCCAGATTAAACTGTCAACCAGGCATTGGAAAGAGCCTGGTGAGTTTTTTGGTTTAAAGCATAATATAAATAAAATAAAATAAAATAAAATAAAATAAAATAAAATAAAATAAAATAAAGGGTAATATACTAAACCAGTGTTTTCCAAAGAGTATCTATTCTCAATAACACGTGTCTTAAGAAATACTCAATGAAAACAAATTAAAAAGCAAATAAAAACATAGAACAAAATGATTAATTGGTCACATACATTTTGGACAAGACGTATACTACACTATCCTTCTGGAGACTAAGAATTGCACATCAGCATATTAAGACTCTGAGGGAACCTATAGTTAAAAACAAACAAACAAAAAAAAAAACCTCTAGATTTTTTTAAAGCCAGATTGTTCCAGACTGATTTGACCAAGGAACCCTGTGTGTGTGTGAAAAAAAAAAAAAATCTATAACAAGTTGTTCTTGTGTTCCTCATCTGTTTTTATTTTCAAAACTATAAAGAGACTTCTGAAATGTGTCAATACTAGGAGCTCAGGGAAACTTCTCCCCAGAGAGACAACTATTAGACTGATCAAAATTAGCAAAGACAAACTTTCAAAATCTCTGGAATTTGATCAAAGGGCTTACAACCAACCGAGAAGCATTTAAAACACATTTACAGAAAGTCAGTAAGAGTGGGAGGCTGTGGCATTCAAGACAGGGACTACGCCCATGCCCACACGGCTCTGCATCCTGGAAAAACTGTTTCAGCAAGAATGTCAGCTGAATGGCAGTTCCCATCTCCCTTAAATCCCTGGAGTGCGAGAGCTATTCTCAGTTCTTTCAGCAGCTGGCGAACATCAGCGGATCCTATTTTCCACAGTTTGTGCTACAGAAGGCCCCTGTCTAGTGGATGGCAGCAGCCAAGCAGCCCTTACTACCCCACCCCCAACTCCTGCTCCACAGGGAGTGTCTGGAGAGGGCAGCCGGTGAAGCGTGCAGCCCTTCTTTCCCACACAGCACAGTGTCGTAGAAGACCTTCTCAGGTGGTCTTGGCATTAGAGGGAAGCTCTTATCTCCCCCGTGTTCCTGGAATGTACATTTAATCTCGGGGGATTCATTAGCTGGTGAACATCCTCCCTAGAACTGAGCTGAGAAACATCCATCTGGGAAGTGGCCGCGGCCACCTGGGGACACCGGTTCCTTTTCCCGTTCACCACAGCTCCTGCTCTGTAACCCACAGTTCTGCCTGGAGGAGGGTGGAATCATGTTGCAAAAAACTGGAACAGCCCACCCCTGCCAAGGATCCAACTTTAATGAGATCAGACTATGGACCCATATAAGACAGGCCACAGGGTCTTGCTGAAAACTATAAATAAATCAGCTTGCAATTCACGCAAATTTACAGCTGGGTGTGATACCAATACATGTAGGCCAACCATAAACTTAACAGAGACATGAGGGAAAGAGACTGTCAAAGAGGGTCTGCCTAAAACCATAGTCATCAATGGTGGTCAGGAAGACCTGGGTCAGGAAGACCTCACTGAAGTTTTCTATCCATTAAAAGTCATTAAAAAGTAAATAACTGAAAGGGAAAACAGTAAAAACAAGTCCCAGGAAGGAACAGTTATCATCTATGTTACTATAATATATTAACTAAAATGTACAGTTTTCAATGAAATATGATGAGCCACATAGAGATACAGGAAAGGGTGTGTCAGATAGTTTTAAAAAAAGGCAAAAAATCTGCCTTTGATGGGATTGCTGTGAAGTACAGCAAAGACTTCAAAGCAGCTATTATAAATATGTTCAAATATCTACATTAAAACCCATTTAAAGAGTTAAAAGAAGGCGTGATGACAATGTAACATCAAAAAAAGACTATAAATAAAGATATAGAAATTATAACAAAGAAAGATGGAAATTCTGGGGTTGAAAAGTACAATAAAAATTTTAAAAATCACTGGGGTGTTCAATAGTAAATTAGAGCCTGTAGAGAGAGAATCAGGTAATTTGAAGATACAATGTTAGATATTAGGCATTCTGAAAAACAGGGAAATGCAAATCAAAACCATAAGCTATCACCTCATACCAGTCAGAATAGCCAGTATCAAAAAAAGACAAGATATAACAAGTGTTGGTGAAGATTTGGAGAAAAAAGAACCCTCCTGCAATGTTGGTGGGAACATAAATTGGTGCAGCCCCTATGGAAAACAGTATAGAGGTTCCTCAAAAAGTTAACGGTAAAAATACCATACAACCCAGTAATTCCACTGCTGGGTATTTACTAAAAAAAAGAAAAAAAAAACACCAATTCAAAAAGATATATACACCCCTATTTTATTGCACATTATTTACAATAACCAAGATATGAAAGCAACCCAAGCGTCCATCAATAGATGAACAGATAAAGAAGATGTGGTATGTGTGTGCATGCGCACGCACGTGTGTGTGTGTGTGTGTGTGTGTGTGTGTGTGTGTGTGTGTATAATGAAATATTATTTACCCATAAGAAAGAATGAAATCTTGCAACAACATGCATGGACCTAGAGGACATTATGTTAAGTGAAATAAGTCAGAAAGAAAAAGACAGATACCATATAATTTCACTTATATGTGGAATAAAACAACAACAATGAAAATAGAAAGAGATACATAAACATAGGGAACAATCTGGTGGTTGACAGGGGCGAGGGGTGGGGAGAAGATGGGTGAAATTCATGAAGGGAATTTAGAGGTGCAAACTTTCAGTTATAAAATAAATAAGTCATGGGGATGAAAAGTACAACATAGGGAACACAGACAATCATATTGTAATAACTTTGTATCGTGACAGATGGTAACCACCCTTATTGTGGTGAACATTTATAATGTTTATAATTACTGAATCACTATGTTGTATATCCGAAACTAATATAATATTCTCATATACATACGCTAATATATATACTTATATATTGAAATTTTTAAAAACGAAGGATCTCACATTAATAATCTAAATTTTCACCTTAAGAAACTAAAACAAAGGAGAGCAAATAACTCCAAAATAGGTTGAACAAAGAAAAGAATAGAGTAGAACCAAAATTAATGCAATATAGAATTTAAAAACAATAGGGAAATCAACAACCCAAAAGTTTCTCCTTTCCAAAGAATAATGAAACTGACAAACTTTTGCTGGACTCACCACCAACAAAAGAGGATGAAAGGATGAATGGAGAGGGGTGCCTGGGTGACTCAGTTGGTTGAGCATCTGACTCTTGATCTTGGCTCAGGTCATGATCTCATGGTTCATGAGATCAAGCCCCTGTGTTGGGGTCTGCACTGACAGTGCAGAGCCTGCTTGGGATTCTCTCTCTCTCTCTCTCTCTCTCTCTCTCTGCCCCTTCTCCACTTGTGCTCTCTTTCTCTCTAAATAAATAAACTTAAAAAATACTTTCCTTAAAAAAAAGAAAGGGTGAATGAAGAGACATCGCTATTGACATTACAGAAGTGAAAGGATTATACAGAAATACTACATACAATTGTATTCCAACAAATTAGATAAAATGGAAAAATTCCTGGAGAAACACAAACTACTAACACTGACTCAAGAAAAAATAGAAAACCTTATTAGATGCATGATAACAACCAAAAGAAATTTAGTGACTAAATACAGAACTTAGTATAAAGAAAAGCCCAGGTCCAGAAACATTTTTTAGTCTAAAACCAAATTTAAAAAGAATTAAAACCAATTCTTCACAAACTCTTCCAAAAAATAGAGGAGGAAATAATTCCCAGCTCATTTTATGAGGCTATAAATTACTCGGGAAGCAAAACCACACATTACAAGCAAACATAAGAAAACATCACGAGAAAAGTAGAAACCAATATTCCTTAAAAATATTGATGCCGGGGCGCCTGGGTGGCGCAGTCGGTTAAGTGTCCGACTTCAGCCAGGTCACGATCTCGCGGTCCGGGAGTTCGAGCCCCGCGTCAGGCTCTGGGCTGATGGCTCAGAGCCTGGAGCCTGTTTCCGATTCTGTGTCTCCCTCTCTCTCTGCCACTCCCCCGTTCATGCTCTGTCTCTCTCTGTCCCAAAAATAAATAAACGTTGAAAAAAAATTAAAAAAAAAATATTGATGCCAAAATTATCAACAAAGTAACTAGAAAACTCAGTCCAGAAAAATATAAAAAGGAATATATACCATGACTAAATAGGATTTATGTGAGGAATTAAAAATTGGTTAACATCTGAAAACATTAATGTAATAAATCACATCATTGGAACAAAGGACAAACACCACATGATTATCTCATTAGACAGATAAAGCATTTGACAAAATCCAACACCATTTTATGATAAAAACTACTCATTCAACTAGATATAAAAGGGAACTTACTCACTCTGGTAAAGGCCATCTACAAAAACACATCAGTTAATTTCACACTTAATTGTGAAAGACTGAATGCTTACTCCTATGATCAGGAAGAAGCTAAGGATGTCTGCTTTTACCAAATATATTCAATCTTGTGCTGGAGGTTCTAACCACTGCAGTTAGGCAGTAAATAAAAATAAAAGGTATTCTGATTGGAAAGTATGGAATAAAATCATATCTATTTGGAGATGACATAACCTAGTATGTGGAAAATCCTAAGGAATCCACTTAAAAAAAAAAAAACATTAGAACTAGTGTGAGTTCAGCAAATTTGCATGATATAAGATCAATATACAAAAAAAACCAACTGTATTTCCATACATTAACAATGAACAGTCTGAAAATAAAATTAAGAAGATATTTACAATAGCATAATAAGTAATCAGTAGTAACTTTAATAATGTTCAAGACTTGTTCACTAAAAATCACAAAATTCTGAGGAAAAGATAAAAGACACAAAAAAAATGGAAGGATATCCCATGCTCATGGTTTGGAAGACAGTGTTGTTAAGACAGCAATACTCCCCCAAATTGATCTACATATTTAACACAATTATTATAAAATATCAGCTCTATGTTTTTTGGCAGAAATTGACACCCTAATTTTATTTTATTTAAAAAAAAATTTTTTTTAACGTTTATTTATTTTTGAGACAGAGAGAGACACAGCATGAACGGGGGAGGGGCAGAGAGAGAGGGAGACACAGAATCGGAAGCAGGCTCCAGGCTCTGAGCCATCAGCCCAGAGCCCGACGCGGGGCTCAAACTCGCGGACCGCGAGATCGTGACCTGAGCTGAAGTCGGACGCTTAACCGACTGAGCCACCCAGGTGCCCCGACACCCTAATTTTAAATTCACGTTGAAATACAAAGGACTCAGATTAGTCAAAACATCTTAAGAGATCAAAAAGAAAAAAAAAGAAAATTTTGGAGACTTACACTTCCAGTTTCAAAACTTGTTACAAATATACAGTAATCAACAAAATGTGATAGTGGCATGAGTACAGATATGTAGATAAATGCCACAGAATTGAGAGTTCAGAAATAAACCCTTACACTTAAGGCAATTATTCCCAACATGGTGTCATGTCATTTCAAAGAGGAAATAATAGTCTTTTTAACAAATGGTACTGGGAAAATTGTATATCCACATGCAAAAGAATGAAGTTGGGCTTTTCCTCATGAATAAGAAAATAACTCAAAATAATTATAAAATTAGATGTAAGTGGTAAAACTATAAAAGTCACAGAAGAAAATATAGGAGTAAATCTTCATGATCTTGGGTTAGGCAATAATTTCTCAGATATGACACAGAAAGCACAAGCCACAAAAAATAGATAAATTGTAATACATTAATTAAAAACATCTGCGCTATAAACAATACCACTAAGAAGATGAAAATACAAGTCACAGAATGGAAAAAAATTTTCATAGCACATATCTGATAAAGGATTTATACCCAGAATATATATACAAAATGCTTATAATTCAATAATGAAAAGATAAATAGCTTAATTTTCAAAAGGGCTAATGATCTGATAAACATTTCTCCAAAGAAGAGTAAAAAATGGCCAATGTGAACTTGAAAAACTACTTAATATCATTAATCATTACAGAAATGCAAATCAAAACCACAAAGAGTACCAGTTCACATTCACTAGGATGGTTGTAATAAAATAGAAACTAGGAAGTGTTGATGGGATGTGGAGAGATTGGAACCCTCATAAATTGTTAGTGAGACTGTAAAATGGTGCAACCACCTTGGAATACAGTCTGGCAGTTCCTCGGAATGTAAAACATGAAATTACCATATAACCCAGCAATTTAACTCCTTGGTAGATAAAAATATGTCAACATAAAAACATGTATGCAAATATTCATACCATTATTACTTATAATAGCCAAAATGTGAAAATCACCTGAAATGTGATTTAACTATATAATGAGATATTGATTGGTAATAAAAATTAATAAAGTACTCATACATGTTATAATATACATGAACATTGAAAACAATTTACTATATAAAAGAAATGAGTCACAAAAGATCAGTATTATTATTTCATTTGTATAGAATAGAATAAATGGATAGTTCTATGGAGACATTAGGTATATCACTGTGCCTCAGGATGAGAGGGATGTGACGGTCGAATGGGGAATAGCTAATGTACGTGGGATTTCCTCCTGGGGTGATGAGAATGTTCTAAAGCTAGATGGTTGATGGTTAGATGATTAGATGATAATGGTTGTACAATTCTGTGTATCTACTTAAAATTTTTCGATTGTACAACTTAAATGAGTGCGTTTTATGTTATACCTCAATAAAGCTATTTTTAAAATATAGCCATTACCATAATCGATAGTTGAAATAACTTTACTGGTCCCCAGTTGATCAAATAGTGTAGTAATTTTGGGCATAGGATACACATCAAGTACTGTTATGGAATTCAATTATCTATGATACATACAGATTTAATGTGTTTTCTATTTAGAAACAAAATCAAGGGAGAAAATGAGAAATTGAGACATTTGGTTAATCCCTTATTTTACTTTCTCACCACTATTGTGATTTAATCTAAAACACTTCCATTCATTTAAGAAATTGGCAGCATAATTGGATTATCATCTCCTCTACATAGACAGCCAAACTGCTTCTACATGGTTTTCAGTGAAGTACAGCTATGATCTCTCTTAGCACAGACATAACTCTTTCTTACATGTTATAAAAAAAAAAAAAACAGGCAAACTGAAATACATCAAAATGGAGAATAAATATCTGTGCTGTAAACAATACAATTAGAACGTGTTCTCAGACTCTCTTCATTATTTTAGGACTTACTCTCTTTAGAGGATGTGCAAGAATGCCATGATTTTCTTCAGCCTTTGATTTTGGGTTTTATCAGGCATCTGATTGATTTTGGGTTTCATCAGGCATCTGATTTGTTCTGGATCTAGAACTAGACTTTCTGAGGTTTCTAATGTGTCTGAAATTTTGTAGTTGGGATCCCTTCATTATGATGACAAGTTTTGTTAAAAAAATATATATAACCTTGGGCTCTACAAAGGACCCACTTCATCAGAATCTGTAGTGGTAGAATTCAATAATTATACATTTTTAAAATCCTTATGTAATTATATTTATTAGTATTGAAAAATGGATTTAGCTTACGTATGCCCTTTGGGGTTTCTCTGGTGACTTATTCAAGAAAAATCATGTAAGATTTTTCATCTAGTTAGTTTGGGATCATAGATAGATCTCTCCAGTAATCTATCACTAACCTTTATATATGGTCAGAATACCATCCTTCCTCCTTTCAAGAAGTATAATATGTGTTGTTTTCTAAATTTATGACCTCTAGTTTGCTAATGAAATTTCCACATTTTTGTTTTACTCCAAAAGACACGTTTTTTTCATTGGTTTATAATGTTTAAATAAATTACATTGTATTATTGGCACATTATATTCTGAAAGTTTCCCTTTCCTTTAGTAAATTGCAGTTTTTTTGCGTGTTTCTCATCCTCTAGTTACTCATTTAATCAGCCATTTTCATTATATGAGAATGTGTTCCAATTGTTTTTAAATTTCTGGTTTTGTTTACATTTGTCCAATAGTGAGAAGCCTCCTTTAATCTGGTATCTGGAAACAAGTTGACATTTGGTAGGAATGTAAATATAATAGTATATGTCATGGCAATATATGTATAAATAGAACTATATTTATATATATATATATATAATTGTGTATATTTTTATAGATTATATAGTGTTACTTTTTAGATAATATGTGTTAATTTTTTAAAAATTTTAATCCTTGTGTATAAATTACAGAGGATAGTTTAAATAATAAAACATATAAACAGTAAGTCGTGTCTGATGCCTCTAAGAGGTTATACAAATCATGAGACTATAATAAGCTCTACATTATTATCAAGTTGATATTTAAGTCACTTACCTTAAAAATGATGCCATATATATGTATATGTATATGTATATGTATATGTATATGTATATGTATATATCTGACTTTACAATTTAGTAAATATGACATATTTATATATGACATATATATGTGTGTATGTATATGTATATGTATATGTATATATCTGACTTTATAATTTAGTAAATATGACATATTTATATATGACATATATATGTGTGTGTATGTATATGTATATGTATATATCTGACTTTACAATTTAGTGTACTGCTCTGGTAGGAATAACCTAGTTATGGATTTAAAAGGACTCACCTCTTTCTTCCTTCATTGTATAACTCTAAATTATAAAAAATAAAATAATTCCTATGAGACCTCTCCATATGTAAATGACAGAAGTGATAAAACTTCTCATCTAAATTATTAGCATGATTATCTACATACTTCTTAATTATTCCCTTCAAGGGTTATATTAAATCTTCCCAGTAGTTTATTGTGGAAATTAAGCTACAGTCTTGAATTGCTCAATCTCAACTGCATCATATTTGAAAGAAAATTTTTGTCCTCGTTAAGATTACTGGTAACGTTCCCAGTAAAGGATTATGCCCAGTAAATCTTTGCCTAATACTGGAGTGTCAACAGAGGCATAGAAAAGGAACCTGGTATTTCGAGCCAGCCAATGGATGCTACTTATCTGGGTGGAGAGTTTACAAGGTCTTTTTCTCGGTGTCTGCTCTTTCTTATGTTATACCTGTCTAGAAATACAACCGTCATCAATCGCTATTATTTCCATACTAGCCAAAGCTTATCAATAGTCTTTGTTTGATCATGTTTTAGAAGACTTACACTAGCTCAGTGACAATCTTTAACCTTGGTGAATGGCACCAAGAACCCAGGTTTGGTGACTTCTGGACAATATCACTACGATTTATATGCTTGTCTCACAACAGGCCCTCTTCTACACAGAGTCATGGTTGTTCCTGGCACTCCTGATGATGTTTTTCTGGCAGTAGTTTAAAGCTTTTGTTGACCATGTTTCCCCGGAGTTTTTATAACTATGTAATAGCAGGATTTTAGGAGGGCTTTTCTAGTTGTTGTAGTTGGCTCTCCCAGACTAACTGGTAACCCTGGTGAAAGTTATTAACTTGTAGCTCTTGTCATGAAATCAATGAGTCCCCTAGGGAAGCATGATGGTGTAACAGCGCAGCTGTTTTTCTGAACTACTCCAGGCAGTGGAAGGAATGTTCTCCTACTCCCTTCCCACATCTTTTCATAAGTTATGGTTATCAGGCCTCTCAGGATTATTTCTTGAGGTAGATCAGATAAGAGCTCCCTCACTGTACTTCTTACGGCAGGTAGTTTGGCAAAGTACCCAATTTTTTCTCAGAAATAACCCTGTCTTCCATAGTATAAATTAACACAGAGGCAAATTTTAATCCAGAAAAGATATTAATTTTACAAAAATTTTAATTTAACTGTTCCATTCAGTAAAATAAGCAATGGCACTGCTGAGTGTCATTCATTATCTCTTGAAGAATTTTTCATATACACTAAAGTATATGTTTAGTTTTCAAGTTCAGGCAACAGTAAGTATAGTAATAGTAACCCCTAATATGTTAAACCTCAATTATCTGGGATCAACCCAGTGAGAATATTAATTTATCTGCGAATAGCTTTTGGATATTTACTTTAGTAGAGAAAAAAATATCCCCGATACAAACTTGTTTTCTTATTATTTGGTTGAGTTTAAAACAAAGAAAACAAAGAAACAAACAAACAAAAAAACAACTTTCATATGATCCTCTGAGATCAGTACTTCTTTTGGGAATTCACATCTTCAAATCCAATCTTAGAATATGAGTGTTGATATAAATATGAGTGCCTCAATTATCAAGGCAGCATTAAATGTATTCATTAGCATCTACTCATTCAGAGGAAAATATGTTTAAGTGATTTAGAAACAAAGGGTGAAGTATAAATAATTGTGGTTAAACGCACAAATGTTGTTACATAAAACAATCTAATCATTAACACATGCATTTCTTGAAATATGATTCTCTCAAAAATCAATCATTTCATTCATCTTATTAGAGGGAAGCACTGGACTTTTCTTCACATTTTGTTGAGGTATCTAATTTCTGCAATGATAAATAGCAGGAAGCACACCATGAGTTGGGGGAGGGGTGACAAGGAAGGTATAGGCCAAAATAGCTTGAGAAGCACATCACTCTCTAAGAGCTCAGTCAGCTACCTAGGTCTTAAATGAAGTAGCAAAATTTCATGATATCAGCTTTGTTGTATAGAGAGCATACTCCCCCTTTCTTTAGATTCCCCTGAATAAAGTGAATATATTTCAGTAGAATAGACAGTTGAAATGCTCTATTTCTTTGACCTTTAAAATATTTTCAACAGTGAACAGCTGGCCACTCTGCCCCTTTCCCAGAGGCTGCTAGGCTGTAAACAGGAGGCAAAGTAGAACTGCAGCCAATCTAATTATGGAATATTGAAAAGGTCAAAGCATTGCCCTGGGCTACAAAATAGTAAGATCTTCATTTAAAAGAATACCAAATGTCCTAGTCAGTAAATGCAAGAGTAACAGCTTGTATTTCTTATAGAATTAGTATTTGGAAGCTATCTCCCATACGTAAGTTTCTGACCTACCAAACACGTTACAATGCTATTAAAAATTGTCCAGAAAAGCAGAAGTAATATGGATTGTGGTGGCATCTTCTCACATTAAGGACACTATAACTTAGCTGTAACATAGTGTGTCAGTTAGGTTGCAATCAGAGATGCAGAATCACTGAGGGTTACAAAATAAGAGGTTTATCATACAGGTTAGTTCTGCAAATGGAGAAACTTATAAAAATGTCTATGGAAGGCTGTCTCTGTATCTGGTGGTATTCCTGAAGTTGCTGTAATCAGCAGGGCCAACACTTGGGAAGGAAGGCTGAATGTCATAAAGGAGAGGATATGAACAAACTGGAATCCATGAGATCAAATTGGAATTGATGAAAACAAACTAGAATTTATAAGGACAAATTGCAATCCATGTTTGTCCCTATCACTTCTGTCTTCAAAAACACAGGTGACCTGAAGAATGGGTTGATGTCCTTACCATGGAACTACATATGTGCCTGGATCAGGACTTGGAGAAGTTGAAGGTGGAGATCAAGTGGACATTGGAGAGTTGTCTGACCACCCACAGCCCCGTGCCAATTAGATGACCCACTCCTACTTTCCAAATTTTGTGCAAATTATTTTTGTGGTAAACTCAAATCCAAAAGTACACAGGGCTCAAGGTTAACTATATTGACACAATAACAAAACCACCATGTCCCATCAGCAGATGCATCTTCTAAGGGGGCTGAGAAGTGTAAGAGAACTAAGTGCTGTACCTTGTGATATGGAGATTTGGGAGTTCATAAGGATGTATCTGGTATTATCTAGATTCTGTCCTCTCTCATATGTAGGGCAATCAAGAGCTGGATACATTCTCTTTGGAAGGGGAATTTAAAAGGTTTTCTGGGGTGTCTGGGTGGCTCAGTCTGTTAGCATCTCGATTTCAGCTCAGGTCATGATCCCATGGTTTCATGGGATCGAGCCCCACGTCGGGCTCCACACTGACAGCATTGAAGCTGCTTGGTATTCTTTCCCTCTCTGCCCCTCCCCTGCTCACATGTGCATGCTCTCTCTCTTTCAAAATCAATAAATAAACTTAAAAAAAATAAAAGGTTTTCTGCAGGGAAGTTATACAATTGAGCTTATGTAAAAAGATATCTCTCAATGTTGAAGATAGCTGAAAAAAACAAAATTGCAAAGTCAGGTTAAATCTACTCATTTTGCCTTCTGCATCCTATAAGAAACCCCATGATGAATTTCCTCCTAATAAATAACCATGGGGTTTGCATGTGATGAGAAATACACTTACCAGAGGAAACAGACATTTGGAGCAGATTCCCTGAGGGGAAAATCCAAGCTATCTGATTGGAAATCCCTAGTGACCAATCAACTTATCATTTTAGTTGAATTTCTGAATAGATTTTTTAGAATGAACCTGAAGTGGTCTTTCTAAATCTTTTTTTTTTAAATAATGTTTTAATTTCAGCAAATTGTTCACATTTCATATCCAACTGAGTTTTTTTTAGGATTGACTTAGTTATCTTATTTCATAAATGGTATTTGTGTCCAGTTTAGTAATTAGCATGCACTTCTACTGATATCAGAGATGTCACAAAAAGCCCACATGACCTTAACCCACTATATTAGATAACACCAGCAATAATATGTTCCCTTTGTGGTAAGTACCATGGGAATGGATCAGAAATGCATGGTCTGGATGGTTTCCCTCGAGTCATTTTCATGTGAATTTAAACTTTGCAGCCATGTTCTTAAAAAAAAAAAAAAGATCATTGCCCATAGCAACCCAGTAGGTGATCAGTTCATTAAAATTAATTACATTGGATTGCATAGGAATGCTTGAGAAAAGCAGGATACAGTTGCTTTGATTTCAATGCCCAGAGAAACTCTCTGACAACTATTGGAGTAGCTATAGTTTAGATTTCTTCAGCAAACTCCAGAGAGCCCTTCCCTGATGCATTAATTCTTCAGCCCCAGACTGACATTACCTAGAGACTTACTTCCCCTTGAAAAATTAATCCTCTTTGTCTGTTACTTGCTCTCTTTACTTCGAATATTTGACCCAGAAAAAAAGACATGTCACAGCTTGTCCTTCATGCTCAGCATCTCATAACCAGGCCATATGACCTTTAGTTATAGTTATAGTCATTGTTATTGTATAAAATAAGTAAAATCACTTTATTCTGATACAGGTCCTAGAATTGTTCATAGTGTAAGCATATAGACATGCATTCTATAAAGAGATATGAGTAATCTTTTTTTTTTTTTTAATTTTTTTTTCAACGTTTATTTATTTTTGGGACAGAGAGAGACAGAGCATGAACGGGGGAGGGACAGAGAGAGAGGGAGACACAGAATCCGAAGCAGGTTCCAGGCTCTGAGCATCAGCCCAGAGCCCGACGCAGGGCTCGAACTCACGGAGTGCGAGATCGTGACCTGGCTGAAGTCGGACGCTTAACCGACTGCGCCACCCAGGCGCCCCAGAGATATGAGTAATCTTAACCATGATCTATAACAAGAGGTAATGAATAAAACCCACCCAAGACATGGGTTATTTTTAGAATACATATACATATCTATCTATCTATCCATCCATCCATCTATCTATCTATCTATCTTCCTATTTTTCCTACCTGTTACTATATCTTGATTTAGATTTTCCCTGTGTACGACTTTCTCAAGACAGCCAGTTTGGATAACTTGCCTGAGAACATTGACAATTATTATGAATTTTTGAGAAGAATGAGCATTTTCTCTGAAAACCTCTATTTGTTCACCACCAAATACAGACTATCCAATAAAATTCAACATCTCCGTCTTAGAACCATGAGGCCACAGTTAAGGAAGACTGTTCAACTCACCCAAGAACTATCTTGACACACACATGAAATTTTTAGGGTTTTAGCTTCCCACACTAAAATTGTGTGTGTACTTGAATTTTTGACACTCTGTGAATATACTTGAAAGATTTACTTATTCATGTTTATAGTTTTAACAAAGTAATTCTTGGAACAATTATACTTTTCATCATTTTGTGCAAAGTATTTTAATAAGTTCTCTTGCCAGATACAAATGGCATTCCTTAGATAAGGCTACACTTTGTTTCATATTTACTGTCTGAAAACACAAAAGGAAAAAAAAATTAAGAAAAAAGCAATGAAACAAGCATTAAAAAAATATAAGCTGACACCAACTTTTGTTAGTCTTACATTTTTAAACATCCCTTTCAGTATTTTTATTTCTACTTCTTTTTTTTCAGAGGTTCAATGCCTCTTTGCCTTTCTAGCCTCTACATTTCTTTGCTTGGACTTGCTGGCCAGTATCTCTTTGGTGTTTATACTTCCATTTACTCACTAATTGAAAAGTATCTACTTTGTGGGTTTTTTAAAGTAATTTATTAGAAATGACCTTCCTATAACTCAAAAGACTAGTGATAATTTCAGGAACAGAAGTGGAGATTCTCTGGAGACTATCTATTGCAAGTTAATCTTTTTACTTAAGCCTAAGGAGATGCAGCCAACAGAATACTACTTTGTCATTTAGGCTTTGACCAAGTTAGTGATACAGTAGCTGTGCAAATCACTTGAGTATTTTTCAAGGAAACTTAGAAAAAATGGCAGACTTGAATTTCACAGCCCTTTTCCTCCATGGAAATATCAAAACCAATCAGAAAGTGGCTGACTTAAACTTATAGCAGCTCTGGAAAAAGGTTAAAGGTCTATAGCAACCAAGTAGTTGCCCAATTGAGATAAAGTCACATTCAAAATGAAAGGAAAGTCTTGGTATTTTTAAGTGATCTTGTGCCAGCTCCCTCCAGGCCCAGGTGGTCTTTGTCTAAAAGAGGTAGCAGACCAGTTCCAAATTTCCTCCTTTGAACTTGAGGAAGCCAAAGAGACATTATTCACATGTTCTAAGCTGCCTGGAAGCTACCTAAAGGACTGGTTTCTATCTTGCCTAACTCAGATCTCAGGAAAAAGGGTGGCCACTGTTTGTAAAAACTGCAAGGGGACTAAAGAACCACAGATATCTGGGACAAGATTTTACCATGTACACATAAAATAGACCATCAAAGACCCCGAGGAAGAGTTGGAGTATAATTTGGGGAAATCATTCAAAGTAGCTGTGTATATAGAGGGATTGAGAAAGCTAAACGCAGGCCAAAGCAAGTCTACCTAATCAGTGAAGATCGCTTCATCCCAAACCCTATGTGCAAAGACTAAAAGAGGTGGCTATTTGTTCAAATGCCCAATTTCCAACAACACAACAACAAAAAATCATAAGGCACACAAAGAAGCAGCAAATTGTGGTCCACTTAAAAGAAAGAAAATAATTGGCAGAAACTGTACCCGAGGAAGCACAGACATCAGATTTAATAGACAAATATTTTTAAAAAGCTAAATTAAATATGCTCAAATTCCTAAAGAAAAACAAGGAAAAAAATTAAAAGAAATCAGGAAAATGATATATGGAAAAATTAGATGACCTACAAAGTGATAGAAATTATAAAAAAGAACCAAACAGGAATTATGGAAATAAAAAATACAGTAACTGAATTGAAAAATTCAATATAGAGGTTTAACAGTAGATTTTAGTGAGCAGAAAACAGAGTCAGTGAATTTGAATGCAAGACATTCGAAATTATCATGTGAGGAGCAGAATGATAAAGAATGAAGAAAAAGGACAGAGCCTAAGAGACATTTGGTATACCATCATGAGGAGCAATATATACATTAAGGGAGTCCCAGAAAGCGCAGAGAGAGAAAAGGGACAGAGAGTTGTTTGAAAAAATATTGATTATAAACTTCCCAAATTTGAGGAAAGATGAATCTACAAATCCAAAAAGCTCAATGTACTTACAAGCAGAATACCAAAGAGATTCACACTAAGACATATTATAATGAAACTGTTAAAAGCCAAAAACAGAATCTTTAAAGCAGAAGAGACAAAAGTTTTGTCACATACAAGGAATCCTCAATAAGACTATCAGCTGATTTACCAGCAAAACCCTTGGAGTCTAGAAGGCAGTGGAAGGATATATTGAAGTTGCTGAAAGAAAACAAACAGGGACTCCAGGTTGGTTCAGTCAGTTGGGCATCAGACCCTTGATTTCAGCTCAGGTCATGATCCGAGTCATGGGATCAAGCTCCATGTTGGAATCCACACTGGGAGTGGAGTCTACTTATGATTCTCTCTCTCTCCCTCTCTGCCCTCTCCCCTGCTTGTGTGCTCTCTCTCTCTAAAATAAAATTTTAAAAAATAGAAACCATCAAAAAAAAACCTGGCAACACAGAATTATATATCTAGCAAAACTCTTCAAAAATGAGAGAGAAATTAAGACATTCCCAGATAATCAAAAGCCAAGGGAATCCATTGCCACTAGACCTGCCTTACAAGAAGTGCTTAAAGGAGTCCTTCAAATTGACATGAACTGACACTAGATAGTAACTTAAAGCCCTATGAAAATATAAATATCTCTAGGAAAGCTAAATCCACATAACTAGGAAATATACAAAACTAGTGTTATTGTACATTTAGCTTGTAAGTTCACTTTTGATTTCTTACAGGATAAGAGACAAAGGTATAAAATGAATTACAAATCTATGATAATAAATACACAATGTATAAAGATGTGATTTGTGACATCAGTAACATAAAGTGAGAAGAGAACAATGCATAAGTAGAGGTTTTGTATGCAGTTAGTTAAGTTGGTATCAATTCAAATTAGGTTGTTAAAACTTTAAATTGTCATATGTAATCTCCATAGTAACCATAAAGAAATCATCTATAAAATGCACACAAAAGAAAATAAGAAGGGAATCTAAATGTCTCACTACAGAATCAATAAACACACAAAAAGGGAATAATAGAAGAAATCAGAGGTTGGGGCACCTGGGTGGCTCAGTGGATTAAGCATCAGACTCGATATCAGCTCAGGTTGTGGCCTCATTCATAGTCATGAGATCGAGCCTCACATTGGGCTCCATGTTGAGCATGGAGCGTGCTTGGGATTCTCTCTCTCCCCCCCCCGCCCCTTCCCTGCTCTCTCTCTCTCTCTAAATAAACATTTTAAAAAAAGAAATCAAAGGCATTTAAAAAACCTTAAAAAACCTATAAGACATATAGAAAACAAGTAAAAAATAACAAAAGTAAGTCCTTCCTTATCTGTATTTACTTTATTTATTTATTTATTTACTTATTTATTTTTAAGTAATCTCTACAACCAACATGGTCTCAAACTCACAACTCTGAGACCAAGAATCACATGTTCCACTGACCAAGCCAGCCAGGTGCTCCATCAGTATTTAGTTTAAGTTTAAGTATATTAAATGCAAACCCCCCAATAAAAAGACATAGATTGGCAAAATGGATAAAAGCCAAAAACAAAAACCATGGTCCAATGATGCGCAGTCTAGATGAAATTACTTTAATTGTTGACAGCGAATGGATGGAAAAAGATATCCCATGTAAATAGTAGCCAAAAGAGGGTGGGGAAGGAAATACTAATACAAAAGAAAATTGACTGCAAGTCAAAAATTAGCACAAGAGACAAAAAAAGACCTACTATATTGATAAAATGGTCAATTAGGCAAGAAGATATAACAATTATGAACATACATACACCAAAAAATCAGCACTCAAAATATATGAGACACATACTGATAGAATTATAGGGATAAAAAGATATTTCTACAATAATAGTTGCAGACTTTATTACTTCACTTTCAATAAAGGATAAACCATCCAGAAAGATGATTAATAAGGAAATAGAAGACTTGAAAAATATCATAAACGTCTTGGACCTAATTAGACATATATAAAACACTCCATACTGCAATAGCAGAATACACATTCTTCTCAAGTGAACATGGAACATTCTCCAGGATAGGCCATCCATATGTTAGACCAGAAAACAAGTCTTAATAAGTGTGAAAAGATTGAAATCATAAAAAAGTATCTTTTCCAGTCATGATGGAATAAAACTAGATATAAGTAACAGAAGGAAAACTGGAAAATTCAGAAATGTGTGCAAATTAAACATATTTAATCACACTTAGACAACCAATGAGTCAAGGCAGAAATCACAAGGGAAATTAGAAAATATCTTAAGTGAAAACAAAATATGACCTACTAAAATTCATGTAATGCAGCATAAGTAATATTAAGAAGGAAATTTTAAAATACTTACATTAAAAAAGAAGAGAGACTTCCAATAAATAATCTATAGCTTAAGAAACTAGAAAAAGAAAAACATACTAAACCCAAAGCTAGGAGAAGAAAGAAAATAATGATTTCAGTGAAGATCGAGAATAGAAAAGCAATAGAGAATAATCAATGAAACCATAAGTTATTCCTTTGTAAAAATCAAGAAAAGTGACTAATCTTTAGTTAGATTAACTAAAAAAAAGAATGCTGAAATTACTAAAGTTGGAAATGGAACTGGGAACATTATGACCTGATTTAAAGAAATCAAAAGAAATAGAATGGCATTAGATAATCTAGATGAAATGGATAGATTTCTAGAAATACACAGCCTACCAAAACTGAATCATGAAGAAATAGAAACTCCTAATAGACTTATGATTAGTAAGAAATCCAATCAGTTATAACCTTCCTCCCAAGAGACACACAACAAAAATAATATTTGATCTGCATTGCTTCACTGGTGAATTCTATCAAATATTTAAAGAAGATATAACACTAGTTCTTCTCCAACTCTTTCAAAAATTAAGGGGAAGGGAACATTTCTGAACTTAGTGTATGAGACCAACATCACACTCATACGAATGCCAGGCAAATATACTACACTACAAGAAAACTATAGATCAATATCCCTTATGAATATTGATGTAAAAATTCTCAAAAAATACTATCAAACCAAATTCAGCAGCATATTAAAAGGATTATACATTATACATTATAACCAAGAGGAATTATTCCCGTGTGATATATATTTCTGAAATATAGCCACATGAAGAGTTTCTTGGGCTAACTATTAATAATATAAGTTCCTATTAACAATAGTTGTGTCACTACTCAGTGGATGATGGACCATTACAAGAGAGCAAATCATAATACCTCTAAACAGAGACAAAAACCAGTGTCTCTCATAAAACAGAAATTAATTCTCTAGCATAATTATCAACTTAGAACATAGACCATGGGTCTATGGTTACTTCTCAAATGTGAAATCAGTGTTAAGAATCTTATTAATGACCATTTTAACATTTATATTAAATATATTAAATACCCAGCCCTGGCTATATAATCAAAGGACAGGTTCGTTTAATAGTTTTAAATACCAATACAGTACTACATCTTATTTTTCATAAATGAAAATGTCTCATCAGGAATAGCCCTTTTCCCAAGGAGCATCTTGAATTTTATAATGCCTACAAAACAACCTTTCATTTTTTTTCTCATTGTTCATTACTAAACATGCATTTCTTTTTTTTTTTTAATTTTTTTTTAACATTTATTTATTTTTGAGACAGAGAGAGACAGAGCATGAACAGGGGAGAGGCAGAGAGAGAGGGAGACACAGAATCTGAAACAGGCTCCAGGCTCTGAGCGGTCAGCACAGAGCCCGACGCAAGGCTCGAACTCACGGACCGTGAGATCATGACCTGAGCCGAAGTTGGACACTTAACCGACCGAGCCACCCAGGCGCCCCCTAAACATGCATTTCAAGCACCATGTGTTTACTATCACCAGATAGTAAAGTAGAATTTTTCTCTCCCATATTATTCACAAGGCAACTTAAACAAGAGAGAATGTTACTGAGTCTACCCTTAGACTCACTGAAATCAAGGAGAAAATGAAATGGGATGAAACAATTACTGTTGGTCTTTTATGTATCTACATTGTCTGAATAAATGTATTATCCAAATGATGTGTTAATTCTTAGTGCTATCTTTTAGAGACTATCCTTTCCCCACTAGATGTTCCTGGCTCCTTTATCAATTATTAGTTGACTATGTAAATATTAACTTTAGCTTTTTCGGAGTTCAACTTGTATTGAAAACACTCTTAATCCACAGTACACAGATGTCAGATTAGTGGTTAATCAAATGTCATAATGCATATGTTAGTTAATATATACACATGTATATACAGATATTTTAGTTTAGTCGATCTTTATGGTCAGATATTTTATTCATCCAGGGATAAAATATCTCCAAGTGTCATCTTTCCAATGTGTATTGAGATTATATATATTCTATATAATTTTGTTGACATTTGGTATTATTAATTAATTTATCATCAACTGGATCTCTTATTTCCCCTAAGATCACATCATCTATTTAAAGCAATGGATAGATTATCTATTGAAACTGCATTCTTTTAGCTAGTTCTTTTGGAAACTGACATTGTATCCTACAGATATTACTATTACATGTGGAGGTAAGGAAAGAAAATTTACATTGTTGGTCATAATTTGCTTGTACCCACTTGGGCTTTCATCCCTCACAAAGATATATTTATTGAGCTCCTGCCACAAAAAAAAAAAAAACCACACAAAACAAACAAAAAAATCTTAATGATGACAAGGGTTAACAAAACACGGAAAAGACATGACCTTGTGTCTCCTGGTTTTTCCAGTGCAGATTCTGTGAATACCACTCATGTAGAGCTAATGACAGACACGTACAAAAAAGTTGGCAGTGTTAACACAACTAGGTCACTTTTTTTCCATTCCACAATAAAAATAGCAAATGGATTATTAGGCAGAATTAATTATGGGTTGACTGGCCGATTAAATCCATTTAAATAGTTGTTCTAGTAAGCCTGGTGCACAAAATCATAGATAAAAGTGCATATACAGCACTAATAGGGACAGTAGAGTGACCAGAAATGAGAAGACACAGGTTCCTTGACTAATCACTTATTTTCTATAACTTTGATTCCTCCTCAGTTACATGAAGATAATATTTCCTATATATACTACACAATATGGTTAGATTCATGGAGAAAAATAGACGTGAAATAATTTTGTGTACTTCTGTTTTAAAGTACTTTATAAAAGTGCTGGCTTTCATTTTTATTTGTTTTGCTTTACATAGCGAATAGATGTATATACAACAATAATTTTAAATGAATTTTTTCCCTGAAATAATTTATGTAAGTAGTGTTGACATCCTGGAGGGGGTGATATTTTATTGATGCTGTGTTCAGTCATGTGTTAAATAAAAGGCAGAATATTCATGAATTTATTTGATAAATATTTGTTGAGCACCTACTAAGTGCCAGACATTATTCCAAGTGCAGGGGATACAGAAATGAATAAAAATATAAATATCTGTTCCTGTGGTCCTCATATTCTAGTAGAGAAAGACAGACAATGAACAAAATAAACAAGTAAATTATATAGTATGTTAGTGGTTAGTGTTATAAAGAAAAAAATAAATCAGGTAAGGAATAAAGAGTATTGATGTGAGTTTGTTCAGTTTTGAATAGGATGGTCAGAGAAGATCTCAGTGAAAGCATTTGATATTAGAGCAATTACCTGCAGATGGTAATTGGGGAAATAAAGGTCTGGGTATAGGAAACAGAATGTGCAAAGGTCCTTGAGTAGGATTATTTCCCAGGATCAGCACCAAGATCAGGGTAATTGGAGTAAGAGATCAAGGGGGAAAATAGCTAATTAGTAAGGTTGGAAAGGTAACAGAAATCCATATTGTTCAGGAAGTCATAGGCCATTGTACAGCTTTGGCATTTACTTTGACCAACATGGGCTACCACTGAAATGCTTATGTTTTAAAAGGATTAGTCTGGCTAGTATGCTGTGTGAATGCAGTATGGATGAGGGGCCAAGGTGAAAGAAGGGAGAACAGAGTGATATTGTAATCACCCAGACCTGAGATGATGGTGATTTAGATGAGGCTGGCAGCAGTAGAGGTGGTGAGAATGGTCACAGTCAAGATGTTTTTTGAGTGTAGAGCCAACAGGAAGATTTACTGATAGACTGGGTTATATACAGTGTGAGCACAAGAGAGGAGTTAAGTGTGTTTCAAGGGTTTCTTTTTGTAAGTAATTGGAGGCTGTAGATTCAATAACAGACAGGAAAGATAGTAGAGATAAATTATTATTTTTAGATGAGGAGATATCAGAAATTTTGTTTTAGAATCTTCATTTCAGATGTATATTAGATACACAATTACAGATAGCAACACAGCAGTTGTATATATGAGGCTGGAGTTCAGGAAAAAATTCCTAGCTGAACATATGGATTCAGGATTCAGCACTATATAGATATTGCTTAAAACCATCGGACAGGATGACATCACCAATAGAGTGTGTATAGGGCAAACAAGATGTCCAAGCTCTGAGCCCCACCAAAATTAAGAGATTATGGGGATGAGGTGAATGAGAAAAGGAGACTGGGAAGGATCAGATCATAATATAAGAGAAAATTCAAGAGTTTTGGGGGATCCATAAACCAAACGAAGGTGTTTATGGAGGATAGGTATTAAACCAGGTCAAATGGAATATATATTCTATACCATATATATTCATAAATTACCAAAGAAGACATATTCAGATGATGATGATAAACTATTTTTATGGAATACTTTCTATGTAACAGACAGCATAATTAGTGCTTTACATGCATGACCTACATGCATGTAATCCTAACAACATCACAATGGGCTAGATATGATTTTTACTTTGATTTTACAGATAATTAAAGTTATCTCGACAGAAAGCAATATTCTCATACTTCAATCTTTATAGGAAAACAATTCCAATGAGCTTTCAGATCAAATGAACTTATTTTAATAACAAATGTGTCATCTCCTTTACTAGGCTAAAATTAAGCTCATAGTTAACATAATCTATGCCTATACATAAAAACTCAATGTGGCGTATATAACCCAAGGAAGGATTTTAAAAGTATATGTACTAAAATGGTAAGTGTGTCAATATGTAGATACTTGGACTCAACTACAAAAGATGACACAATAAAGTAGTTCAATAATTGTACCTGTATATAGCAGGACCACAAACGTCAGAGCTAAAATGCAAACCAATTCAGGAATTTTGAATTGCCAATTCAAATGCCATGTAATTTTCTGAATGATGGGCAGGTCTTTATAAGTTCTAAACAAACCAATGTACAATGTACAGTATTCCCTCAATTATTCTCTCAATTTACATGCTAGTTACATTCTTTAAAAATTGTGTTTACCCAAATTAATCAAAATGACTTTGTTTGTATGTATCGTGGAGTTTGGTTCTAGGCTCACATAGTTTTCCAGATATTCATTTAATTCAATATGACTTACATGAATGTCTAAAAGGGCTTTCAAAAGTTGTTCAAGACACAGGACCATTTTCTGTGGTTCCTGAGCGAGTCCCTGCTCACTAAATGCCATTAGAGCCCACTCCCCACAATTATGATGGAAACTGTCCCCTGCAATTTCCAAAATGATCTCTAGGGGTTAGTGGCACTTCTTTTGAAAACCACTGGTCTGAAATGTGCTTTTTGTACTCTTTCCTGTAAATGAGTCAGAATATATTACAGCTAAAAAGACATTAACTCTCAGGGTGCTTGGGTGGCTTAGTTTGTTAAGTGTCTGACTCTTGATTTCAGCTCAGGTCATGATCTCACAGTTTATGCTCTGTACTGGCAGCACCAAACCTGCTTGAGATTCTCTTTCTCTGTCTCTCTCTGCCCCGCCCCCTTCAAAATAAATAAACTTTCAAAAAAAAAGGACACTAACTCTCAGCCAATGAAAAAGTGTTACAATAATAAATTCCATTAGAGTGGAAATAAAATAAATTCAAAATAAAGTTTTTAAATGACTGTTTCATGGCTTCTAGGTCAGCATGTGAGGATCATACCTTTCTCCCTAGCTAAAGGCACCAAAACACCAGCCTCACCAGGGCATTCCACCAAAATATTTCTTTACCATCACACAGACCCATCTGAGGCTAAAAGCCAAAGAGACCACTAATGTAGAGCAAAATTACTTGCGTTTTTTCTAGAGAGTCATGAATAATTTTCTGAGCACAAAACATTAACAGAAACACCATGTGTGACTGGTGCTAGCAATATTTTGATTGGTTAATATACTAGAACTAGGCAAATTAATCTTACTTTTAAAATCCTGAATTGGAGATGGGGGAAATGCTCTAACCTTATGGCCTGAATATCAGAGATAAAGTCCTAACATCATAAAGATTCAAAAATTGAAGGGCCATGCCAAATTAAAATCTTTCAAGTTTGCTTTTACTACTAGGTGTGTGTGTGTGTGTGTGTGTGTGTGTGTGTGTGTCTGTCTGTGTGTGTGTGTGTGTGTGTGTGTGTGTGTGTGTGTGTTTTAATGAGTCAGTTAATGATATGGATAGTTTGGGGGTTTTTTATATGGACAGTTCTGCAAAGTGTCCATCTAAAATGCTGATTATGCCAAGATCCATGATAATCTAGAGGAAACAGTTATCCCAAATGAAAGCTTTCTCTTTTTAAGCAATCATTATCTCTTTTTTTCTTGGATCAACACACTCAAATGTTCTCCCTTATACAATAGTCAGGGTTTAGATGGTTTGCAATTTGAGATGTATTTATAAAAGGTGCCACTTTCAGTATACTAAATACTGACATCATCAACAGCAAAGCACAGATGACATTTGATCTGGCCAACTTAGCCCTTCTTTTTCTGCCTTATGCTAGAAACTGCATGGCCCCCATCCTCAGTCCTGCCCTTACATCCTGACCTTGTTCCATGCAGTTTTGGAGGTATGATAAGTCATCATGTCTTCCAGGATGGCTCTGGATGACTTGGAGAATGAAATCTCCTTAATAGAACTATAGAAATGACAAAAAAGGCTTTCTTGGGCAAAAGAAAAGGCATTTTCTTTTAGATCCAATGAAGGACATTGGAATATCAGAATATTCAAGTAATGATATTGGAATATCAATATTGGAATGTCAAGTAATGACATTGGAATATTCAAGCAATGATAGCCAGCACACAAGCAAAACTAATGCCTGTGAGGAAGATCAAATCTAGAAGCCAAAAGCCAGATATGATAGTTGAGACCACAGTCATAGTAAGGATGGAGAAGAGAGTTACAAGAATAGTTGGTGTCATTTTAGCTCATCACATCTTTAAGAAGATACAAATTGTCTGGAAATTATTTGGGAGTAGTAAAAGCGAATATTTAGATAATAGAATCAAATCCCCCTAAGGAAATTTAATATGGAAATAGAGTTGTTTTGTTGTGAAGAAGGGGTGACATTCCATTTCAATTAAATTAAAGAGCTATTATGAGCTACTTTGATAAAACATGGGAAACAAACCACAGAGTCCATGAAATCTATTTCTTAGAGGGCATCAGAAAGAAAACAGATAATGCTATGTCCTGTGTGGTTGGAATCAGGTCCCCATAACTTATTATGGCTCCTTCTATCTCTAAGTTTCTAGCATTCTTTCTCCTTCCCCTCTCTAATTACCCCCTTCATTATTTTTGACAATGAGGGTACTTCTTTTTTGCTTTATTTTACACAGGAAAATAGTTACGTCTTCACATAAGTTTTTAACTAGCACACATGTTATACTTCCACAGGATTCTGATATGGAACCCCAAATCTGTCTGCTTTATCATGATCCACGGAAACCCACAAGATGGGCTGAAAAGAAAACTGTGACTTTTTCATCTGCTAGCTATGCAAATGTTCAGTTAAGGAAGGGTAACTTTTTACATGTTTGAATGTACAAATGTTCACTTTTGAGGCATCAGAAGTGTTTTTCAGAATGGCTTATCAAAGTCTGATGCTTTAGCCCCAATACACTCAAATACATTTCCTGAATACTTTGAATTGAATATTCAGTGTAGATTAGCTGTCAATTATCATATGTGAAATAGGGTACCAATAAAATAGAAATGTGTGCTAGAGACTTAGCTAAGGGTACAACAGTTGGAGTAACCATTTCCATATACAATGGCTATATTTAACAAAAGTATAATAAAGCTGCAGGCATTGCCTAGTTCTACTTGGCCTGTGTATAACCTTTAAGTCACCTTTAAGTTACCCATAAGGCAACCCGAGTCCCCTTTTGCTATGTACAGATTTAATGGCAGGTAATATTGCAAACTTGTATTTTTGTTTTCAGATATGCGACAGAAATTTTCCTTGTGCCTTCTGCAGTGCTTTAATAAAGATTTAACACTAATTTGCTGCTTTTTCTCTACAATAAGGGAGACAAGACCACTTTCTTGGCTACCTTGTTTGTTTTCTTATATCACGAATTTCCAGCAATTAACGTGAATTAGTAAACAATTCTGGAGCTTACTAAAATATGTTCTTACCTCAACGAGATAATTAAATTCCAAGCTAGCACTAATCCTTATTGAAAAGTTAACTTGAAGCATGAAATACACTTCTTTTAAAAATGTCTTAAAACTGTCTTTGGGAAATGTACTGGGAATGCATGCAAAAGCTTTCTAAGATTTTTTTTCCCTAGGTGAACCAACATCTACTCAGTTTGAATGAAAAAGCTGACTTTCTCCTTGAAATGAGGTTTGCCATATGGATAGTCTAAGCTGCATCTTAAGACATATTAAAAATACTGTTTTCCTTTGGAAAAAAAAAGATCTCTCTCAATACCTAGCCAACAATCATTAGAACCTTTGTGGTCTAGTCATAAACACAATGAATCCCAGAATATTTAACAATGTATATACATGAATAATAGACTGCTTATAAAGTACTTAATTGTACCACTCAGAGTAGCTTAAAGAAAAATAAACCCAACTGAAAATTCCACTTACTAAATGGAGATCTGCCTACAATCTGTAAAGGAATTACTGAGATTTACGGGAGGTGACATTTTATAGAAAGGTTGCATTTGGCAATATATTTGTGCTAAAGAATCCAGGGCTTAATCCTACCGAATTCATATATTTCAGTTAAATCAATGACATTGGATCTAGTTAGAAAGGTTATGAAATCACTCCCCCCAAACAGTAAGGCCAAATTCAACATAAATGATGTCATTTAATAGCTGCCAATAACAGAAAGTCTGAGAATGCAGGTATTGACAGTCTCATTTGATTGAAACTCCATTTTTTAGTGAGTCCCAAATATGCTGTAAAAATTAATCTATGCTAAGATGATAGTGACAGTAGTTATGTTCTGGTCCATACGTCCAGGGAGGCATAGTCAAATGAATTCATTGTTTGACAGTTCCAGTTATTCTATTTCTCAATATGGGTTGACCCCATAGCTGGCTATGAATATCTTAAAATTTTCCTCAACATAAGGATTATATAACTTACATGCATCTAAAGTCCATGTCATTGTGTATAAGACATCTGGGTGATATAACAATAATTTTACTATACTATCTCTGCCTTAGCATATAGTACAAACTCTATAGAGAACATTTATATTGGTGCTAATATCTATTAAAATTTTGGAAGAAAAAACAATAGGGCTTTAACTTGAAAATACTAGAGTGTGCAAGATTTCAAAAGAGGGAACAGAGGTAAATAGTTTCAACCTGCAAAAAGGTGCAATGCAAAATGTAGTAGGAAAATTGATATGACAGGGATTCTTAGTGTGAGGTGTTTGGATCTCTAGGGAGACCAAGGATGATAAATGTATTCTTCTCAAAATTTTCCCATGTTGTACATGTACATTCATACATATTTATATATTTCAGGTATTGTTAATCAAAACAATGGGATTATACTATACGCACTGTTACATAAACTGAACTTTTCAATGTTTTTCACATTGTTCTATGCTAATGTATATAGACATCACAGTTTTTAATGGTCCCATGGTATTCAGTTAAATGGCTGCATCATAATTTAACTCCCTAATGATTAGTCCATAGGCTGTTTCTGATTTTTTCATAAGCATAGACAACATTACATTGAATATCTATCTGATTTTTTTCATAAGTATAGACAACATTACATTGAATATCTATATCTATACCTATATTCATAATTCCAATAGGGAAATTTCTTAGATGTGGATTGTCCGCATTAAAAGAGAGGCCCATTTTTAAAACTTTTGACAATTATTGCTGAATTAACCTCCAGAAATATTTTACCAATGTAAACTCTCACCACTAGTCCTTTATGTATCTTATTTCTCCACCTCCTCTTCTCCCTTAGGTATTATCATTCTTTTTATGTTTTTCCAAATCTGATTTGTAAAATAAATGTTTTAATTTGGAGTCTGTTGATTATTAGTGAATTGGAAGTCACTAGTGAATATGAACTCTGGAAATTCAGGCCATTCCCAATCCAGCTCTGTCTCCCTGTTACTTTGCAAACTACCTTTAACATTTTGCTGTTCTTTTCTGGAAAAAGTAGGATCAGTGGCTTAAGACATTTTGATTCTTTTGACTGGCCCCTGTGAATGTGTTTATCCTGCTTATAGAAGATTCGCAGCCTCCATCTTTAAGTATTAGTGCTGCCACGTTTAGTGATAAGCCAGCTTTTGGCCTCAACATTTTGATTTCCAGCTAAATCTGAATATACTATTGGTTTCTATGTATGTTGGCTTGACATAAAGCCTGGTGTATAGTTATAATTTGTCCCCCAAAGAATTAATTTTATTGGAAAGGGATATTTATATCAGAGTCTGGGTAGGGCAGAGGATAATTATAATTCTCCTATGGAAATGAAATTCCTAAGATAATAGACTTCAAGGGCTGAAGTACTCATAGAAAAGATCATCGTGGCACTCATGGGAAATTTCATGTCACTGAGTTTATGGAAAGCAGTGGAGTTTAATGGAATGAACTTCAAGGAGGAAGTAACTTTCTTCATTTTCACCTTGATTCTCCAAATTCACAATGTTGATGCATTCCTCCTTCTCTTTCCCTACATGGAATCTCAGGCTGGCTAATGGTAACAAAACCTGTTTCACGATAAATTGGCAAGGTATTTTGGTCTAGACTGTTAAGATAGCCTGTTATTTTAAGATGTGGGGATCCTTGGCACCCATTCAATTTTCCTCAGTCTGTGATCTGAAGAAACCTGAGGGTGAAAGCATTTCATTTTAATATGTCGCATGGGATTTGGGGGGACAAAGTATTTTCAACATGATCAAGGAAATACAAGTCTTGTGATTCAGTTACTGGTAAGCTTCGATAGGCATGGTTTCAAAACCTCATTTACCTTCTGTTGTAGAAGGGCTTGGGGATACAAATAATACAGTCTCGGCTCTGGATGAGTTGCAATTCACTTGGAGAGACAGGCCACACATAGAGGATACAATTGGAGGGCAATTCTGTGGTAGTTGGCTAGGTTTCTGTCACGATTGATTCTGGCAGATGCAATCCTGCTAAAACCCCTGTTGCTGGGACTTGTTTTTGGCCTTCTCCTGTCACTTGGGGCAGTCAAACATGGCAATACGTTCTAAACAAGGCCAAATAAGCCTCAGAAATCTTCAATGGGTACGCTAATTAGAATGAGAAAAATATTATTTTCCAGAAGACATCAAGTGTGAAACCTGATTCTCACCGACCTTTGCCATAATTTCTGAAAAGAAGTTACCTTCAGTAACCTACTAAAATGCACATCTTTCTTTTTTTCTTTTGAAATTTATTGTCAAATTGGTTTCCATACAACACCCAGTGCTCATCCCAAAAGGTGCCCTCCTCAATACCCATCACCCACCCTCCCATGCCCCATCAACCCTCAGTTTGTTCTCAGTTTTTGAGTCTCTTATGCTTTGGCTCTCTCCCACTCTAACCTCTTTTTTTTTCCTTCCCCTCCCCCATGGGTATCTGTTAAGTTTCTCAGGATCCACATAAGAGTGAAACCATATGGTATCTGTCTTTCTCTGTATGGCTTATTTCACTTAGCATCACACTCTCCAGTTCCATCCACGTTGCTACAAAAGGCCATATTTCGTTCTTTCTCATTGCCATGTAGTACTCCATTGTGTATACAAACCACAATTTCTTTAACCATTCATCAGTTGATGGACATTTAAGCTCTTTCCATAATTTGGCTATTGTTGAGAGTGCTGCTATAAACATTGGGGTACAAGTGCCCCTATACATCAGCACTCCTGTATCCCTTGGGTAAATTCCTAGCAGTGCTTCTGCTGGGTCATAGGGTAGGTCTATTTTTAATTTTTTGAGGAACCTCCACACTGTTTTCCAGAGTGGCTGCACCAATTTGCATTCCCACCAACAGAAAATGCACATCTTTCATAAAGGTCACCTCATAATCATTCCACCAATTTGCCACGTAGGCCTAGCTTGCCATCAAGAGAGAATGATTCCTCAAAATGCACAAGCACACTGTCCTTAGAGCCATCCCTGTGTAGTGAAAAATGGTTGCCTTTGGAATAAGACAGACTTGATTTTATGCCTCCCTTCTGCCTCTTCCTAACTAGGCAAGTTTGCATCGTGGTTAAAAGGAAAGAGCCTAGAGACAAGCAGCCTGATTTCAAACGTCAGCATTACCACTATTTAGATGATCCTGAGCAAGTTACTAAACTTCTCTGTGCCTCAGTTAGTTTATCTGTAAAGTATGAATAACCATAGCTTCTATTTCATATGTAGTTCTTAGAAGTAAATGACTTTACATATATAAAACACTTAGGAGAATGTCTAGCACAAAGTAACCACTACGTATGATTAGGTCATATTGATGAGAATGATGATCGTGATCATGATAATGGTGATGATGGTAGTGGTGGTGGGACGAGAGATCATTTACATCTCAGAGTTATAGACCCCTAATCTGTAAAACTAGAGATAATGCTACCTATTTCCCAGGAGTAAACAGATAAGCATATGAAGGATTTGATATATGGCATCAACTACATAAATATGTTGTCCACCACCCTACCCTAGCCATTCTTTCTTTTGTCTATAGAAGAAAGGAAATGGCAGATTCAGGAATTGAGAGCTTAGTTTATTTGCTTTTCTTTTAACATCACTGACCCCACAGCTTAAACATGGTCCTTTAGCACTTATAGTAGGCTAACTCAATTCCTGACATATCCCGCAAAGTTTTTATGCAACTCAGTCTCAAGTTCTTTTTGGTAATGTAACACTTATTTGAAATATTTCAAAACCATTATAATTGATGGAGCAATTTGGGGTGTGTCACAAACACTGAGTCACTCCTCTTATCTAGGAAAGGTTGTATTCCTTAGAAAAGCCATCTGGATGGGGCGCCTGGGTGGCGCAGTCGGTTAAGCGTCCGACTTCAGCCAGGTCACGATCTCGCGGTCCGTGAGTTCGAGCCCCGCGTCAGGCTCTGGGCTGATGGCTCAGAGCCTGGAGCCTGTTTCCGATTCTGTGTCTCCCTCTCTCTCTACCCCTCCCCCGTTCATGCTCTGTCTCTCTCTGTCGCAAAAATAAAAATAAACGTTGAAAAAAAAAATAAAAAAAAAAAAAAAAGAAAAGCCATCTGGCTATCAAATGGATGCACACAGCGAAATTGATGGACAAAACTTCCCCTGATTCATTATCCTGCAAGTTAGCACCACTGCAAAATCTTCTAGCGTTCAATAAACATTCACTGAACTCCTTCTATATGTCTATAGAAACATATTGTCTAGATTCTCTCCTCAAAGAAGGATTTGTTTGTTGACCTAGCTGCTAAAAGTGCACTCAGTCCTTTCAGGAACTATCCAAAGTTATACCCTGTTAGGGGAAACCCATATAATGACCTTTCTGAGGTAGAGTTATCAAAGTCTAGCAATTTTGGCCAAATGAAGACTATTCTAGTTCTAGAGCTCCTTGTGGGGTTGGATGAGGCTATTGGAGCTGCATTGTAGCTTAACTTTTCCCTTTAATCAGTCCAGATTTTGGAAGGGTTTGAAAGCTGAGCAATGTTTCTTAGGCTGGATAAAGTATACATGCCTATAACTTTTACAATTTACCATTTGCAAGATACACTGTTTTATTCCTCAATTGTTCAAGCTGGTTTTCTCTGAACCATCCACTCTTTATTTATGTCTTCTGGTTACTTTGGGGAGAGGTTCAAGAATATCCTCCCTCTTCCAAAGAAAGGAAAGCTAGCCAATTCAATCTAGGTTCAAAATCCTTATCTTAAATATCATCAGATATTGAAAAGTTAGCAAATTATGTTGGCCCTTTTATCCAACTATCCAAGATGCACACCTGGACAATGAAATAGAGGACTGATATTTAGGGCTCAGAGTTTGAGAATCTTTGCTTTGTGTATCATCCATTCTGAATCTAAAAAAAATTGATTAGAAGCATTCTTTAGGGGTCCCTGGGTGGCACAGTGGGTTGAGCATCTGACTCTTGATTTTGGCTCAGGTCATGATCTCACAGTTCATGAGTTCGAGCCCCGTGTTGGGCTCCATGCTGATAGTGTGGAGTCTGTTTAGGATCCTCTCTCTCCCTCTCTCTCTGCACCTTCTTTCTTTCTTTCTTTCTTTCTTTCTTTCTTTCTTTCTCTCTCTCTCTCTCTCTGTCTCAAAATAAATAAACATTAAAAAACAACAAAAAAAGCATTCTTTATATCACTGGTTGTCAACTAGGAGGCACAATTTTCCAACACCCCAAACCCCGAGGGGATATTTAGCATATTCTGGAGGCATTTTTTGGTTGTTACAACTGGAGAGAGTCTTACTGACATCTAATGGGTGGAGGCCAGGGATACTGCTAAACATTCTATAATGCACAGGACAGCCTCCCACAACAATTTTCTGCCCCAAAATGTCAACAGTGTTAAAGTTGAGAAACCATGCTTTAGTTACATCTATCCTCATCTTACGTGAATGCTCACATCCAGAGGCATGGAATTGTATTTTCATTCATTTCCAAATGATAGTAGCCACTCAGTGTTTCCATGACCGTACCTGAAACAGTTCTCAGTAAAAATTTAGGCTTTTCTGTCCAATAAAGCAGACGTTGGCCATATATGATACACTTGAAATATGGTTGTTCCAAACTGGTATATGCTGTAAGTATAAAATACTCACCAGATTTCAAAAACTTAACTATTTTTAAAAAGTAAGATATATCATTAATAGCTTTTGAATTATTATATATTAAAATTAAAATGTTTCAGTATCTTGGGTTAAATGAAATATATCATTAAATCCATCTTATCTGTTTTCACTTCTTAAATGTGTCTAGTTAAAAAATGTAAAATTACATATACAGCTTGTATTATATTTCTATTGGACAATGCTGATCTATATGACTGCTCATCTTTATCAATTTCCATAGAGTCTCCTAAGAGATTCAGATCCTTCTGCCAATCGATCAGCACACCTAGGACCTACTGGGAATCCTATTCTGTTCAATCCCTTGGAGCTGTGGTTTCAAAAACTCAACATATGAAGAAAATGACACAGTTACATAACTTTTCTTTTCTATCCAGAATTGTCCACATCCTATGCTAGTCATCAGAATAGACTCCCAGTGTCTCAATGATGAACTGCTGTTTCCAGAGTATTCTTCTTACAAATACCATAAAAAATTGCCTGTAGGAGTTTCTCTATGAAGAAAGCTGTGATTCTACCTTGGCAGGAGAAGCATAAAACTCTGGATGTTGTTGATAGTGACAGAAGGCCATGATTGAAGAGACATAAGGAAATACGAAGATTAATGAAGAAAAGAGCAAAAAACTAAAGTCTTTCTAAAGAAAGGACTTCAAGGTGATGACCTTCTCACTTTTCTCTGAGAAAAGAGATGCTTAGCTTGGTAAAATGGAAGCAGCACAGGACTGAGAGTTAGATGCCTGAATTCTAGTGATATTTCTGCCATGTGCTCACTGTGTGACTTTGGGTGAACCGCTTAATTTTCCTAAGCATCAAATTAACATGTCTGTAAAATGAGGGGGAAAAGCCTCAAAGACTGTTGTTCATATCATATGAGAAAGTGTATGTAAAATAATTCCGAAATGTAAAGTTAGGCACATATAAACAAATAAGTGTTATTAAATGACTACCCCTTTTAAATGTCTTGAATATACAGAGTGTATTTGAAAATGTGGCTTAGGGGTGCCTGGATGGCTCAGTCAGTTGAGCATCTGACTTCGGCTCAGATCATGATCTCATAGTTCGTGAATTTGAGCCCCGCGTCAGGCTCTGTGCTGACAGCTCAGAGCCTGGAGGCTGCTTTGGATTCTCTGTGTGTCTCTCTCTGTTTCTCCCCTGCTCCTGCTCTTTCTCTTAAAAATAAATAAAAACTTTAAAAAATATTTTAAAAAAGAAAATATGTGTGCCAAAGGTAATAAAAGATAACAGTAGTTCCAAAAATTTACGACTGACATCACTCTGAGGTTGTAGGTCCAAAAATGAACCGACTTAAAAAGCAGTGCTCTGTTTTCAACGAAACAATGGTTATAAACTGGTTGTTTTCAAAATAACTAGTTGTTTGTTTTTAATGGTGTTTTGAAATGATGGAAAAACACCATTTGTGCTTATATATTTGTCTCCCAACTACTATCAGCTCTAACCGTGTTGACAGTGTCACAATAGTAGCATTGTATTTGGAATAATGATGTTCCACGGTTGTGGTTAAAGGAGTCAGGCTTTTACACTCAAAATACTTCAAGGCAAAAAAGGACTCCTTGTTCAACAGTTGGGTGTATTTTTTGTTAAAGTATCATCAGTAAAGAGGAAATAAACTATAGCACAATCTAAAGACATTTATGGATTTGTATATTTTGGTAAGCCTCTGAGAAGAGTTAAAGATACATCACCACTTAAACTTTCCTCAGAGTTAAAAAATCGGCTCATTTTCAGTATTTAAACTTAAAATTTCTCTGACTATATATGAAGCAGTGATGACAACTGGATATTAAGTCATCACATTGGACTTTTACATTTTTTTGGTGATGGCTTACCACTCTCATAAACAAAAGACTTATTTTATCTTTTTGGTTATCTACTTACCTAAATTGAGAGGGCATAACATTATCTCTGAGCCTTGTGCTGTTACCTTTTTTTTTTTAAGTAGGTTCTACACCCAGCATGGAGCCCAAAGCAGGTCTTGAACTCATGACGCTGAGATCAAGACCTGACTGAGATCAAGGGTCAGACACTTAACCGACTGAGCCACCCAGGTGCCCTGCTACTACCTTCTTGACTCACCCAAGATTGTCTACAACTGTCTTGAAGGTATAAGTGGACTTTACCAAGTAGAAGTTATAAGTGAACAACAAACACCTGCTCAATGAATGAATGAATCTACAACTACTCTGTTATTATTTCTTTCCCTTTGCTTTGCTTCTAAAATTTTTTTCCCTAGGTTTTGGGTTCTTTTTCTTTGGGGCTCGACTTTTCCCATTCCTGTGTCTTGGTGGCATAAAGAAGAGATTGGTGATTATGGTCACCTGGTATATCTGTTTATCAGAAGCATGAATATTTGAGACCAACTTCTGCTCTGAGAGCAGTAATTTTCCGTGTTTATCAGTGTTCTCCTGATAGGTGTTTACTGATTACATTGTATCAAATTGTTCTTAACATCTATGACTCAGAAAGCAAATGTATTTGATACCCTGAAAACCACTGATAATTATTAAAGAATTTGCAGCTGTGAATTTGTGCCATACCAAGATATCATTTAAAAGCACATTTTAAAAAAATATGTGATTTTTTTCAAACAGTTATTTCTCAATGGTTGGTATTTGAAGTTGGCTTAGGCTGTCATAACAAAAATATCACAGACTGGGCAGTTTAAACAACAGAAATTAATTTGCTCACAGTTCTGGAAGCTGGAAGTCCAAGGTCAGAGCACCAGCATGGTTGTTTTCTGGTGAGGGCTCTCTTCCTGCCTTGTAGACTGCCATTTTTTCACCATGTCCTCACATGGCAGGGAGAAGATGGCTCTGATGCCTCTTTCTCCTCTTATAAGGGCACCAATCCCATCGTGAGGGTCCCATTCTCATTACTTCATCTAAACCTAATCACTTCCCAAAGGCCCCACTCCAAATACCATCACATGGGTTTGGGGGGAAGCAGTGTTAGGGTCTTAACATATGAATTGGGGGAGGGAGTTGGTAAAAAAAAACTAAAGCTTCCCCTGATACTTTGAAATTATAGCAGAATATATACTGCAAACCCGGTGCTGTTTAGAAGAAATGTTACTTCAGTGACTCCCTGTTGTTTAGAGTTTCAATTTTTTATCCTCAACATGCATATCCCTAATCTGGTCATATTAGTCTCCTTCATAAACTCTGTCAAAAAAGGTAGAGGCTTCTCCTCACTGACCCCTAAATATACTTCATACTATTTTGGTAGCCCTAGTTGTATGCATTTGTTAATTCAATTCCTTTGCTTAAAATGGTCTCCCTAATCCTTTCTCCTTATATAATCATTATCAAGAATTTTGATACTAAATAATTGCATGGAGTAAATAGTAAGCACACAGTTGATTTTAGTTAAGTGCTTAACATGGATTATCTCCTCTAATACTTGCAACAACCCAATGAGGCAGATAAGATTATGATGCCTTTCACAGATAAGAAACTCAAGACAAAAAGGTTAAGTAATTTGTTCAAAGTCCCATGGGACACACTACATAATGGCAAAGCTTGAACTCAAACCCAGTTTTATCTGACTACAAGATCCACGTTTTAACCTTTGGGTTAGGCTTCCTGGAGTCAGCATTCTGAACACAATTTCGTTTACAGAATGTAATTAATTAAAGATTGTGAATAGCTCCAAACAACAATTTCCACTGACGATGATTCAGTGACTTTATTATTTTTTAAGAGTTGGAAAACATTAGTTATTAACTCCGTGGAAAAACACATATAAAGGGTAACATCTGCCAAAAACAAATATTATCCAACAAACATTTCATGACCAAATAGGCTCCTTTTTAGAAAATAGAATATCCTTGGAAGTTGATGGAAATGGCTTCTCAGACCTTCTTAAAGAAAGCTTAAAGTAGCAAACATTAGCTGACTTATTTTAAAGAAAGAAAGAAAGAAAGAAAGAAAGAAAGAAAGAAAGAAAGAAAAGAAACAAGTACATTTCCCATAATCAATATGATATCATTTATTTTTCGGCAGCGCCAAGTGGATGGAAGTGAAATGTTTGCATTGCCACTGACTGCTCGGACTCACATATCTCTTGTTCTCAATCAAGATACTGAATGTACAGCATGGACCCAAGGGCAGAGTGGATATAATGTGCATAGATCTGTTTCAAGCATGATGTTATTTAAAGCCATACTGCAACACCAAATGGAATGTTTTGCACCACAACACAATAGTCATTTCTACATAGGACAGACACAGACTCCTCACCAAATAATACATTTACTGAAATTAATGAATGAACATTGTGAATGCCTACTATACGTCCGTCACCACTGGGGACAAGGCAGTAAACAAGAGAGTCTTATTAGGGAGTTATCACTCTAGAGGAAAAGACAAAAGGTAAATATGTAATTAAAATATTATATACATGCACACAATTCTGTAAGTGTCTTGAATAGGAGGATCTGACAGTCTGGGGATTCATGGTTTCCTTCTTTACGCAGTGATACTTGAGCTGGGGCACCTGGTGACTCAGTTGGTTGAGCATCCGACTCAATTTCAACTCAAGTCATGAGATCAAGCCCTGTGTCTGGCTCTGCATGGGGCATGAAGCCTGCTTAAGATTCTCTCTCTCCCTCTCTCTCTTTCCCTCCCCCCCCCACACTGCACACATGTGCTCTCCCACTCTCTAAAATTAAAAATTAAAAATTAAAAGTGATACTTGAGCTGAAACCTGAAGGATGAAGATTTGGCTAGATACAGGGATGAAGGGGACTCACAGAGGAGGGGAACACTCTAGGCAGAGGGAAAAGCAGGTGTTAAAGGTCCAGGAGAGGGATTAGCACATTCTAACTGAGAAGGCCAGGATGGCTACAACATAAATAGCACAGAGTTGAGTCAAGTATGAGTGGAACTTGTAAAGATCTATTAGTGACAGTTTCTTCAGGGACCCGTAGATGAGGTATTTGTATTGTAGGCTAAGACAAAGGGGAAGCCACTGAATTATTTCTTTTTTTTTTTTTTCTCTCTCAACGTTTATTTTTGGGACAGAGAGAGACAGAGCATGAACGGGGGAGGGGCAGAGAGAGAGGGAGACACAGAATCGGAAACAGGCTCCAGGCTCTGAGCCATCAGCCCAGAGCCTGATGCGGGGCTCGAACTCACAGACCGCGAGATCGTGACCTGGCTGAAGTCGGACACTTAACCGACTGCGCCACCCAGGCGCCCCGCCACTGAATTATTTCTTAACCCATGAGAGAAAACTATTTGGAAAGTTCAGGTCAAGCTATATTAGGAAGGATGGGGAAATATCACTTTCAGGCATCTATTGCATCCCATGGACTATGTCTGATTTTTACATATATTTGTCTCATGTAACTTTTGCTATATAACAGTCCATCTCAAAACCTGGTGACTTAAAAATGAGAAACATGTACAGTATAACCTTGAATTGTGAATAACTTGTTCTGTGAGTGTTCTGCAAGACAAGCCAACATTTCTAATAAATCTTAACTTGATAAATGAGCAATGTCTTGCAATATGAGTAGTTCATGACACTGAATATCACATGATCACAACTGAGCCGATGGTTCTTCTCTCTTTGTCTCTCTGTCTCTCTTACTGCAGGATAGTGGGTGATTGTCAAGGCAATGTCACATTTCTGAAAAATCCTCAAAAGGAGGCAAAAGCAAGTTGGATAGGTTGGAATAGGTTCCTTGTTAAATTTGCATGAAAAGAAAGAGACTCCATTGGAGCCAATAGATAGCAGTGATTCCATTAGTGATAGTGAAAGTCATCCTACACAATAACCCTCCTCTCTCATCTCCCTCACACCAGCCACAAAGGATTTCAAAGGTTAAGTGCAGGTTAATTTGTTGATTTTTCCTTATAGTTTGTATTTTCTTTATTATTTTGTATTATATTACAGTATTGTAATCATTTTTATATGAATATTTTTGGGTGTGGAACAACTCATCTGAGTTCCCATTATTTCTTATGGGGAAATTCACTTTGATATACAAGTGCTTTGGATTACAAGCATCTTTCTGGAATGAATTATGCTCGCAAACCAAGGTTTTACTGTATTTGGTTCATGATTTTGCAGGTTGGGAATTTGGGCTGGACTCATCTGGACAGCTTTTTTGATTATCTTGGTTGGGCTCATTCATACTTCTGTAGTTAGCGTCTGGAAGTTGGCTTCTTGTCAACTGTAACAATATGGGTGGATGGGTCAGGTATTTCTTATCATCCAGAAGGCTAGCTCAGGCTCCTTTTATTTGGTGGCTAGGTTCCAAAAGAGGAAGGAGAGGGCAAGATTCAATGTTGAAGCATTTTTCAAGCCTCTGCTTGAAACATGTTTGCTAATGTTTAATTGAGCACAGTTTATCACATGGTCAATTTCAGATTTAAAAAGTGGAGAAATAGACTGCCTTTTGAGGGAAGGAGCTGCAAAGCCACATTGAAAAGTGACACGCATGAAGGAATGGGAAGAATGATTGAGGCTCTTTTAAAACAATCTACATCAACATTATCACCACTCTTCAAAATAACCAGGAAGGTAGATATGCATATTCACACTTTAGAGAGGCAAAAAAAGAAGTTCAGAAAGTTTGTTTTTTAATTTTTTTATTGTTTATTATTTCTGAGAGAGAGACAGAGAGACAGAGAGCAAGCAGGGCAGGGGCAGAGACAGGGAGCCACAGAATCGGAAACAGGTTCCAGGCTCTGAGCTGTCAGCACAGAACCTGACACGGGGCTTGAACCCACAGACTGCAAGATCATGACCTGAGCTGTAGTCAGCCGTCCAACCAATTGAGCCACCCAGGCGCCCCAGAAGTTCAGAAAGTTTGAATGACTTGCAAATATTACACATTGGCAGAGCATGGATTAGAATGCAGCTTTGTTTAACTACAAATCCTATGTTATTTCTACCATATGAGGCATCTTCCTGGACAATCTTCTTGCCAATTATTGGGAGCTATTGAAGATCCTTAAATTTGATGAAACTTGGTAAAAGCTGTCCCATGAAGATGGTTCCATGTGTGTTGGATGGATGAGACAAGACTGCAGGGACATTTCTCTATGTGGCAGAGATCAGAACCATGCATAGGATTTCAGGCATGGACACAAGCATCTTCTAGTAACCAGAGAACATAGCTAAATGTTCAGGACCCTACATGCAGCCATTTTCTACCATCATTCCAGAAAAAATCTTCGTATATTTCCACAGCAAATATTTTTCTTCTTACAGCTGCTTGATGGGATCAGGTTCAGAAACTAAAGTTCACATAGTTCTCAAGTCCTTGTGTTGCCATAAAATAAAACCACCATAAATAATAAAAAGTAGCACTTCATCAAAAATCATTTGTTAGTTACCCAATCCATTCCAAAATACGCTGAATAAGAAATGTTTGCTGCACCTCCTATTTAAAATTGAACAAAATGTCAATTTCAGCGAATAAAGGTGTCCTATCACAGAATGCACTTTTATGGGAAGAATTAAGTTTAATATCCAATTGGCCCCTGAAGACCCTTTTATCATTAATGAGCACACATTGCTTATTGCATCTCAGTACTTGGTTCTGAATAAATCATGAAATGTAAATATCTCATAATCCCATAAAATGAATAGTTACTTCCCTAAGGGATGGAGCTTTCAAAAAGATTTGTGGAAAATAGCCATCGATCTTCATTTCCTGTTTCCCCTGTGTAGCCAACATTTCCTATTTCAGGAAATATTTTGTTCCTGATCATAGAACTTTTTGTTGTCAGTTTCTTTCTTACCCTGGTTCTTTGAGGTAATGGCTCAGCTCCTATCACTGTCTACCACACACACTCTAATTATGAAACACATGCATAAGTCATAGAGGTTTCTGTTCATTTTATTTTCAGAGGAGCTAATCTCAGTCTCCATCCAGTGTATCTCAAGAGAGTTATTCACAGTCAAGGGTAGAAAATGCAAAACACTGTAAAAGTAGGAGCTGAAGTTTTGCGCCCTATTCCACAGCTTCTTAACTATGTGGCCTTGAGGAACATGCCACTGTTTAGGGCCTTGTGTATCTAATTACGAAATGGAAGTACTTAAAAATATTAACAAAAAATAATGATAATCCCCGAAAAGGCTAACCTGGATATCTCAGAGACAGAGACAGGGAGAGATCCTCTGAGTCCTTTGAATCCATTAAGACCATAAATAGAACACCAAAGCAGTTTCCCAAGAAATAGTATTGCCAGTAATACCAAACTTGGCTTGAGGAGGGACTGTTTCCCGAGTAAGAGTAATGGAGGCACAAAATTTCAGAGGTGAAGACACTGTAACCAGAAAATGCAATTTCTTCTGTCCCCTGGGGTCAGGACAGCCTAGGACTTTGAACAGATACATTTTAAAAGGATGGTATTAGCTTTCTGGCACTTGGTCTCATATTCTGCCAGCTGCAGAAACAATCAATGATAGGAAGATGCTCATGGCTGGGATTCCTAAGACCTGGCTTCTAGTCCTATTTCTCTACTTCCTGCCTAGATGATCTTGGGTGAATTTCTTCCTTCTCTGAGGCTCAGTTTTATCGTCCGTAAAGTTAGAACATACAATTTTACTGTATGAGTGGAATTTATTAAGCAGGATGTCACGTGCTATCACAAAAGAATTGGTAGCCTAATTATACCTTTTCAAGCTAAATGAGTTCTGAGCCTTCCTTTCTGGGGTGTTACATGATCAACATGCAGTTCAGATTTTTATAGTGTCAGCTCTCAGTAATATTGAGAAGTAGGGGGTTTCTAAGTACAGTCATTTTCACCCTCTCTTTAAGTGTCCTACACAAACTACATAGCTTCACTCATGGTTCACTTCAGCTGCCATTTTCTCAAACGACATGTCCTCAAAACATGGGGAGAGATAAATGAGCTGCGGGTAGTGACGACTGTACCCTGGATGAAAATCTTAACTGCAATAAGCCCTCTCCCTAATCCCAAAAGTGAATGAAAAATTGTTGGGTAGAAAATAGATATGAAAATGCTAATGAATGAGTAATTAAAGAGTATGCATCTTTATTATGGTCTTGAGAGCAATAAACTATTATCACTTTTACAGTCAATAATTAACCCGAGTGATAAATAGTTATGATGATGAAGATGATGGTGATGATGATGATGATCATGATGAGTATGATGAATTCTCATATTCAGAAAGAAAGTCCACCTGTGGCACTGGGTGCTTCAGGGTTTCGGAAACTCAAATGATTTATTTCCACTATAGAAAGGTTACTAAATCCATAAAATTTTGTTAAACAGCTTTGACTGATAAAACTTGACACAGCAAGATGATGATGTGTGCCTTGGTTTAAAATGCTCATTTTTATTCTTCCTTTTTACTCGTCAGCCACCAAACTGAATCTCCTGCCTTCAGAGCATAAGACTTCTGGTAAGCTCTGAGTCTTCTAGAAAATTGATTTTCCAGGGCACATTGCTGCTAGTGCCGCATGCTGATGAATGACCCTGCTAGTGAAACACAATTTCTACTAAATCAACAAATAGTTGTTATAAAGGCTCTAAGTCTTACTTTAGTCCTATAACAAAAGCTTCCATCTACTGCTCATTAATCCTTGTATGTGAGAGTCAAACGATGGGGAAAACTCCAGTAAACCCTCTTCTTTTCTTAATTCTTTTCTAGTTATTTCCTAAAATTGTGAGGAGGAGACCTGATTCTGAGGAAAGAATGGTGAGATTTCATGCGGGTCAGCATATTTCGAAGGGGATGGGATCATCCAATTGTCAGTGGAAATGTCCTCCCATTAGGTTCATGTCATCCATAAGCTTGTCGAATTGTATTTGATGAAGGGAGGGAGAGAAGAAATGGGGAAGGGAAGGAGCAAGGGAAAAGGGGAAGAAAAGGAGGAAGATTAATACTCAGGGAGCACACCTCATGATTGTTGGACTTGGAGCTACCCAATGATGAGTCATTCTTATAGGATCCAGAGGAGAAAAGTGTTTCTTTGTAATGTATTTTTCTCTTGGTTGTGATCATACCAGTGTTTCACTGAGTTGAGGTTATATTAAAGGAGAATCATCATGATCATCATCATATTTATTATTATTATATTATTACAACCAGTCCTAACAATTATACTTGGGTGTGTCTACCCAATATTTACTCCCAGCAATTTTGCAGCAGTCAACCTGGTTTTTCCCACTCATACAGTACTACTTTTGTGTAGGCAAGAAATTCTTTGTAAGCAACGTGAGGGGTCTGCAGACAGCCTGATGTTAACAATGATGTAACACCATACTGACAGGCTTCAGGTATCAATTAGCAATACACTTATCATCTTTCTCCATGGGATGCTACTAAACCAGAATTATTATCTCCATTCGTTAGGACCACGAGCTTTTAATTATTTTTTTTAAAGTAAGCTCTCTGCCCAACATGGGGCTCAAACTCACCACCCTGAGATCAAGAGTCATATGCTCTCCACACTAAGCCAGTCAGATGCCCCTTCTTTTTTCTAATGGTTATTAATTTTTGAGACACAGAGACAGAGTATGAGTGGGGGAGGGGCAGAGAGAGGGAGACACAGAATCCAAAACAAGCTTCAAGCTCTGAGCTACCAGCACAGAGCCTGATGCGGGGTTCCAACTCACAAGCTATGAGATCATGACCTGAGCCGAAGTTGGATGCCCAACAACTGAGCCACCCAGGTGCCCCTAGGATCATAAGCTTTTTCATAGTAAGGCAGGATTGTTACCTAATGGTCTTTTTAATGAATGAATGAAGCTATCTTTCTTCCTAAAATAATTGAAAACTGCTGATGGAGGCCACACATTTACTGAACTATAATTTTTACCTCTTTCCCCCAGAAGCTATTTTACAAATAGGCAGACCCAATTTCTCTACACTGTTGCATGTCTCCATAGTGTGTCAACATTTAGAAGTGACTGATGGCAGGGCCCACTGCTACTCTGTCTCCATTTATCCCAAAGGAAAATCCTAGGCCTCATTACCGAAAATTCCACAATACACTTTCTTTTCTCTAGGACCTGGGCTACAATGCCTTCATTCATTATGTACACCTCTGCTATGTCCCAACAAGAGATCCATCTAGGGATATTTCCTTTGGGCCCATCACTCAAGGAGGAGGATGCCCGAGGAGTCCTCAGGTGAGCAGTTGTTATTTGAATTATAAGAAGAAGAAGAATATGCTAGAGGGCAGGGAACAATCAAGAGGACATAGAGTCTGTAGCTCTCCACTCTAATACTGCCTTCCCTGCAGTCTTAGGACAGAAGAGGAAACAGAAGACTTGTCCATCGTTAAGGTATGTGTTCTGTGATGCTCCTGCTTTTGAGAGGATACAGAAGGTAACTGGTAACCTCAACCTCCCTTCCTAGAGATGGCTGGTCAGAGCTAGGGCTTTTGTCTGGGGCTCTACAACACAGAAAACTATGCCTAGTGAATATGAATCTCACTTATTTTGTGTTCTTATCCACAAAAATAACCAGGCAGAGATAAGGGACAATGGACCTCATTACCTAAAACATGAACTTCTGAATAATCTTTCTCTTAAATGGCTACAGTGCAGTGATAACGCCTCAGCATTTAGTAACCAACATCAACCACAGATTAGTAAATTTCTTCTGAAACATCACATGTCAAGAAAAACATCTACACTGATCATCAAAAGTATATACACAGTGCAACCCTGAAATCCTGGCAAGCCTGGAACTTCATGTATAGTACATTTTGTTCAAGGAAACATTTTTTAAAACTTTATTTACAAATCTACCTTTCACTTAAGTACAGAGACAAATATTTTTCCTTCTGGCACTAAACTCATGAAATTATAGGTCCCAATGGAAATATATTTAACAGGTACATATACAAACACACAAACACACACAAAAAGATGTGGGGGAGACACACACACAAGCATTGGCAAACAATAAAAGATTTTCTCAGTGGACTTGAAACTGGAAAGTAGACATTAAGTATCAGGGGAAAGACAGACTCTCAGAAGAAAGCTGCAAAGTGAAGTTTGAGAACTTTAGGCTACCAGAAAGAGAGGATCAGCACTAAAGGTGTTCCATATCTGGAAACAGAAGAACCCGGAAGCAGGCAGGGACTTAAGAGAAACTAAGAAAGTAATTAGATGGCTCTCTCTGCACACTTTTCTAGGCTGTCCAATTCCTGTATTGTAGACACCTGCTTCCCCCTTTAAGGCCAAATGGCAGAAGCAATTAGAGATCATGGGGAAATTGCTGCAATGAGAAACCCCAAGACCAAGTGTTTCAGTCTATTCGGGCTGTTACAACAAAGCGCTATAGACTGAATGGCTTCAAAACACCAGAAACTTATTTCTCACGGTCCTGGAGGCTGGAAGTGTGAGATTCTGGTGCCAGCATCGTAGAATTCTGGTGCGGGTGCTTTTCCAAGTTGTAGACTGCTAACCCCTCACTGAATACTCTCATGGCTGAGAGCAGACTTGAGTAAACACTCTTCAACTCTTAAAAGGGTGATAATCGCACTCCTAAGAGCCCTTACGACCTCATTGAGTCAAAATTGCCTCCCAAAGGCCTTACCTCCTAAAATCATCATAATGGAGGATTGGAGGGGCTCCTGGGTGGCTCAGTCTGTTAAGCAACTGACTCTTGATTTCAGCTCAGGTCATGATCTCATGGTTTGTGCGTTGAAGCCTTGTGTCAGGCTCTATGCTGACAGCATGGAGCCTGCTTAGGATTCTGTCTCTCTCTTTCTGCCCTTACCCTGCTTGCACTTTCTCTCACTCTCTCAATAAACAAACAAACAAACATTTAAAAAAGTGATGGGGGATTGGGAGTAAGATTTCACCATATAAATTTTGGGGGTATAGATACATGCAGTCCAGGAGCACCTGGGTGACTCAGTCAGTTAAGCGTCTGACTTCAGCACATGTCACGATCTTGTGGTTCGTGTGTTCAAGGCCCACGTGGGGCTCTGTGCTGACAAGCTCAGAGCCTGGAGCCTGCTTCAGATTCTGTGTCTCCTTCTCTGCCCCTCCCTCACTCCCTCTCTCTCTCTCTCTCAAAAATAAACATTACCAAAATTTAAAAAAAAAAAAAAAAAAAAGGAAAGAAACATTCAGTCCGTAACACCAAACCACCATCATTTCCTGCTGGAGTTAACATAGTTGTCTCCTAAATTGGTCTCCTTGCTCCCAAAATTGTCCCCCCCCCACCCAAACCTGTTCTTAATAGGTACCATGAGAGATCCATTAATAATATAAATAAGCTTATGTCTCTCCCCTGTTCAAAACACTCCACCGGCTGATTGTCACACATGAATAAAATCAAAAGCCCTCCTGATGACCTTGAGTACTCTGTATAATCTGTCCAAGTTCAACTCTCACCCTCTTTTCATTCTCTTCTTCCTCCATAGGATCCAGTCACAGTGACTTCCTTGTTGCATGTTCCCCTCAGTGCATTTGCATCTAATCTTGCGTCAAGTACACTGCATCCACACTCTCCCTTGATTGAAGCCTCTATTCAGGTGTCACTTCCTCCAAGAGGCCTGTCTAATCACTCCATCTAAAATAGTACCTCCCTCACTTTCCATTCTCTAGTGTACTTTTGTTTTTCTTTCAGCACTCATTAATATGTAACAGGCACATGTAATGTAATTACATAACAATATGCTTGATTCAATACATAGTTATTGAATATTGATCAAATGAATGGATAGTACAAAAAATACTACAAAAAAATAAACAAAGCAAAAGAGTGAATTAATGAACTGGATGGCCCACTTGCAAAATTTCACCAGAAGAGAGTATAAAGAGATAAACCGATGCCATGTCAAGGACAAATGAAGGGAAATGTAAAATAAGTATATAAATTTCAACATCTTTAAAATCAAAGTTCCAGACAGCAGGAATAGAGGGAGTGGAGTGAGACAATATTTAGGGAAAAATAACGAGCTAACTAGAATTGTCCACAAATGAAGAAAGACTTAAATGCTCTGAAGGATGTATTGAATATCCTTCAGGACATATACAAAAACATAAAAAATAATAAGCCCACATAGAGACACACTGTGGTGCCTTTTCAGAAATATTAAATACCTAGGAATAAACATAAGCAGAAGAATGACAAGTATTTATAGAAAAAACTACAGAAATTTACTAAATAATATCAGTGGACACCTGCACAATTTGAGTGCTTTACCATGGTCTCAAATGGTATATTCACACTTTATTATTTCTTTTCTTCTCCTTAATGTGGATTATTTGATTTTCTCTTCTTTTTCAGTTTCCTAAGGTACAAGCTTAGATTATTGATTGTAGATTTTTCTTCTTATCTAATATATGCATTCAATGCTATAAATTTCCCACTAACCACTGCTTTGCTGTACCCCACACATTTTGAAAAGTTGTACCTTCAGTCTCATTTAATTCAAAATATTTGTTAATTTCTTGAGGCTTCTTTGATACAAGTGTTATTTAGAAGCTTGGTTTTTTTTTTTTTTTGCAAATACTCTGGGATTTCCCAAATTTAATTTTAATTCCATGTGTTCTTAGAGCATATATTGTATAGTTTCCATACTTTTAAATTTGCTAAGGTGCGTTTTATGTCTCAGAATGTGTTATGCAAATGGAAAAGGTTCCAGGTGAGTTAGAGAAGAATGTGTTTTCTGCTTTTGTTGGATGAAATAATCTATAGATATCAATTCAACCCAATTGATTGATGGGGCTGTTCAGTTTAACTATGCTCTTATCAATTTTCTCCTTGTTGGATCTATCAATTATTGATAGAGGGGTGTTGAAGCATCCAAGTATAATAGTGAATTCACTCATTTCTCCACATGGATCTCTTAGTTTTTGTCAAACATATCTTGCCACTATATTTTTAGGTGTATATGCATAAAGGATTGTTGTCTTCTTGGAGAATTGACTCCTTTATCATTACGCAATAACTGTCTTTATCCCTGATAATTTTCCTCCCAGCTTTATTGAGACATAATTGACATATAACATTGTGTAAATTTAAGGTATACAATACGTTCATTTGATAAACACATATGTAATATGATTACCATCTTAACAGGGTAACACCTCAATCACATCACATGATTACCATTTCGTTTTTGTGATGAGAACATTTAAGATCTACTCTCTTTGCAACTTCCAAGTATACAATAGAGTATTATTAACAATAATCACATTGCTATGCATTAGAGTCCCAGAACTTATTCATCTTCTAACTGGAAGATTGTGCCCTTTGACCAACATGTCCTCAATTCCCAGCCCCTGATAATCACCACTATTCTCTTCTCTGTTTCTACAAGTTTGAATTTTATAGATTTCACATATAAAGAATATCATACAGTATTTGTCATTCTCTGACTTATTTCACTTTATAAAATAGTACCCTCAAGGTCCGTCCATGTTGTCACAAATGGCAGGATTTCCTTTCTCATGGCTGAATAATACTCCCGTGTGTGTGTGGGGGGGGGTATCTTTTTTATCCATTCATGCACTGACAGGCATTCAGGTTGTTTCCATGGCAAACAGGTTGACTGTTGTGAATAATGCTGCAATAAACATAGGAGTGCAGATCTCTCTTCGAAATTCTGATTTCATTTCCTTGGGAGCTATACCAGAAGTGAGATTGCTGGATCATATGGTATTTCTATTTGTAATTTTTTGAGGAATCTCTATACCGTTTTCTATAGTAGTTGTACCAATTTGTATCCCCACCAACAGTGTACAAAGTTTTCCTTTTCTCTACAGCCTCACCAATACTTGTTATCTCTTGTCTCTGATGAAAACCACTTTAACAGGTGTGAGGTGATAGCTCTTTGTGGTTTTGATTTGCATTTCCCTGATGATTAGTGGTGTGGAACATCTTTTTATGTACCTGTTGGCCATCTGTATATATTTGGAAAAGTGACCATTCAGTTCTTCTATCCATTTTTTAATCAGATTTTTCTGTTTTTGCTGCTGTGTTGCATGAGTTTTTTATATAATTTGGATATTGATTCTTTATCATATATATGCTTTGAAATTATTTTCTTCCATTTTCTAGGTGGACTTTTCATTTTGTTAGTTGTTTCTTTTGCTGTGAAGAAGGCTTTTTAGTTTGATGCAGTCCCAGTTATTTGTTGCTGACTTTGTTGCTTGTGCTTTTGGTGTCATATCCAAAAAAATCATTGCCAAGACCAATGTCAAGGAGTTTTCTCCTTATGTCTCCTTGTAGAAGTTTCACAGTTTCAGATCTTACGTTTGTGTTTGGAATCAATTTCAAATTAATTTTTGTGAGTGGTGTAAGATAAGGTTCTAATTTCATTTTTCTAAATGTGGTTATATGGTTTTCCAACAGCAATTATTGAAGAAACTATCTTCCTCATTGTTCTTAGCTCCTTGTCAAATATTAGTTGATGGTATATGCAGGGGTTTATTTCTGGACTCTTAATTTCGTTCCACTGGTCTATGTGTCTATTTTTATGCCAGTACCATACTGTTCTCACTACTATAGCTTTGTAGTATAGTTGAAAATCAGGACGTATAATTCCTTTAGGTTTATTCTTTTTCAGGACTGCTTTGACTATTCAGGGTGTTAGGTGGTTCCATATAAATTTTAGGATTTTTTTTCTATTTCTGTGAAAAATGCCAGTGCAATTTTTTAAATGTTTATTTATTTTTGAGAGAGCATGTGCGAGCAGAGGGGCAGAATGAGGGTGAGACAGAGGATCTGAAGTGGGCTCTGTGCTGACAGCAAAGAGCCTGGTACAGGGCTCAAACTCACAAACTGAGATCATGACCTGAACCAAAGTTGGACACTCAACCAACTGAACCACCCAGGTGCCCCAATGCCAGTGTAATTTTGATAGAGATCACACTGAATCTATAGATGGCTTTGGGTAGTATGGACATAATAATATTAATTCTTCCAATATGAACATGGGACATTTTTCTGATTGTATCTTCTTCAATTTCTTTCACCAGAGTCACTCATAAGTTTATAATCAAGTTGCAATGAGCATGTAGTCATGTGGGGAATAACTGGCTTCCAAATTCATTGACATGGTTGTTAGAAGGGCTTAGTTCCTTACCTTGTGGATCTCTCCATAGGCTTCTTGAGTGTCCTAATAGCCTGGCAACTGGCTTCCCTCAGAACATTCCTCAGTACTTAAGAGTACATGTTTTCTTTTTCTATAATAATATACGTGGCATGTATAAATTCCTTTGGGGGAATGAATGATGGTAAAAACAAATAATAAATAAAGGAGTCTACCTCATAAAAATCAGTATAGCCCATGTTGTCAAGTATTAATTTTTTTTTTTTTACTTAAAATCGATTGCATGCTAAGGCTTAGATGAAAAATAGTGGGGAAATAGAGTTTGTTGCCTCCCCAACCCCTTTTTATTGCTCTCCTAACTGTGAAGCTTCCATGTAGTTTAGGCAAAATTTACTTTAGGTAGGATCCTTGGGTGAGTCCTAATTGGTCAAAGCCCACCAGTATATGATTACTTACGTCATAAGGATTGAGTCAGGGGAAGGCATAGAACATCATGGAAATTTGTTCAATAGTTGAAGAAGAGATGTTCCCACTCTCTGTAAACGGTGGAGAAAGTATATAGCCCTGGTTGATAATGGCAGTGATCATGCAAGCAGAAGAGGGCCATCTAAAGAATTAATTGGTCACCTCAAAAGCAGAGTGAACTGTCGAAAAGAAATCAGGTGCTAGGTGACACACTGGAACTACTAGATGAAATTCTGGAGCCATCTTACCTCTGGCAATAAATTTCTTACTATTTAAGCAGGCTTGAATTGAATCTTCTTTTATTTGTCATATAAATTGTACTAAGTGATAGATGTGGCAATAAGAAAAACCTCTCACCGGAGGACATTGGGGATTGAGAATGCACCTTCCTGAAGAACCTATAGTCACATCTACAGGGTGTAAGAAACTGTATGACTTAATGGGCTATACTGAGAGATTCAAATCCCAGCTCTATTACACTTTTACTCCTTTGTACATTACTCTATTCATTTAAAGGGGATGAATTTTGAGGTGCCAAGTACACACGGGCTGTGATGATAGAGGTGCACTTGTCATACCGTGAAATTTCATCCATTCAGGCACATACTTAATTGCCTTTCTGGAGTTTTGTAGTGCGGTCTGGAGTTTGATGTATATCAGTGTTTTTCAATCCTGTAAAACTGAATGTTCCTTTTCCTTCTTAACATCAAATATATAATAGTTCCCTCCCTTACTATACTGAAATTAAATTCCCAGAAAACCTAAACCTAACTACACACTTATTTTTAAAATAAATATATTGCCTCAACTGTAATAAAAATAATAAATACAAGATAACTAATTTATAACGAGATAATACATACTTCAGTGTACATACACTTGGGCAAAACTATGCCAGAAGCTATGGCAAAGTTATCAGAGGCTCGTACCGAATGTCACACATCACTATGAATATGACAGCTGTAAATACTGTCTGATCCAAGTGTGTCATACTATTGACTCAAATACCACAAGTGGCATTATTATTGGCAATATCATTTTCCAGAGTGATGAATAAGATTTGTAACTTTCTAAACAAAAGAAAGTACAGTCTTCCCTTAATTTACTTGGTAGTTTTATTTCTCAAAAATTCAGTGTCTATTAAACATGTGAAAAAAATGTCTTAGGTTTGCAAGCAAAACATTTGAAGTCTAGATTCAAGATTATTGTTTTTAAGTTTTTGTTTTTAAGTAATCTCTACACCTAACGTGGGGCTCAAACTCAGAACCCCGAGATCAAGAGTCGCATGCTCTACCGACTAAGCCAGCCAGGTGCTCCAGATTCAGATTATTATTACTAGCTTTTTCCCCCCTTTTATGCTACATGAATATCCAGGGAAAAAATTCAAAAGTCATATGGGGGACACAGGATTTATTGGTTGGGATTGTCCCACATTTGGTAGAGTATCCAGTATTCCTGAATTCTGTTCCTGAGTCACCAGGAGAAAACTGGCAATGAGACTCAGGGCAATTGAAAAGCTAACAGTTGGGGGCACCTGTGTGGCTCAGTGGGTTGAGCGACCAACTCTTGGTTTCAGCTCAGGTTATGATCTCACAGTTCGTGGGTCTGAGCCCCACATCAGGCTCTGTGCTGACATGTCGGCACGGAACCTGTTTGGGATTCTCTCTCTCTCACCCTCTCTCCCTGACTCTCCCCTGCTCACGAGCACTGTAAATAAATAAATACACAAACAAACAAACAAATAAATAAATAAATACTTTTTTTAAAAAGGAAAGAAAAGCTAGCAGTTATTTAGAAGAGACTAGAGGAACACTCTGGAACTCTCCTACATCTAGAAACTCAGTATGATGTGGATACATTTGTGATAGGAAGGTGAGGAGCCAATATCTATACTTCAAGTTTGAATGAAACTTATTGGGAAATCAGCTGCTTATTGGTGTCTTTACACATCTATGTTGCTCATGCACTATGACATTAGGAAACTCATCCTCCAAAACCAGGGAAAAACAAGCACTAATGGCCCTCTCAGTAGGCTAAAGGAGGAGGCTAAAAAGTGAGTGATCAGCCACCTCCCAAAGTAATGAGTTCCTATCACTCTGGAGGCCTTTCTTATTTGGACATTTAGGAACATGAGCCTCCAATTTCCAGGTTGAAGTTGGAGTTTTATGGTCAAATATTTTCCTGTTACTGTTGAGTAACTAAGAACTAACTGGCATCTAACCATCTGTTTTGGCTTTATTCTATCAGTATTATTCTTCTCATATCATCATTTATTAATGTTTCTACTGAATTATGAAAGCTTATTTGGCAAGTTATTACAGCAATAATTATGAACACTCTATCCCCTCCAAACAAGGACCCATAAGGATGAGGAAAATGTTGATTACAAACAAACAAAAAGCTTGATTTTCTGAAGATACAAGAATGTTATTTCCATTGACCATGCCACCTGCCTTAAAATGATAGCTTAATAAGTACCTACCAAGTTGATAAGCTATCAGAGAGAAACTGATAAAAATTCCATGATGGCACAACATATTTTGCTGTGCTTATATCTGCTGTATCAAGATCTGAAGGAGGCCTTAGAAAACACCCCTGAACCATGATTAACTTGCTGACAGTGAAACAATCATTGCACTGAACTACACGTTCTGTTGGTATTACTTCTTTCACCAATTCTGACTACTAGACTCAACCTTGACCTGGGAAATGAAGGTGTCTAATGCCTAAGCAGCATCATCTACCCTGATTTCTTACTTTATATCATCTAGAAATAGCTGCTATACAGGAGAGCGCTAGAGAAATACTAACGATTAACATGTTATCATAGGTCCTCCTAGAAATAGTCTGGTTACTACAAAGCATTCTCTGAACAAGTACACATTTTAAAGAAACTGTCTTGATAACTTCAGATAAAATTTTTCCTACCAGATATTAATTACCCTAGGATGAACACCTAAAGGGATCAGGGTTTAAAACCAAGAACGAGCTGGTAAACCAAGATTTCAGCTTCAAGGTGAAAATCTAGTTAGTTCGGTTAGTTACCATTATGATGTGAACAATTTCTTTGTGTCATTCATTTCACAAACTGAACCATATAGTTCTAGAGGGGTCAGTCAGTGCAGCCTATCATCCCTGTGAAAAAAAATCCCATTAGGTGAGAAGAGAGACACACACTGAACAATGGTTTGTACTGGGAGAAAACTATCCAAACAGAAATAACACAGGATGACTTTATTTTTCTTTCACTCGTTACCACAGAATAATTTGTCTGATCAAGGAAAAAAATACACTGTGGAAATGGAAGAGAAAGCAGATAAGTCTAGATAAAGGGAAAGTAGAAACATCATTTCAAATTAAGGAAGGGGATAACTATAATTTGTAGCATTTGCTGCTTTCCAATTTCATGCAGTGAACATGACCTAACTGAAGGAGGGGTTGGGAAGAGATACAGAGCATCACACCATTATAGGTATTTCCACCACACACATGCAAGAGATGTACATAACCTCAAGAGCATAGATAACAGTAAAACTTTTGCAGAATAATTAGGAAGTTGTGAGTTTTGAGTATTTATTTTCTTTTTATTATTTTTTATTTTCTTTAAAAAGTAGGCTCCATATCCAACGTGGGGCTTGAACTCATGACCCCGAGATCAAGAGTTACATGCCTTACAGACTGGGCCAACCAGGCACCCTTATTGTCTTTGTTTTTAATATAATTTATTTAGTTGTAAATTTACATAATTTATATTTTACAATAATGGCTGTTTCATACTTGGCTTGTGAAATTATTAAAAATTTAACCATAGCCTCTCCCAAACTCATACAAAAAAATACTAGCAAACCACTGGTTACAGTCAATAGAGCAGGGCTAGTGAAATTAAATAAACATAGTATTATATTTGGGTATGGAGGAGATAGGTAGTCTTCCTTAGTGAGACCATTTCCTTCACTCTCAATATTGAGCAGCCCATTCTCATTTTCAGAAGGAGAGCTTCAGGGGAAAAAGTAAAATATAAATTAGACTATCCAAATAGGAAGCCTGTTTTGATGTATCGTTTGGGAATTGGTAACTCAATGTATTCGTAGAGATTAATACTTAAAATAGTGATCTCATGGGGCACCGGGCTGGCTCTGTCAATAGAGCATGCGGATCAATCTCAGGGCTGTGAATTAGAGCCCCACATTGAGTGCAAGGCTTACTTAATAATAAATAAATAAATAAATAAATAAATAAATAAATAAATAAATAAAATAATTTCATGAAAGGTTCTAGGGCATAATTCACAAAACATAATCAGAAAACAAACCAGAGTCTAAATCAATGATTTAAATATATTTTTTAAACAAATTCTGCTGCTAAAAGAACAACAATGTGCTCAGATGTTTCTCATTGAAGTTTCAAAGCACACATATTGGCATGGGTGAAGAGCCTGGAACCATACCTGTCAGCCCTTGCCCTTGAGACACTTTGGTAGATTCCCAGAGCTCCACAGAATTACTCAAATAGATGAGTAAGAAAGTTTGAAAACTTCTATGCAAGGAAGCCTTTTGAACCTTGCTTCGCATAGCCTGTGGCCGATGGGAGTCCCGCATACCAAGGAGTCTTAAAGATACAGCTATAGCTTATAATTCATCATCCACATGCACACAACCATATTGCTCTTGTAGCAGAGCATTTACCTGCAATAAGTCTAGAAGTGTAAAAGAGATAACGCTTATCAGTACGCTGATGTTGCTTTGGAGACATACACTGCTCCAGAATTCTGACAAGTTTCACACTTATAATATAGTTCAGTGCATAACTTCCCCCATGTGAAGTACTTGCAATAACTAAAGATCATAGATTTGGAATCATTACACTAGCATTCCCCCACGACACACACTTTAATCAAGGCAACCTTTCCCATCTATCTCAAGACCACGCTAGAATCTTGCCTAACACACTTTTTCAGGCAGCTACAAACAATCAGAACTGGCACCCCAGTTAAAGCCATGTATCCTTCACGGGCCAGGAAATTCTTCAAGGTCACATTCAGCTATAACGTCTTAGGCACAGCACAAATGTCAACCTCTTCTCAATTCTTACTGCCACTACTTTACTTTCTCTTAGCCTGCATCACTTAAAGAAACAGGCAAGCAGACACAAATATTTGCATCTTTGAATACTTTCCGAGAAGAAGAGAAGTAAATTTATTGACTTCACCAGCAGAACATACTATACGGTGCAAAGATCTGCTCAAGATTAACAGTTGGAGAAAAAAAGCAAGAATCCCTTCCTTTACCTGCTCTCCGCACCTCCACCCCCACCCCCTGGCTCCACCGTACAGTTTCACACACGGTGGTAGAGTTCCTAAACTGAATCATCACAGAAGAACAGATGCCAAGGACTTACTGCATGCTTAAAGCAAAAATTATTAGGAATGCCCTCTGCATGGGTGATTATAAATTGGCTATGGGGTTTAATTAAGGGGTTTTCATTTCATGATCTAAACAACTGAGCTTTGGGATTAGCAGTTGCTGTCTGTTCACATCAGTAACTGGCAGTGACTCTTCTAATCATAGGAGGACATATTAGCATATTGTGCATTGCAAGATGGTGCTCCCAATAAAAAGTGACAAAAGGTTTCTGAACTCAGCATCTGTCATCCAGAATGCATGGATATCCAGGATGCATATCCAATTTATTTATAAAATATCTTCATTCCCAAGAGATCTTATTTATTTTTGTTTGAGAGGCTACTAAAATCAAAAACAAGCAACCAAACTTACTTTCTCAATATTCCCAGGGAGATTTGGAAAACAATCGTTCTTTGATGATTATATAGTACTTATGTACTATATGTCCAGTTAACAAACAAAAAATGTTTAGGAGCAGAATAAAAATTACAGTCAGGATGCAGGATTCTCATCTATTAACTGTCTCTGAAAATTTACTATTGTCTCAATGTGGTATCTCTATACTTTCTGGCATCAGTGTAGATGCTACCAATATACATTTTACCAAAATGCTTTACAGATTGGGTATAAAGTATAAGTTTGATAGAATTAACTAGCTGGTCTTTTAAAGAAAGATTTGCTTAATATATTTGAGTAATGTTTTTCTTGGAACATCAGCCTTTGAAATGGTTATTCATTCATTTTACGAATATTAAAAGTGCCTACTAGGTGCCAGGTAAGGCACTGGATATAGGGATATAGCAATGAGCAATAGACATAATCTCTGGTCTTACACAAGGTTTAAAGTCATGCGGGGAACAGAGGATGTATAAAATAGACCTCTCTTATAGATCCAGAATTCATATTGGCATATTGAAGCCCCTGAGAAGTTGTACAATAAGAAAGAAATGACAATAATGACAAAACCAGTTCCTTAACTGGGTATTTCCCAAGCTGATTCAAATGAAACAAATGTTCTGAAGAACTCACATTGAGGCAACTGAATGAAAAAAATGGGGCTAGGTAAACAGACCAAGAAATTTAATCTCCTTTTAGTGCCAAGTATACGTTATTCTTTGAAACTTGTAATATGAGACACCAAATTCTCTAGTAATCAAAATGTTTGAAATTACGGACAAGAGTTTTTCCCTGTGTGTGTATGGACATAAGCTAGAAGAGGAAATCACTATCAGCTCTCAGCTGTGAGCTCCAGGAGTCCTTAGGGCCAACTATGTTGTGTATCAATACGAATTCTGTGTAAAGGCTGGACTGTCCTTGCTGGAGGGCTTGACAGATCCCCTCCCCTAACTGGTAGCCAAAACACACTCTTGGTGCCCCTTTTTCTCACTAGTTAATTGTATTTTTAACCTTCAAACACAAATAGGAAAGGGTAGTAAGGGATTTTTTTTGTAACCCACAAATGCCCTAATGCCCTGGCTGGAAATCAACCTTATGTAAACTGGATGTCCCCAGGCCTCATGAGCATAATGGCACATGAAGTCACATTGACATTTATGCCCAAATTAGACTTACTCATCGCTTCCACTTGGATAGGTGGTTGATCCCATGGAGGATTTCAAGAGGTTTCTGGGATGGCAGTGGGACTCAGTATTTTTGGGGGCAAATCAGTCGGGGTGAACGTTCAGCCCACAAGTGCTGCCATCTCTGGCTGTCCCTGCTCACACAGCTACTTGCGCATGCTCGCACCTCACCGCCCTCTGCAGCCATACTGAACTTCTTTCAATTCCGAGAATGTGCTTCTATCAACCTTAGGCTGTGTCAACTTGCTACTCCTATAATCTGAAACGTATTTGTTTAAATCGCATGGCAAGTATAGCTTATTCCAGCAAGCATTACTTGACTATAAAAGAGAGGCATCCCTTCCTCTACATTCATTTAGGATACGGTGCATTGTTTTAATAGTCTATTAGGAAAAAAACAGGTAAATGGCAAAATCCTTATGGAGAGAGAGTATGTCTTTTTATCTCCATGTCTTGAGCACTTGACATGGGGCCTGGTACATAATAGGACGTTACTATAGGAGGGTTTGCAATTGGCCTTCTACATTTTAACAGATAGTCTAGCTACAACTAGGCTATAGATGAGCCAATCTTGATTAGCAGTTTTCAAACTGAAGTTACACATAGCAACTCTCTTTCCTTATTTCTCATATTTAAAACATCGCTATATAACCTACCTCAGGCAATTTTGTGATAGGGAATTATCTATTGACTTATTCTATTCCTTCAGGCACTCAGAGTCCTCATTCTGAGCTCTGACTGCCTGAAGCTTCCAACAATTTCACCGGGCCATCCTAGACATCGCTTTATGCTCTAGATTTTCCTTCTTTATCATTTTTTTCTTCTGTCCTGGGTCTTATTTTCTTAGAGCTCTGCTCTCTGCTAAGTTACTAGGGACTCAATCGAAGTTACTGTAAAAGCCCATTGTAATGAAGTTGTGGGAAGAGGAAATTTTCAAGATTCATGATTGAGGAAGATGTACGTCCAGCAACCCCCTCCCTTTTTTTTTTTTTTTACAGCTAATGATAAGAAGTGAGTAGACAGCATAGGATAATAGTCTGTCATAGGTCTTGCACTGGTCAACATATCACACTGCACGGTAGCTGGCTATGCCACTCTAATGTCAAATGACTCCAATTCTGGCCCTGGAGACAATGATAAGACCCTCAGCCTAAGGCAGATAGATGAATCACAGACATCCCTCCAGAAACCAAGCCTCCCTGCCCCTAACCCAGCCCTCAGTACTGTTTCTTATTTCTTCCATACAGAGCATCACTAGGAATCAAAGAGCCGGGCACTCCACACCATTTAAAGAGAATGTTTGGGGCGCCTGGGTGGCGCAGTCGGTTAAGCGTCCGACTTCAGCCAGGTCACGATCTCGCGGTCCGGGAGTTCAAGCCCCGCGTCGGGCTCTGGGCTGATGGCTCAGAGCCTGGAGCCTGTTTCAAATTCTGTGTCTCCCTCTCTCTCTGCCCCTGCCCCGTTCATGCTCTGTCTCTCTCTGTCCCAAAAATAAAAATAAATGTTAAAAATAAATAAATAAATAAATAAATAAAGAGAATGTGGCTTCCGACTGTGACATCCTCAGGTGTGGTTAGGGTGAGATGAACACTCCCCTGATTCGACGGCTGGCTCACTAAGCTATGCTTGATGAAGAATACAGAGTGAAAAAGGAAAGGCAATGATGGAACATGGAAACTTTGATAAAAAACGAGCCAGTCCAAATGAATAAATAGCATGTCATAGTGCATGAGGAAGATAAGGCACCAGTTGAGAGTGAGATAGGCAGAAAGTGAGGAGAGAAGGAAGAGAGTGAGAGCAAGAGAGAAAGAGAGAGATTGAAAACCATGTAGTAATTATATATATATATATATATATATATATACACACACATATATATATATATACACACACACACACACACACACACACATATATATATATATATATAAACCCCTAGGGGCTAGCATTATGTCGAGATCACTAACTCTCTAAAGAAAAGCCAGGAGGTCTTCAAATTACAGCTTATAAACCAAATCTGGTCAGCTGACTGCTTTTTCAAATATCATTTTTATTTTTATTTTTTTTATTTTAAAGAGAGAGAGAGCATGCAAGCAGAGGGAGGGGCAGAGGGAGAGAGAGAGAGAGACAGAGAGAGAGAGAGCATCTTAAGCAGGCTCCACTCTCAGCACAGAGCCTGACATGGGGCTTGATCCTAAAACCCTGGGATCATGACCTGAGCCAAAATCAAGAGGTGGACGCTCAACTGACTGAGCCACCCAGGCCCCCACAAATAACATTTATTAGGACACAGCCACACTTCTTTGTTTACATATTGTCTATGGCTGACTTATGGCAATGGTGGTAAAGTTGAATAGTAGTTACAATGGTCTTACGATCCACAGAGCTTAAACTATTTACTCTCTGGTACTTTAAGAAAAAGTATGCTGAGTTCAGAAGGAAGACAATTAGAAACATAATGTATTTTCTCCAGTGATGGGGATTGAGTCCCAGAGGCAGGACCATGGTCTCTACTTGGGGAACTTTACAACCTAGATGTAAGGAACATGCAATCCTCTTACTTGGAAAGTAGGGAAGAAGCCCCACAGTTTGAAGAAGTGCTGCGTCCTAAACCCTTTTAAGCCACTTAGCAGTCTAACCTAAGTAAATATTCTGCAAGTCTGTGCTAAATTGTTTATGGTGGCAGCTCAGATACTGGTGAGTCCTCTGTTGATGAAGCCCCCAGAGTGCATACTTTTATTTTTTAAATTAATTTTCTTTAATGTGTATTTACTGTTGAGAGGGGGGGAGGGACAGAGAGAGAGGGAGACAGAATCCAAAGCAGCTCCAGGCTCTGAGCCGTCAGCACAGAGCCCGATGCAGGGCTCGAACCCATGAACCGTGAGATCATGAACCGAGCCAAAGTCGGACGCTTAACTGAGCCACCCAGGTGCCCCCAGAGTGCATATTTTTTGGAAGAAAAACTCCAATTCAGCCTTCCTAGAAAGGTTATGCCATATATTCTGAACTCTTCCCACTGACAAGGCTTCTTTCATTCTTGATGACCTTAAAGAGACTGACCATGTGAGCTGCTTAAAAAAAGAGTTCATGGCCATTTGAGTTCATTTAGATGTTAAAAAAGAAAAATCGCTAAATAGATCTAAGTCCTACAAACTTCTGAATTCCCGTAATTTTAAGTATTTTTCTTCTGGTAGATATGGCAGGGTGATGTGTATGTGTGTATTTGTGTGTATGTGTCCATAGACCCACAGCAGCATATTTTTATATGAAATGAAACGTATAAAAATATAGAATGCTGTTCTTACGGGTGGCTGCTTCTGTTGGACTTACTTAATAGTTAAGAAAATAAAGTAGATTTAGATTTTGATAACCAAGACTGAATGAGGGAAACATTTTGGTCAGTTTAGAAGAGCCGGTTGTTTTGGGGGGGGGGTTAGGGGGTTTAGTGGTTGAGATACAATTCGCTGCTGTACTCTGGAGAAATAGTGAACTCATATCATTTTAACCAACAGCTAAGAAAGACATTGGGAGTTTATTTCCCCATTTATACCTGCCTGGAGCTTACTGATGAATTTAGATGTTTTGAATACCTTTTGTCTTCCTTGCTAGCTCAGAATTTTTTCTCCTTGTCTATTCAAATCTTATCCTTTTGGCCAAAACAAAATTCAAGCATTGTTAGAAGTCAGTCAAAGATGCCACAAATGGGGGTGCATGGATAGCTCAGTGGATAGAGCATGCAATCTTGATTTCAGGTTTTAAGTTTGAGCCCCACATTGGATCTAGAGATTACTTAAGATTTTTAAGGGGAACCTGGGTGGCTCAGTCGGTTAAGCGTGCAACTTTGGCTCAGGTCATGATCTTGCAGTTCACAGGTTCAAGCCCTCCATTGGGCTCTGTGCTGACAGCTCAGATCCTGGAGCCTGCTTCACATTCTGTGTCTCCCTCTCTCTCTCTGCCCCTCCCCCACTCGTGGTCTGTTTCTCTTTCTCTCTCAAAAATAAACAATTTTTAAAAAATAAAATAAAATCCAAAAAAATGAAGATGCCACAAATGTACAAATGAAGAAATAGAAATTTAGAAAGTCGAAGAAAATCTTTAAATTTTAATTTAAATAACCATGTAACTATTGTTAGTCAACTTGCCACAAAAAGAAATGACATTAATTGATATAACAACAACCCTTTCAGTAGCCAGTCAGGGCAGTAAGCCTTGTGCTCAGATATAAAAGCAGAGCTTTACAGAAAACCAAAAAATAAACATAAAATTTAATTAGAATTAGCCATCTTCACAGGCTATTTGGAGCTATTCTCTTTTTTTACCACTTAGGATATTTGGAAAGAACTGTGAGGTTCATGATAATAGACAGGAAACTGTTCACAGGTTTGTGACCTTTCCTGAGTACCAGAGACAAAATGCATTCATTACCCATGCTTTGGATCATTCCTCAATTGGGTAACCATAGCAATTCACTTCGGAAGACACTGAGAATTTCACAATGTGATACAGTACATGAAGAATCCAAAGCAATGTAACTTCACCAGAGACTGAAAATGTATGTAAATCCACTGAAATTTTAGCTGACAAGATGAGGGAGTGGATATTCTGGTACTTTATTATTATCCACACCAGTGATTTTCATGTTTTTTGGTCACAGAAATCTTTTGCAGAAGTCCAAAATATAAAATAGCAAAAGCAGGCCTGATTTGGTTAAAGCAGTGGCAGATATACAACTTTCTGTCCTTATCATCCAGCTTTCTCTAATCATCCCACTACCATACTGCATTTACCATAGTGCCTGGTCCATAGCAGACATTCAAGTAATAATTTTGAATGAGTAAGTGAATGAGACACATACAAGAAATCACTAGTTATCTATGAAGCAGTTTTAAATCTGCTGTATAACTCATTAGTTTTTAAAGATGAGAAACTTCTGGAAAATATGAAGAACACTAAATGTAGACCAAACAGCATTTCATGTTTGTGGGAGGACTCAGAAGACCCTCTCCTGCCTGCAGAACCTTAATATCAAGTATCACTATTTTGCTGCTGAAATACCCTGAAAGAGGTTTCTTATATTTTGGTTGTACAAAAAAATGCATTTTATTACAATGTTTTGTACAAAAATATTTTCTTACAAGACTCCTGAGTATGGAATACATTTCTAGAAATATGATAAAGGTCATACCTCATGAAATCACACACCCAGGCAAAATAACACAATTCAAATAATAAATTCCATATTTATACATAGATATGGCCCCACATGATCAAAATGTAAGAGTTTTTGGAACTGATAGTCCTTTTCATTTAAAAGCAAAAATGCTTTTAAAATAAAGGATTATGGGGGCGTCTGGGTGGCTCAGTTGGTTGAGCGTCCGACAGCGGCTCAGGTCATGATCTTGCAGTCTGTGAGTTCGAGCCCTGCATCGGGCTCTGTGCTGATGGCTCAGAGCCTGGAGCCTGCTTCGGATTCTGTGTCCCCCTCTCTCTCTGACCCTCCCCTGCTCATGCTCTGTCTTTCTCTCTCTGTCAAACATAAATAAAAACATTAAAAAAAATTTTAAATAAAGGATTATGAATAATTCTAGGAGTAATTCTTTCATTAAAATAAAATATTAAGAGTAATTATTTAAGAATAATTCTGAGTTATTTGTGCATGGCTATGATGGCTAATTTTATGTGTCAACTTGACTAGGCTGAGGGCTGGCCACAAATCTGGTTAAATATTATTTTGGGGTATATCTGTAAGCGTGTTTCCAGATGGCAGAGATTAACATTTAAATTGGCAGACGGGGTAAAACAGATTGCCCTCCCCAATGTGGGTAGGCATCATCCAATCCATTAAGGGCTTGAATAGAACAAAAAGGCTGAGGAAGGCTGAACTAATACTTTCTCTCTCTCCTTCTCTCTCCCTCTGCCTGACTGTATGAACTGACACTAGTCTCCTGCCCTTGACTGAAACCTACCACTGGCACTCCTTAGGACTAGGACTGGAATTTACAGCATTGGCATTCCTGGGTATCCAGCATATAGATGGTACACTGTGGAACCCAGCCTCTGCAATCACATGAGACAATTCCTTATAATAAATCTCATTTTATATATTATATTATGTATTGTATATATTATATATTTTTTTATATACATCAGTATATTTTAATAGATTTTATACACACACACACACACACGCACACACACACACACACACACACACACACATTTGGTTCTGTTTCTCTGGAGAACCCTAGCTAGTACAGATTTGGGTACCAAGAGTGGCTCTACAGCAACAGAATTTTAAGGTTGAGTTTTCTGAATTGGTTCCAGGGTTTCTAGAATTGGCTCTCGAATCTGAGTAGATGTAAGGACTCTAATGATTTTATTGCCAATAGTAAAGAGAGCACTGATGGTCCATGGCATGATCTGACAACAGAGATATGCAGAATATCTGCATTGGATATTGCTAATCAGCCACTCATAGGAAGCAAGGAGCTGAGTGACTGAATGTGTATATAATACTTTTAAACATATCTGAAAAATTATACAAATATAATGAGATTGGCAAGTTGCCCCTAATGTCACTGGACAAAGTGGTGAAAGAAAAGAAGAAGCTGAGAGATTCAAATTCCCAATTCAGGTATCACATAAATGACCTGAGGGCGTCTCCATGGGTCCTGAAGGAGAGCCTTATCTCCTATAGCCATGGGCTGACATTGCAGAAAATCACATGCAGAATCTCATGAGGAAACCAGCTGAATTACAACTTAAGCTGAACTCCCAGCCTCTCAGAGTGTCTATTGTTAAAGTGAGGTCATTGACTGAGAAAGAACAAGATCCTGTAAATTGAGATGGGGACACGTGCACTGAACCTCTAAATTCTAATGCAAGTGGAAGAGATTCCCCCCCACTCAAAGCAGAAACAGCCTCTCCACCCCTAGTGGCAACAACATCTCCATCCCCAGTGATACCAGCCTCTCTACCCTGCAGTCTTACTGGCCTTTCCACCAGTGGGAGGGAATTAATTGCACATTATAATCCCAAGGAAGGGATTCAAAGGCTTAGGACTATTGTAATATAGAGTGGACTTGTCATTTAAGACTTATTCACCCACACTGGGAGGGTTTGGAAGACATATGTGAGAAATCAACGTGTGAGAGTAACTGGCATCCTCAAAGAGCTCTGTGATTGCAGCCCTAACGGACCATGGGGAAGCTAAATCCTCTCAAGTGGGCAGAACTTGAAACAGGGCACTTTGCTTTGCACTTTGCTTGGAAGGAGAAATGGCCATACATGTGCTGTGGCCAGTGGTTTTGCTGGATGTTCAGGGACTTAGAAGGAACATGCTTGGAAACTGATGACAAAGAAATATGGGGAAGAGGTATATGGAGACACATCTCTGAATGAGCAAAAAAACATGATGATATTTGTGTCCAGTGTTAATGCTCACCAAAGCGTGACCTCAGCAGAGAATTTTCATCATCAAATGGATAGAATGACCTATTCTGTACATGCCAGTCAGCCTCTTTCCCCAGTCACCCCTATGATTGTCTAGCGGCCTCACGAAAAAGTGTCCACGGTGACAGAGATGAAGGTTATACAGGGATGAAGGTTATGATGATGAAGTTCATCAACATGCACCTTCATCCACCAAGGCTAACCTGGCTATGACCACCACTGAGCACCCCATCTGCCTACAGAAGTGACTAACATTGAGTTCCCGATATGGTGCCATCCCCAAGAGAGATCTGTCAGCTATCTGGTGGCAGGCTGATTATATTGCACTGCTTCCATCTTGGAAGTGGTGGCATTTTGTTCTTACTGGAATAGACACTTTGGAGATAGATTTGCCTTTCTTCCATGACAAAACTACCATCCATGAACTTACAGAATGCCTTCTGCATTACCATGGTATTTTATACAGCACTGCTTCTTTGTTTCATTTAATTTTAATGTTTATCTATTTTTGAGAGAGAGAGACAGAGCATGAGCAGAGGAGGGGCAGAGAGAGAGGGAGACACAGAAACCGAACCAGGCTCCAGGCTCCAAGCTGTCAGCACAGAGCCCGACACGGGGCTCAAACCCATGAACTGTGAGGTCATGATCTGAGCTGAAGTCTGGCGCTTAACCAACTGAGCCACCCAGATGCTCCTGTATAGCACCACTTCTAAGGAAAGAACTCACTTCATAGCCAAAGTGTAGCAATGGGCCTATAATCATAAAATTCATTGGTCTTACCCTGTTTTCCACCATCAGCTGGCTTGACAGAACTGTAGAATGGCCTTCCGAAAACTTAGTTATAGTGCCAGCTAGGTGGCAATACATTGGAGGCCTAGGGTGAAGTTTTCTAGAAGGTTATATATGCTCTGAATGCAAGGCCAATATGTGGTGCTGTTTCTCTGATAGGATTCACAGGTCTAGGAATCAAGGGGTAGAAATGGAGTGGCATCACTCACTATTACCTCTTGTGACCCACTAGCAACATTTTTGTTTCCTTTTTTTGCAACTATAAGAGCCAAGGTCAGGCCAACCCAAAATGTGCCACTTTGGCATATTGATTATTTTAAAGTTTATTTTTGAGAGGGTCGGGGAGCACATGTACACACAGAAGTGGGGTAGGGGCAGAGAGAGACATAGAGACAGAGAGACAGAGAGACAGAGAAAGAGAGAGAGAGAGAGAGAGAGAGAGAGTGAGAATCCCAAGCAAGCTCTAAACTGTTAGTGTAGAGCCTATGCAGGGCTCAAACTCACAAACCGTGAGATCAAGATCTGAGCTGAAATCAAGAGTCAGATGCTTAACTGACTGAGCCACCCAGGGGCCCCATTGCATATTAATTATGTTAAATAAAAGTTACTTAAGAGACAGCCTGTACAAGAAAGAAACTCAGGCCCTCCTCCACCCCCATGAAAGCAAGAAATAAATCTCCCATGTAAAAGGTGGCCTATGTGTACCAGGAGGTAAAGAGACATCCTTATCACCAGAGATAGGAAATTTAAAGCCAAGAAGGCTATATAAACAAGCCTGGTTATTTTTACTAATTTACTACCTTAGCCCAAATTCTAAGGTATTTAGAAATTCATTCCTAATCAAAGCTCCCAAAGTTAAGTTTTCTTTGTCCTGTCAGTTCCTTACAGATATATTGTCTCTTTGTCTCAAAAGTATAAAAACTACCTGCCTTGGTCATTTCTTTGGTTCTCAATTTCATTATTGGGACTCTGTGCACACATCATAAAACTTTGGAATTTTTTCTCCTGTTAATCTATTTCATGTAAATTTAGTTCTTAGTCCAGCTGAAAAATCTTGAACAGTAGAGGAAGAATTTTTCCTTCACAACCTTATGTTTTGCTGGCCTTGAGGTCTTAGTTCCACGGGGAGGAATACTTCCACCAGGAAACACAACAATGACTCTATTAAACTGGAAGGTTAAGACTGCTGCCCAACCACTTTGGGCTCTTCATGCCTCTGGATCACCAGGTGACTGACAGTGCTGGTGGCGGTAATCGATCCTGACTGCTAAGGGGAAGTCAGATTACTACTGCACAAAGGAGGTAAGAGTATGTCTGGAATACAGAAGATCCCTTCAGGTGTCTCTTAGTATTATCATGCCCTGTGACAAAAATCAGTGGAAAACTACAACCACTCAATTTAACCAGGATCACTAATGTCCAAGGCCCTTCAGGAATGAGACTTTGGATCACCCCATCATGTAAAGAACCACAATGAGATGAAGTACTTCCTGAAGGCAAAGGAAACACAGAACGGGTAGTGGAAAAAGGTAGTGATAAATACTAGCTATAACCACGTGACCAGTTCCAGAAACAAGGACTACAAATGCAATGAGTATTTCCTCCTTATTTTATTTTGTTATATATTTTATTTTTAAATATACTTTATTATGTATGTGTATATTAAATATCTTTGTTTTTTTCTTATTCCCTCGTCACATAACATAAGATGTATTATTGACTTTATATCACAGTATTTAAGTATTGTTAATTTTACATCACGGTATTTAAGTTATGGACATCAAAGAGAAGAGTAATCACTCAAGGACTTTACCTCTGGTTTTAGAAGGGGTTAGTGCATTTTTGGTTGTATGCAGGATAGTTGTATCATGTTAAAATAATGGCCTTGTTATTGCCTTTCTTTGGAGATTAAGTATGATTTAAGGAGGTGTGCATTAACACCAACTTGACAGGAGTGGAATTGTGATGGCTAATTTCTTTTGTCAATTTGATTATGCCAGAGGATACTCACATATCTGACTAAACACTATTTCTGGGTCTGTCTGTAGGGTGTTTTTGGGAGCAATTACTATATTTGAATTGGTGGACTGAGCAAAGCACACTGCCCTCCCGAGTGCAGTGGGCATTATCTAATCCATGGAGGGAATGAATAGAACAAAAAGGCAAAGGAAGGTTGGATTATTTCTCTGCCTGACTAAAGAGCTAACATAGGTTTTCTGTCCTTGCACTAGGATTTAAATATCATTGGTACCAATTCTGGTTCTCAGGCCTTAGGACTCAGACTGGACTTTATAGCACCCACTTTCCTGGGTCTCTGGCTTTTAGACAGCAGATCATGGGACTCTTTGCAGCCTCTATAGTCTCATGAGACAATTCCTTAAAAAAAAAAATCACATTGTACACACACACACACACACACACACACAGATCTTCCTCAACTTACGATAGAATTATGCCCCAATAAAAATAATACACCTAGCTGGGGTGCCAGTGTGGCTCAGTCAGTTAAGCATCCAACTCTTGATTTCGGCTCAGGTCATGATCTCACAGTTTGTGGGGTTCAAGTCCCATGTCAGGCTCTGCACTGACAGCATGGAGCCTGCTTGGGATTCTCTCTCTCTCCAACTCTCTCTGTCCCTCCCATCCTCTTGTTCTCTCTCTCAAAATAAATAAATAAATAAACTTAAAAAAATACACCTAAGGTATCAAACATCATAGTTTACCCTAGCCTACCTTAAATGTGCTCAGAACACTTTCATTAGACTACAGTTGGGCAAAATCATGTAACACAAAGCTTATTTTACAATAAAGCATTGAATATCTCATGTAATTTATTTAATATTACACTAAAAGTGGAAAACAATGGTTGTATGGTACAGAATGGTTATAAGTGTATCAGCTGCATAGCCAGTGTTATGAGAGAGTATCAAACCATACAAGGCTAACCCAGGAAAAGATCAAAATTCAAAATTTGAAGTATGGCTTCTTTTTTTTTAATGTTTTTTATTTATTTTTGAGGGAGAGAGCACAAGCAGGAGAAGGACAGAGAGAGAGGGACAGAGGATCTGAAGCAGGCTCCACACACTGATAGCAGTGAGCCTGATATGGGGCTCCAAATCAAGAACCATGAGATCATGACTTGAGCTGAAGTTGGATGCTCAACTGACTAAGCCACCCAGGCGCCCCTGAAGTATGGTTTCTAATGAATGCGTACTGCTTTCATGCCATTGTAAAATCACAAAATCCTAACTTGGAGACTGCCTGTATATACATAGAAAATTATAATATATAAAACACAATAATATATAATATATATAATTATACATCTAATATTTTACATATGGTATACAGTATAATATATATGAATTATTATAGTATTATATATATGTACATAAATATAAATAACATTGAATCTGTTTCTTTGGAGAGCCATGACTAATCTAATGTCTGCTTCTACATTTTTCCTTGTATTTAAGCAAAAAGAAGAGATGTATACACAGAGTGAAAGGAGCCAACACAATTTCAAGCTGGAAAATCCCTTAAAGATTATTCACATTACCTTCTACATTGGACAGATGAAAGAACTAAACTCTGTATAGGTAAAGGGACCAGCACAAAGAAGATAAGGCTGGGAGTAGAATTTATACATTCTGACATGAAATTCAGTGGTCTTTTATATTACATCATTCAAAAAGAAAAAGAATAATGCTAATGACGATGTTATAAGTTAGCATAAACCTGAGGTTTATTTAAAACAATACTTTTGCTTCTATTACCCTTTTTAAAGAAACAGAAGAAAATTGGATCCAAATTGTACATTTTTGCAAATTATCTCCAAGGTGCCTAACTGTACAGGTGCAGAAAAATAGGTTACATAATTAGGGTGATTAATAGGACTTAAGAATGTATGATTCCAACGCATGTTGAAGCCATGTGATCCGAATGAGTTTTAATTAGAGTTGGATGAATTTCTTATTTCCAAATCTGTTGGTGAAAAATTGGATTCTAACTCCAGCCAATTTAATTTGTTGCTTTATACTGCATGGCTACATGAATGACAGTAAAGAGCAGTGCCCTGGAGTCTCAATAAATTGGACTAATTTGAGGAGAAAAGCCTCTGATTTAGTGGAAGAGTATGTTCTTCCAAATAAATGTAATTTAGGGTACATATAATACTTCAAACTGCACTAACAACATAATGTCATGCCCCCAACCTCTAACCTAATTCTGTTTTAAAGAGGTATGTTTATATATCCAACTTTTTCTTGACCACTTTCTCTATTCATCTTTTTTTTTCTTTTTTTATTTAACTGGAACCAGATTCTCCTTCATGGACACTGATTCCCCTATGACACTATCAACTGACATTTCCTTATTCTCCCACAGTGGACATATATTAGGTCCAGGAAAATGGGTTGGAATACCTCTGACTTCCCTTTACTATCTTTCAGATATGGTTTCATCACCTTTGCTCAATATCCCATACTCACTTGAAACTTATAAAACTACATATTTCCTATCAGGTTTCATTTTCAAGTCACTCTTCTACAATCTTTGAAGATGTTGGCATCCGTTTTTTCATCATCACAGTAATCCTATGATATTTCAGCTAAAAAAATAGATGGCATATCCATGACTCCCTTATGCTTCCTTGATCCTCTTCCACATTCTATTTCTGAGATGGGGAAACTGAAGGACTCCATAAAAATCTGCTTTTGCTCCTTTTCTTGCTTCTATCCTTGCTAGGACCTGCACCCCCACTTTATGCATGCCTCATAATGCAGATAGTGTATGTCCTCCTTGTATTTCTTTTTTTTATTATTATTTTTTAATGTTTATTTATTTTTGAGAAAGACAGAAAGAGTGCAAGCTGGGGAGGGACAGAGAGAGGGAGACACAGAATCTGAGGCAGGCTCCAGGCTCGGAGCTGTCAACACGGAGCCCCACGTGGGGCTCAAACTCATGAACTGTGAGATCATAACCTGAGCTGAAGTCGGAAGCTCAACCAACTAAGCCACCCAGGCACCCCATCTCCTTGTATTTCTTTAGAATAGATAATATCTAAGGAAGGACCAGGTGAGAATGACCAGATAAAGCTATCGTATGTGTATTCCAGACCACTGGCAATAGACATCTCAATGCCAAGACCCTCTGGCTCCAAGGAATAACACACCTGGATCCTTGTCTTTGTTTTAACCAGTTCCTAGATGCCTGAGAAGACATGTACACCAGACCATAATCCTCAAGAAAAACCCCAGGCCCTGAGCAAAGACACTCTCCCCTTTCTGAGTCTCTCAGGTACTCTGTACTTGCTCTCTCTCTCGCACGTGCTCTCTCTGTCTTGTGTGCGTGCTCTCTCTCTCTCTCTCTCTTTCTCTCCCTTCAGTAAACTCTGCTTTTACCTCCTGCTGGCTAGCAATTGATTTCTATCCTGCACGCAGCCAGGGATCCTACTGGCTGGTCCTGCAGGATACTCTCTGGGTCCTTGGACTTAGCCTGCCTGCATAAATTCTGCAATTAATTCACAATGATATTCCCTAGAAATTACTATCACTCAGAACTATTCCACTTCTATAATATTTAACTTTGAAATTTCTCCCATTGCATTCTTCTATCATTTAATTTCTCCTACTCTTGAATCCTAAATAGCCTAGTTTTTTATTTCATCAAAACCTACAATCCTCTGTGACCACTTCTCATAACTTCCTATATTACCTAAACACTCATGGATAGTGCACTCTTACCAGCAACTTGAATTTCTTTTTCCTCACACAGTATCTGCCTAGTCAATTAATTCTAAAACCCTAGTCTACATGTCTGGTTTCTCTCTGACTACTTCTAGGCTTCTGAGCATTGCCAGAGAATGTTATACAACTCATGGTGATTGGCTCCAGTGAAAATGCATCATTTCCAATATTTCAGCTAGGACCTCTATACCATTAAACAATTGTGTCATTCATTCTTGGTATTCCCTTTTCTTTTTTTTTTTTTTTTAATTTTTTTTTCAACGTTTATTTTATTTTTTTTGGGACAGAGAGAGACAGAGCATGAACGGGGGAGGGGCAGAGAGAGAGGGAGACACAGAATCAGAAACAGGCTCCAGGCTCTGAGCCATCAGCCCAGAGCCTGACGCGGGGCTCGAACTCACGGACCGCGAGATCGTGACCTGGCTGAAGTCGGACGCCCAACCGACTGTGCCACCCAGGCGCCCCGGTATTCCCTTTTCTAAACAGGTTCTTTTGGTTTTTAGATAACTCAAATTAAGTTGAAAACATGGGGGATAAAGTATTGAAAAAGTACAGAGACCTCATGAATATTAATATATCCAGATTCAAAGTGACTCACAGTTGGTAACTGGATGCCATCATGTACTATGGTTCCAATTCTCTCTGTCTCTTTCAATCTCCCTGTCTCTGGCTCCCTCTCAGGCCACATGATCTTTCTTGGCTTTTCTTGGTTCATTTACATTATTTTCCTCTCAGATTCCCACAACTCCCTGGAACAGTCTCCCAGTGTCCCAAATCTAAATTCCTAGAGAAGAGGCAGCATATTTGATTAGTTTGATCAAGTAGCTAATCAGCAAATAATATGACAAACATGTGAATATAAGCTAACTGCTTCGACAGAGGATTTGGGTGGTTTCAGTTATGAGAAAAGAGAGGCGCTTGCAGGAAAGCATCATAAAAATATTTTCCCTACAGTTCTTCCAACTTCACGGCAATCCTCAAGTCCTCCCGTTGCACTATTTTCAACACTTTTAGCCTCTGTTTTAAGGCAAATAGAAGACAAATATTTTCTACAATCAGTGTGAGCTTGATTTATGCTCACCTACATCTCCACTCAACCTTAACTCTTTTATACCTGTTTCAGAAAATGAATACTCCAAATTGTTTCGTAAACTAAACTACACAGAATTATTCATATGGACTAGTAGAAGAAACTTGTAGAAAAGAAAATGGGTGGAGTCAACAATAATTTCCTTTTCCTTTCATGTCTTCAATTTCTTCCTTAGCATTAATATTGTCCTCTCCACTAACCATGACGATCTTCCTCATTCTAAAGAACAGTGCTGACCTCAAGATACTCTTATATCTTTTTTTTTCCTTCCCTAGTCAAACATGGAAAAAGTACTCTAAAATGCATGCATGCATTTACCTCCTTTCTTCTTCTCAAAACTTTGCTATCTTTCAAGACACTGTTCATGTCCACATGGCTTAGCTGTAATGCATTTTCTTTAGTAAACAAATAAGACCAAGACCCAGTTACAGTTTGCTTTTGCATTGTAATAATATATCTTGGATCTGGAATTAAGAGGAAATGCTTCTTCCTCATTCCCAATGTTTCTTTTTATGTGAAGAGACATCTATTAGCATAACACTCCTGGCCTCTTTCCATTTCTTTACTCATTTTGCCTTAGGGGATGAGGAATTATTTAATATGATTAGCAATTTTTGGAAAGAGAAAATTCTTAGGACCAACAGTTTTCTGCTTTTTGTCACTTGAGAATAAATTGTCTACAAGGAGCACATGTTCTCTTCTGTTCCTCCAGAGGCAGCCTATCACAATTGGCACATCAGTAATAGGACATCAGAAATTGCTCCAGCTCTGTAATCTTTTTAAAAAATTTATATTTATTTTTGGGAGAGCACAAGCAAGGGAGGGGCAGAGAGAGAGAGAGAGAGGGAGACAGGATCTGAAGTGGGTTCCACGCTGACAGGCTGACAGCAGTGAGCCTAACGTGGGGTTTGAACTCATGAACCTTGAGATCATGACCTGAGCCGAAGTCGGACACTCAACCCACTGAGCTACCCAGGTGCCCCAGCTCTATAATCTTTAATATTGAAATTTCGCTCCCTGATCAGAATTATTTGCTCTTACATTTTAGTGGAATATAATATTTGGAAACTTAGAGATACAAGCCACATTCTACACCATCAATTTTCAGTAATAAAGGTTATATTTTAATCCCTATATTTATTTTTTGTCTTATTTCCACTTGGTTCAGTCAGAAATATTGATAAAGAGACCTCTGGGAGGTCTGGGAGGACAAAATAATTTCTGGAGGTTAAGGTGTATCACATGCCCTTTATGGATGACATTAAAGTTTGGTGGCATTATATTAAGTGCAGGACACATGGGTTTTTGACCTTGAAGTTGACAGTGGCCTGTATGCCACAAAATAGCTGTTTTTAACAATTGTGAAGAATAGCTTTTAACTGCTGTGCCCTTAGGCTATGTTGTGCTTTGACCTAGGCAGGTGAATATAGCTTATGCAGTCTTTTCTTAAATAAATGTTTCTTTAGAGGCACTGCATATATAAGGCCTTCAGTAAGGCACAAACCTGGGGTTTCAGATCTCATCAATGGTGTAGGTGAAAACTTTTAGAACTTTGGACCTCGGCAAAGAAAGAGGTTACAGGGGCCACAGCCATGGTCTGGCCTCAGAAAACAATGACCATATGGGGCTTAGCAAGCAAATACTACCTACACTGGGGTCAGCAAAGGTGTAGGCCTCAGAAAAATCTCACACTTAGTAAACAGACTTTACCACATTGTGGGGAATTTAAGATACAGACTACAACTAAAATTTAAACTACAAAGGCACTGACCTTAGCACATGTGTGTGGAGTTGAAGATGCTTCAACAGACATGGCTGGGTCACTGAAGCCTCTGTAAGTGGGTACAATTGAGGCAAAGTTTCAAACATAAATAAAGGAGAATCTTTCCACGTACATGCCTTTTAGCCACTGATAGAACAAAATTTATTGCTTTTAAATTGAAAGACAGCTGAATTCCTCAGACATTATAAAGTTCTAGAGTTTTCATGTAAAAATTGTTACAACCTTACAAAGGCAGCCCTATATGTGCTGCCTTAGGTGCCTAAAGAGCAATGGTGAAGGAGACAAATTTAGATTCATGTAGATTGTCCACAGGCTCAAGAGTCACTCTCAAACATGTGGTCTCAGCATGAATCTAGATTCATTAACTATGCAGTTTAGTTCTGAGAACTAAACAAGCAACAGTACAAGTTACCACTGGGACCTAGGACAATAAATTCCTGCTTATAAAACCACGTGCACACTATTTTGCAAGAAAGAGTCCAAATCAGTGAAAAAAATACAGGCTCAAAATGTAATGGTGAATAAAGATGAATTGAAAAAGCAATAAAATAGCCTCAAATAATATCTGGTGAAAAGGATTGTCAGCTTTGCAGATATATACACTTTCTAAAAAGGTTATAATGTAAACATAAGGCTGGAGGAGCTAATTTAATATCAGGCAAATCTTCAAGACAAAGAGATTAAGAGATAAAAAGTGAGCTACTTTGTAACAATAGAAGGATCAATTCACCAGGAAGATATAAATATCATTAATGTGCATGCATTGGATTGATGTGGAAAATGTCAGGGTTCGGAGCTGATGGTCAGGAAGGAATTCTCGAGATGTCTTCAGTGCAAAAAGGTGGTTTTATTAAAGCACGTGGACAGGACCCATGGGCAGAAAGAGCTGTACTGGGGTTGTGACAGTTGACTGATTATATACCTTCAAGTTGGGAGGGGGTTAGGGAGAGTGTAAGTCTCCAAGAAATTGTGGAAACAAGGTTTCCAGGACCTTGAGGGGCTAGTTGTTGTTAGGAAATGTTCATTTAGTACTGTCTACTAAAACCTCTCTCAGTCATGAGACCCTTCAGATGTATATCAGTGGGCCATAAGCTTAGGGTATGACTGCCAACATATATCTGGGTTTGGGGTAGAGATAAAGGAAGTTTCAAAAGGAATTTTATATGTTAACGTAGATTTACAGGATCCTGGAAGGTTGGACTAAGACTGCCTTTTGCCCTTAGCAAAGTGTCATCATCAAGGTAGCTGAGCTCCTAGAGGAAGGTCACTCTGCCTGTTTCAAGGACTTCTCAATGGGCTGTAACTTGTAAGGAAATTTAATTTTAAAAAAATGTTTACTTATTTTGAGAGAGAGAGAACGTGCAAGTGGGGAAGGGGAAGAGAGAGAGGGAGAGAGAGAATCCCAAGCAGGCTCTGCACTGTCAGTATAGACCCTGATGTGGGTCCCAATCCCATGAGATCATGCGGTCATTAGATCATGACCTGGGCCGAAATCCAGAGCCAGAAGCTTAAACCCACTGAGCCACCCGGGCACCCCGGAAATTTAATTTATTTGTCTTTTATCTTTGTTTCCCACATCACTGATAACACAGCTTCACAATACAGGAAGCAAAATTTGGCCAAAATAAAGGGGAAACCAGTCAATTCCTTAACAACAATTGAGGATTTAACACTTATCTCTCAGCAAATGGTAGAACTAGCAAAAATCAATAAAAATATAGATAATCTGAACAACACTATTGATTGACATGACCTAATTAATATTTATGGTACACTATCATCTAGTAGTGCCGAACATAATTATTTTCAAGTGGGTATGTGCATTTACCAAAATGGGATAGACCCTGTGCTGGGCCACAGCAGTAATCTTAATAAATTTAATGGAACTAAAATACAGATTGTGTTCTCTTGCAACAATAAAATGAAATTAAAAATAAATAGCAATAAGATATCTAAAAAATACTACGTATTTTTAAATTAAAACACTTCTAGATAATTCACAGCTCAAAGAAGAAATCATGAGAGAAATTAGAAAATATTTCAAAATGAACTATAATGAAACTGAAACAACATAACAAAATTAATGAAATATAGTTAAGCAGTGCTTATAGGAAAATCTATACTTTAAATGTTTACATGAAAAAAAAGGTAGCCCTAAAATCTACAAATGATTCAAGATTCCACCTTCTAAAGTTAGGAAAAAGAAGAGAAAGTGAAAGGAAAATGATAATAATGAGCAATAAATAAATAAAATTAAAGATAGTCAAACACACGGATTAAGCCCAAAGCTGGTCTTGGAAAAGAGACACAAAATTAATAGGCCCCTAGATAAGATGACTAAGAAAATAGGAGCAAGAACTCAGATTACTAACTTCAGGAATGAAAGAATGTATACATCATTTTGTTGTAGAGAATTCAACAACTTCCATAGATAGATAAATTTCTAGAAAAAATACAATTTACCAAGATTAATACACAATAAAACATAAAGTCTAAACAGCCCTACATCAATAAAATGAATTGAATTTACTACCAAACTTTCCCACAACGAAAACTGTTAGCACAGATGGATTCACTGATGAAGTTGCATGGGCCAGGGATAGACTGCCCCAAGATGAGCCAGTTTGGCATGAAGATTATTTTGAGCTAAAAAGAAATCAAAATGCAATCAAAATCCAGCAGATACTGGAAAAGCTCTTCACCTCCTTCCTCAATGGCCTAAAAAGAATTTAGGTAGAGGAACTGCTCCAGGAAGAGCTATGATCACAGATAACTACATTATGACATGAACTAGGGATGGTCGAGGGAAACCTAGCAAGACCTGTTTGATCAGTCTTCTATGTCCCATTGTTTCTGAGTGGCCCAGCAAACATTTGTTAACCAAATATTTACTCTTTTTCATCTTCCTGTGAATTCTATTACCTCCCTTTGAAGCCCTTAGTTCAGCATGATGTATCTCATTTTACCTGACTGCCTCTGGAATTTCATGTCTGTGTGGATTCCTTGTATGTACAAAATTGAATTTGGTATTTTCCTATTGTCTGTCTCATGTCAATTTGACTCTTAGTCTGTCTAGAAGGACATTTAAGGGCAGAGGAAATTCCTCCTCTCTGAGAAAGTCTATCAAATATTTAAGGAAGAAATAATATCAGAAATACATAAATTCATTGGGGCACCTGGGTGGCTCAGTTGGTTAAGCGTCCGACTTTGGCTCAGGTCATGATCTCATGGTCCATGTGTTTGAGCCCCATGTCAGGCTCTGTGCTGACAGCTCAGAGCCAGGATCCTGCTTCAGATTCTGTATCTCCCTCTCTCTCTTCCCCTCCCTCACCTCTCTCTCTCTCAAAAATAAGTAAATATTTTTTTCAATTTAAAAAGAATAAATTCATTAAGCAAACAGAGTAGAAGAAAATACTTCTCACTCTATTTTATAATCTAGTATACTCCTAACACCAAAATTTGACAGTAACATATGTAAAAATACAAATCAATATCTCTTATAAACATATATATAGAGAGAAAAATTCCTGAATAAAATATTAGAAAATAGACTTAAACAGTATACAAAAAGGATAATATAGCATGACCAAGTACAGTTTATTCCAAAATTGCAAGTTGGCTTAATATTCAAACACTGGGGCGCCTGGGTGGCTCAGTCGGTTGAGCATCCGGCTTCGGCTCAGGTCATGATCTCATGGTTGGTGAGATCGAGCCCCACGTCGGGCCCTGTGCTGACAGCTCAGAGCCTGGAGCCTGCTGTGGATTCTGTGTGTGTCTCTCTCTCTGCCCCTCCCTTGCTCATGCTCTTCCCTATCTCTCCAAAGTAAATAAACATTAAAAAAAAAAATTAAAAAAAAAATATTCAAACACTAATTAATGCTTTTCACAATATTAACAGAATAATGGAGAGAAACCATATAATAACTTTAAAAGAAGAAATATAGGGGCATCTGGGTCGCTTAGTTCAGCGTCCGACTTCAGTTCAGGTAATGATCTCACAGTTCATGGGTTCAAGCCCTGTGTCAGGCTCTGTGCTGATAGCTCACAGCCTGGAGCCTGCTTCAGATTCTGTGCCTCCCTCTCTCTCTGTCCCTTCCCTGCTTGTGCTCTCTCTCTCTCAAAAGTAAATAAACATAAAAAAAAATTTTTTTTAAATAAAAGAAGAAAAATAAAGTTGACAATACTCCATATTCAATCATGATAAAAAGAAACTTATTAAACTTGGAATAAAAAGGCAACTTCTTGAATATAGTAAAGGGTATCTTAAAAAAAAAGTTACAATTATACTTAATGGTGAAACATTAAACAGTTTTCCTGTGAGATCAAGAACAAGGTAAGGCTGACCGTTCTTACCATTCCTATTCAACACTGTAAAGATTGTTTCAGCCATTACAATGAGACAAGAAAAAATTAAAGGCATAAAAATCAAAAGTACAGGGGTGCCTGGGTGGCTCAGTCAGTAAGCATCTGACTTCAGCTCAGGTCATGATCTTGCAGTTTGTGGGTTCAAGCCCCATGTGGGGCTCTGTCCTGACAGCTCAGAGCCTGGAGGCTGCTTTGGATTCTGTGTCTCCCTCTATCTATACCCCTCCCCTGCTGTGGGTGCGCTCTCTCTCTCTCTCTCTCTCAAAAATAAACAAACATTAACAAATTTTTTTAAATCAAAAGTAAAAATCTGTCTATTAGAAGATGACAACAGGGGCGCCTGGGTGGCGCAGTCGGTTAAGCGTCCGACTTCAGCCAGGTCACCATCTCGCAGTCCGTGAGTTCGAGCCCCGCGTCAGGCTCTGGGCTGATGGCTCAGAGCCTGGAGCCTGTTTCAGATTCTGTGTCTCCCTCTCTCTCTGCCCCTCCCCCATTCATGCTGTGTCTCTCTCTGTCCCAAAAATAAATAAACGTTGAAAAAAAAAAATTAAAAAAAAAATTAAAAAAAAAAAAAAAAAAGATGACAACATTTTTTTATGTAGAAAAGCCTAAGTAGTCTACAAAGCAACTACTATAACTAATAAGTCAATTTAGCAAGGTTTCTACAAGTAAAAGGCATTTCTTAAAGAACTTAAGGAAAATCTAAAGAAATAGATATATTTGCTCATGGGTTAAAAGAACCCATTTCATTAAGAGGTCAGTTTTTCCACAAAATTATCAACAGATTCAGTACAATCTCAATCAAAATCCCAGCAGCCCCTAGAGTCCCCCCAAATTTCAAAGTTATGCTAAATTTATATTGAAAAAATAAGGACACAGATTATCCAATACAATCTTAAAAAAGAAGAAAATCAGAGGAATAAAATTTTCTGATTTCAAGGTTGAGTATAAATCTAGACAAATGAAGACAGTGTTTCATTTGAATAATGTTTGAGAAATAGATTGTTTTATTTGAATAGTGTTTGAGAATAGATTAATGGAACAGAGTAGAGAGATTAGACCTACACCAACACATATAAGGTCATTTGGTTTTTGGTTTTTAGCAAAAGTGTCAAGGCAATCCAATGGAGAAAGGAAATTTTTTTTAACAAAATGAGCTGAAATTAGTGTATATTGATGGAGAAAAATGGGCATAATAAACTCTACATCACAGCACACACACTCCCTAATTCAACATTAATTACAGAAAAACATAAACTCAAAAATTATAAAGCTTTGAGAGGCACCTGGGTGGCTCAGTTCATGGTTCATGGGATCAAGTCCCATGGCTGGCTTTGTGCTGATAGCACAGAGCCTGCTTGGGATTCTCTCTCTCTCCCTGTCTCTCTGCCCCTCCCTCAGTCATGTTCTCTCCCCCCCCTTCTCTCACTCTCTCTCAAAATAAATAAACATTTAAAAAATTATAAAGCTTTTAGAGAAAAAGAGGGGAATACTTTTGTGATTTCAGTATAGGCAAAGATTTTTAGATGAATCGGAGAAAGGCAATAACTATAAAAATATGATAAATTATACTTCACCAAAAATTTTAAATTTGGCTTATCAAAAGACACAGTTCAAATGAAAAGGAAAGCGACAAACAGTGAAAAATATTCTCAAAACATATAAGAGAATTCTGTACAGGTTATATGAAGAACTCATATATCAATAATAAAAAGAAAAACCATAATAAAAATGGTCAAAATATTTGAGCAGGAACTTTGCAAAATAAGGCACACTATTGACCAATAAGCAAATAAAAAATCTTCAATATCATTTGTCCTCAGGGAAATTCAATTTAAAGCCACAATGAATTAACACTATACACATACAGTCTAAAAATAAAATTACTAAAAGCACCAAATGTCGGTGAGGATGCAAAGCAACTGGAACCCTCATATGTTGTAGGTGGGTGTATAAGATCCTTATCTTGGCAGTTTCTCATAAAACTAACCTACCCCTACCTTATGACACAACAATTCCACCCTAGGGTTTTTTTTTTTTCCAAGAGAAATAATTATATATTTCACAAAAGAGCTTGTCCGTGAATGTTCATAGCAGCTTTATTCAAAATAATCAAAACTGTAATCAGCTCATGTGTATATCAAAAGAAGAATGGATTAACAAATTGTGTTATCCATATGAAGGAACTATACCCATCCTACTGAGAGCCCAGGTTGAAGTTGTCAAAGGTATGCTAACATGGCAGTAAAATGCAATGAATAACAGCTAGACAAATGCATTAGCTTTCAAAACATTATGCTGAATAAAAGAGAAGGAAGCAAGAGTGTACATATACTCTATGGTTCTATTTATATGAAGTTCTAGAACAGGCAAAGATATATATGTTGGTTTCCTCTTAGGGTGGTAGGAATGGAGATAAACTCAGAAAGGCACAGGAAAATCTTCTGGGCTGGTATTAATATTCTATACTTTCACAAAGATTTGACTTATACAAATGAATGTACTTGTCACAATGCAGTGATTGTACTCTTAATATCTGTGTCTTTACTTGCATGTACATTTTACATCAAAAGAAAAATTACTGTAAACAAATATTGATCATTCTTGTTAATGATTGCACACTTATATACTATAGTGATATTCTACAAATATAAAGTGAATTGATGGATAGAGGAATGAAAAAATGGATAGATATGTTATAAATCAAGTATAGTAAAGTGTTAATGGTAGAATCTAGAGGGTGGTTATCTGGCTGCTCATTATAAAATTCTTTCATCTTCAATATATAAAATTTGCATAATAAAACCTTGGAATAAAGGTAGGATATCTCAACTGCTTCTGAGAGAGGTCCCAACTCGCATAAGTGGATTACCCTACCCCAAATAGAAACTAAGTATTTTAGATAGTGCCAAAATTTGCTTTTTATGTGAAGATTTCTCCCAGTTAAGTTCAAGTCTATAGGTTGTAGATTTGGGACAACTGTCCTCCAACTAATGTGTTAGTAAAGCTAAAATTAGGAATGTTTTTTTCTATCCTTCTTCTCTCAGACACTACTGAGTCTTTGCTATAGGTTTTACACAATTAAGTACTACAGTCAAGGAATATGATTTTGCTTGGCATCACGGCTAATAGAATGGCCTTTTTAAAAAATTAAATTTGGCATGTTTGTGGCTGGCATTATGATAATTGCGTATCCTATGAACTCTTTGAATTATTTAAAAATCAAGGCTCATGAAAGACTTGGCAATGAAAGTACTGAGGATCTGAAGGAACTACACCCATTTCACCAAGTGACCAGGGTGAAGTTGCCAAAATAATGCTGATTCTATCCAGGTATTTATGAGCTCTATGTCTCAGATTTAGGGGGTAAGAAACTGGAGAAAATTTTAATTTGGACTTTTAACTAGCAAGAGCAAAGTAATTTAATCTAGGGTCTTAAGTATCTTGAACTTTAATATCCTTGGACATTAACTTTCTAGGAGAATTAATTCTTGAACTTTTATTTCTCCCTGGGAATTTGATAATGGGGCAACATATTCCAATGTGGGTGATCTTATGGCTGGCATTTTATTGTTAGAGTATTTTAATAATGCCTTTTAGTCAAAGTGCAGAACCTCTGAGAGGATATGTTCCACATAATGGCTGGACATAACTTCAGGTGGAAAATAGAATAAGGCATAAATTTTGGCCTGGCTTCTGATTTATTTCAGAACTTTTTGCAGGTAAAATCTATACTGACTGACAGCAGGTTCAGAAAGATACCAAAAAATGAGTGGTTGGTATGGGAGAGTTAGCCTTGGAAAGGTGGGCACAGGACTGTCTTGAAAGACTGCCAATCTCTTCCACTGAGGTAAATAGCCAAATCATGGGGTAAACATAGATTTAATGGCCAAGGTTAATGAGCTAAAATTACAAAGGTCAGAAGACTAATTAAAGAACAGGTTTCTTTCAGCACTGATACTTTCTTCTATGTGGAAAGTAATTCATATCACAGGTTTGCCTTTTCTCCACTTCTTCATGGACTTGGAATAATTTACATGTTTGGTAACTTTGGGAAGACTTAATTGGCCATACTTGGTCTGGTCCATTCAATTTCCCTTTGTTTTATGATTAGGCTGCTCACAGAGAATACAACATCTACTAATGGAGACAAGGGACAGTCCTGTCTTGGACCAGCACTGTTAAGTCAGGTAACTGTTTAACTCTGCCTTCATCTTTAGTTTTATTTCTTAATTTGCACAGAAATTACAGAGGATTGAGAAGTGATGTTTATTGGGTCCACTCTTAAATACTGAGAAATGGGGTGCTGTCAGACTTTACACATATTTGCCAATTTTAATATCATAATTTTGAATTGTAAGGGTGAACATCTCATATTCATTTCTTTTGTTATGTGCTTTTCGTTCATATACTCTGCCCATTTTTCTATTGCTACTTCATATTTTCTCATTTATATGATCCCCTTCTATATTAGTGAAATTAATTGTTTACCAATACACTGTAAATATTTTTATTCAGTTTATTTTCTATCTTCTGACTTTATAGTATATTTGGAGACTTGATATACAAAAAAGTACTGAGGTTTTTTTTTTTTGATTTATAGTTTCCATGTCTTGTTTTGAAAAGTCTTTTCTCAGATTATAAGAAATATTTTTTGGAATCATATGGAATCCTGTTTTATTTTAGAACTTTGTTATTATTATTTATCAAAATGGAATTTATCTCACTATAAAGTTTGAGACAAAAATGCAAGTTTATTAATTTTTCAAAAAAAGCTAGTCAATTGTCTCAACAAAATTTATTGACTAATCCATTTTATTCCTCTTATTTAGAATATGCTGAGCCCCCATGAAGTTGTTTCTGACTTTCTCTATTCTTTTCTATTATTTGATCTATTCTTGGACTATTACCTAACTGATATATAATAGACTTAGTCTTGCCTCATTATTTCTCTTTAAATTTCCTTGTTATTTTCACATATTTATTTTTATGACAATTTTAGATTCATTTTGTCATGACTAAAAGACAATAAAAATGTAAAAATCTTAATAATATGGTAATAGAATCATATTTGATTTAATAACTAAATTAGAGAGGCTAAATATTTGGAATAGAGTATCTTCTTAGACAACAAAGTAGCTTTTTTCATGTAATATAATAGAGGTTTTACATATTTTCTTATCAGTCATAGACATTCCATGTTAAATATACACATAAACTGTTGATGTTGTACTATTGTAAATGTTTCCTTTCATAATCTTTTGAAACTAGTTTTTATTTATAGAAAAGATAATTGGCTTTTGTGTATTAATTTCACAACCAGTCACCATCCTAAATAATTTTGTTTCTAAGAATTCTTCAGTTGATTTTCTTGCATTTTCAAAACATACAATCCTATCATTTATAAATAATCATTTTGTTTCCACTGTTCATTTGCCAAAATGATTTATTTTAGTCTAATTACTTTGGCTAGTATTTCCAAAACCTATCAAATTGATACAGTGCAAGAAAATAGACTTCCTGCTTCTGATTTTAATGGGAAAGCTTCTAGGACATCACTGCTGATGATAAATAAATTTCTATAAGGTTTGTTTTTAAAAATCAGTGATGGTTATTGAAGTATATTAGAATACTACTTTGTAATTCATTGGGATAACTATGTTTTTCTCCCTTTGGCTTATTGATATGATAAGTAATGATGATTTCTTAATACAGAACCACCCTTACTTTAAAAAAAATTTTTTTTAATGTTTATTTATTTATTTATTTATTTTTTAAAATAATTTTTTTTTCAACGTTTTTTATTTATTTTTGGGACAGAGAGAGACAGAGCATGAACGGGGGAGGGGCAGAGAGAGAGGGAGACACAGAATCGGAAACAGGCTCCAGGCTCTGAGCCATCAGCCGAGAGCCCGACGCGGGGCTCGAACTCACCGACCGCGAGATCGTGACCTGGCTGAAGTTGGACGCTTAACCGACTGCGCCACCCAGGCGCCCCAATGTTTATTTATTTTTGACAGAGAGGGAGACAGAGCATGAGCAGGGGAGGGGCAGAGAGAGAGGGAGACACAGAATCCCAAGCAGGCTCCAGGCTCTGAGCTGTCAGTACAGAGCCCGACGCGGGGCTCGAACTCACGGACCGCGAGATCATGACCTGAGCCGAAGTCAGACGCTCAACCGACTGAGCCACCCAGGCGCCCCCACCCTTACATTTTTAAATAAATGCTCTACTTGTTCATGGTTTAATATATACTTAATTAACTGCCTGATTATATTTGCTAATATTCTATTTAAGATATTTGCATCAAAATTATACAGAGAGAATAATTTATAGGTTTTTTTTGGGTGCCCTTTTGTAAGGGGTCATTATCAGCATTATTATGATGTTGTAGATTATATTTTAAATTTTTCTAGTTTTGGTCTTGGAAAAGTTCATACAGTATTCATATTTTGTATTTATTAAAGTTTCACAAGAATTCATCTATTTAATAATTTTGGTTATATGCATTAAGGGGATGGGCATGACCTGGAATAGGTACATGGAATGATGACATTACTAATTATCAAGGAAATGCAAATCAAAACCACAATATCACCTCACACCTGTTAGGATAACTATCATAAAGAAGACAAGAGATAATAAGCACTGCAGAGGATGTGGAGAAATGGGAAACTTTATGCACTGTAAATTGACACAGTCATTGTGGAAAACAAAATGGAGGTTACTAAAAATTAAAAATAGAACTACGATATGCTCCAGCAATCTCACTCTGGGTATATATCCAAAGGGAATGGAAACAGGATATTGAAGAGATATCTGCATTCCCACACTTATTGCAAGATCATTCAGAATCACCAAGATATGGAAACAACCTAAGTGTCCTTCGATCAATGAATGGATAAATAAGATGTGATATACATACACATACAAACACATATATATGGTATACACACACATTTATACTATGAAATATTATTTAGGCATGATAAAGAAGGAAATCCTACCTTTGCGACAACATGAATGATCCTGGAGAACATTATGTTAAGTAAAGTAAGTTAGACAAAGACAAATATTGTATGATTTCTCTTATGTGTGAAGTCTATGAGAGCTGAACTTGTACAAACAAAAAGGAAGGTGGTGGTGGTGGTTACCAGGGGCAAGGGGTGGGGGTAATAGGGAGATGCTGGTCAGGGTACAATCTTCCAGTTAGAAGATGAGTATATTTTTGGAATCTAATGTACAACACATACTGAACCATAAACCCGAAAGTTACTAAAAGAGTGTATCTTAAATTTTCTCACCCCCAAAAAGAAATGGTAATTATATGACATGATGAAGATCTTAGGGAACCCTGTGGCGGTAAATATATTGCAATCTATAAGTGCATTAAATCCTATTGTACATCTTAAAGTTACACAATGTTACATTTCAATTACATCTTGCTGAGGTTGAGGAAATAAAAAAGGGGATTACCTGGAATGGAGAACAGTGAGCAGCAGTGATTACTTCTATTTAAGATTTTTTTTCTTTATGTATTTTAATGCTGTTATTTCATTGCATAAAGATACATGCTAGAATTTATTGTGGAATATACTCTGTACATCATGGAAAGTGTTGTTAAAAATCATGTTTGCTAGTAATACACTTTCTGAACTTTCTTTTACATAACATTTGTGTGTACTTGATTTTTTTGCAAACTTCTGATCATTTGAAAGGACTATATCCTTGAAAAGTGAAATACCTGTCAATCTCTAGTTATTGATTTGTCAGCTTTAGATGCTATTAATTGATACTCTGTTATTCATTCAATAACAATTTATTGAGTGCCTACTATATAGCAGGCACTATTTAAGTGCTGATTAGGTATTGGTGAGAAAAAACAAAATACCTATCCTTAGAAAACTAACCTCTAGCTATAAAAAGTGAGGAAAATTGCAATTTCAAAGTTCATCTATCTTTTCCTCCTCAACCTCTTAATTTTTGTTAGATGCATTACACATTTACATTACCTATCACTAAAACTTTAGGTCCTGTTCCTTAATAATAATACCCACAAATCTTTGTACTTAATTCTATAATTATTTTCTTCAGTGATTCCTGCTGGTTTTCTGCTAGCCCCATCTCCACATTTGCAAGATCTGACCTTCTTTGATCCATTGACTAGTTCAAGAAAATATTTCAAAACATACTTGTGTATACTATGAATTTGCAGTCCTTTTTATGTTCACAGTATCTTTTGTCAAACATTTTATACTAGAACATTAACTTGGATAGGTATGAGATTCTTGAGTCATACATCATGACACTCCACCTTCTTCTTCTACTGCAGTTTTACTTTGACACCAGATGTTTCTATGAAGTTATGAAACCAGCCTGAATTTTTGTCCTTGTAGATGACTTTTTTACTGTGCCTGGATATATATGAAGATAGTTGCTTTATACTTAAAATTCAGTAGATTATGAAAAATATGTCTAAATTTAATCTTCACATTATCAAATAGACTTTCTATTTAAAAGTTTTATTTTTTAGTTTTCATTTATTTTTTTAGTTTAGAGAGAGAGACAGCTTACACACGTGCAAGTGGGAGAGAGGGGCAGAGGGAGAGAAAAGACAATGTTAAGCAGGCGCTGTTAAAAGATAATGTTAGGTGGAGCTCGATGTGGGGCTCAACTCTACGACCCCGGGATAGTAACCTGAGCCAAAATCAAGCGTTGGATGCTCAACTGACTGAGCTACCCAGGTGCCCCTAAAACAGTTTCAGATTACATAAAAATTGAGAAGATTGTACAAGGAGTAACCATGTACTCTACAGTTTCCCCTATTATTAACAACCTGCCTTATTATGGTACATTCGTAAAATGAATGAGCTACATTATTTGTGTTTATTTAATTGCTCTTATATATAAATACATTATGATTAACTAAAGTCCATACTTTATTCAGATTACTTTATCATTTGCCTAATGCTCTTTCTCTGTTTCAGGACCTTTTTCCGAATGCCACATGAAGTCTAGTCATCATGTACCCTTTGGATTCTCTTGGCTGTGACAAGTTTTCAGAATTTGCTTGTTTTGAATGACTTTGATAGTTTTGAGGAATATTGGTCAGGCATTTTGTAGAATGTCCCTCAACTGGAATTTATCTGATATTTTTCTCCTGATGAGACTGTGGTTGTGTCCTCTTGCAGGGAAGCCCACAGAGATGCAGTGCCATGTTCAATGCATCATATCAAGGGTACATACAATTAATGCTGTTGATGTTAATTTTGATAATCTGGCTGAGGTAATTTGTTAGAATCATCCAATGTAGGCGTACTCTTTCTTCCTTCTTCCTACAGTGGACTTTCTGAAAGGAAGTCACTTTGCCTATACTTAAAAAGTGGGGAGTTATGTTTCACCTTCTTGAGGGAGGATTAGCTACATAAATTATTTGGAATTCTGCATGGAAGATCTATATATTCTATCACATTTATTTATTTACTCAATATTAATGTAAGAAGCATGGATTTGTGAATATTTATTTTATACTTTGGTTTACAATCCAATATGACTTATTTTATTACTCAAATATCTTCCAACTTTGGTCATTGGGAGCTATTTACATTGGTTCCTATGTTTCTTTGACATAATCTCATCGAAGTGGTCATTTCCCTTTTGAGAACCTGCTTGTTTTATGACACTACAGAATGCCCTAGACTCATTTTGTATATTTCCTATAATGGTCTAGAATCAGTTACTTCTCCAAAAGTCTTGGAGAATGGAAATCAACACCCGGGCCCTAAATGTACTTGTTCCTACTTGCATATCATTTCTTCTAGGGTCTCTCAAAGGACAGAGCAAGAAAATATGTGTGTGTATTAAACTGTGTATCTATATATATCTATAAATGTGTGCAACTGTCTATATGTATATTAAGCTGAACATGAGTTCATATTGATGTCTCCAAACCTAATTGATTACCATATGCATCATTCTAGCTTCCTACCCTTACTGATACGGAACTCCCACTCTAACAGTTAAAAACTTGGTTCACACCACCCATCCTTTATTAAATTATTCTAGGACAGTATAGTGTAAAGAAGTATGAAAATGGTTAACGTGTACCCCCATGAGGAAGAATTTTACCAACTGGAGTGAAGTTCCTTTGTGTTTTCTTTTAGACCCCACTCATTTCTAAAGCTACTTATGGCAGTGCCCATCCTCGAAAACCCTTCAGAAAGGTTGTCTCAAACACTTACAATACATAGCTTGCATCCTCTCTTGGGATCTCCCAACTGGCTAAATATATTTTTCAATTTTCGTACATTAGGGTTCACTCTTCATGCTATGGTATAAAGTTCTATAGGTTTTGACATATGTATAATGTCATATATACATAATTAAAGTGTCACACAGAATAGTTACGCCATCATAAAAATCTCCTGTGCTTTGATCTATTTACTAACACTTTCCCCCCCATTTTCCCCTGGCAACCACTGATCTTTTTACTGTCTCTGCACTTTTGCTTTTTCCAGAATATCATGTAATTGAAATCATACAGTATGTAGGCTTTCAGAATGGCTTCTTTTACTTAGCAATATGCATTGAAAATTTATCCATGTGTTTTCATGGCTTGTTAGGTTTTTTCTTTCTTTTCTTAGTTGAATTTCTTTGTGTTGCTGCCACAGTTGTTAATTAAGTGTCCCTAAGTATATTAGCCTTCAAACTATTTTTTTTAAGAAGGCTTCACGCCCAGCATGGAGCCCAACTCAGGGCTTGAACTCACGACCCTGAGATCAAGACCTGAGCTGAAATCAAGAGTTGGCTGCTTAACTGACACTGAGCCACCCAGGTGCTCCAGCCTTTAAACTTTTCAAACACGGAAATAGGTTGATCTGTTTAAGTGAATGAAGCACCATAAAGTTTTATCTTTCAAGTAGTAAGGTCAATAAGCAGAAATAGTCATACAGACCCAACAGAGGTGCTGATTCTTAATTACCAATACACTTGACTCTTGAACAATGCAGGTTTGAACTGCACAGGTCCACTTATACATGGATTGTTTTTGCTAAGTACAGTATTGTAAATACATTTTCTTTCCTATAATCTTAATAACATTTTCTCTAGTTTATTGTAAGAATACGATAAATAATATATATACCAAATATGTGTTAACTATTTATATTATTTGTAAGTCTTCTGGTGTATAGTAGGCTATTAGTAGCTGTTGTGGGGGAGTCCAAAGCTATACACAGATTTTTGACTGTGCAGGAGTTGATGCTCCTGACACTCGTGTTGTTCAAGGGTCAACTGTACTTAACAAGGGCTGACACGCAGTAAATGCACATTAAGTATTTGTTACATGAAGAAAAATTTGGGCACTTCTGACTGCTTTAATAATAATAATAATAATAATAATAATAATAATTGTTAATGTTTGTTGAGCATTTATAATATGCCACATTTTCCAGATGAAAAAAGCCAAAGTTCATTGAAGTTAAGTCACTTGCTCAAGGTCACATAAGCAATCAGTACCAAACAGCTTCTTTCTTTTTTTTTTTTTAATGCTTATTTATTTATTTTTGAAAGATAGGACAAGTGGGGGAGGTGCTGAGAGAGTGATAGAAGGAGACAGAATCTAAAGCAGGCTCCAGGCTCTGAGCTGTCAGCACAGAGCCAACATAGGGCTCAAACCCACAAACTATGAGATCATGACTTGAGTCACACAGGTGCCCCGCTTGTATCTTTTTAATGCTCAGTAGTATTTCATTGTGTGATGGTACCACAACTTATTTATCCATTCATCTATTTAAAGACATCTTGGTTATTTGTGGGTTTTGGTGATCATAAGTAAAATTGCTATAAATATTCACAGGTAAGTTTTTGTGGGCATAAATTTCCAAATTGGTTGATAAATATCTAGGAGCAGGATTGCAGAATCATATGTAGGACTATGTTCAGTATTGTAAGAAACTAATAAAGTATCTTGCCAAGTGAAAAGATAGTTTATTATTTTGTATTTCCACCAACAATGAATGAGTTTCTATGTAATACATCAGAGAGAGCATTAGGTATTATCAGACATTTTGAGCATTTTTAGTTGGGTTTTTGTTTGTTTATTGCTGAATTTTAAGTTTGCTTTGTACATTTTGGATACAAGTCCTCTATTAGATGTATGTTTTACAAATATTTTCTACTAGTCTGTGGCTTGTCTTTTCATTCACTTAATAGTCTCCTGGAGGGGCACCTGGGTGACTCAGTTGGTTAAGTGTCTAACTCCCGATTTCAGCTCAGTTCACAATCTCACAGTCTGTGAGTTCAAGCCCTACATCAGGCTCGCTGCAGTCAGCTCAGAGCTCGCTTAGGATCCTCTATTTCCTCTGTCTCTCTGCCCCTCCCCTGCTCACATGCACACTCTCGCGCATACTCCTCTCAAAAATGAATAAAAACATTTACAAATATTAAAAAAAATGGTCTCTTGGAGAGCAGAAGTTTTTAATTTGAATAAAGCCCAACTTACTAATTTTTTTTCTTTCATGGACCATGCTTTTTAATTGAGATAAGTTTTATATAAAATTAACCATTTAAAGGAAAAAAACAGTGATATTTGGTACATTAAAAATGTTGCAAAACCATTACCTCTATCTAGCTCTAAGATATTTCATCACTTCTAAAAAGAAAATCTATAGCCATTAAGCAGATTCCCTCCTCCCCTCAGGCACTGGCAATGAATAATCTGCTTTCTGTCTCCAAAGATTTGTATAATTTGGATATTCTATGTACATGGAATTATACAATGTATTATCTTTTGTCTTTTTTAATTAGCATAATGTTTCCAAGGTTCATCAGTGTTATAGGATATACTTGTACCCCATTCCTTTTTATAGCTGAATAATAATCCATTTGTATGAGTATACCACACTGTGTTTATCCATTCACCAGTTGAAGGACATATGTGTTGTTTCCACCTTTTGGCTATTGTGAATGTTGCTGTCATGAATATGCATATACATGTGTTTGCTTGAATACCTGTTTTCAAATCTTTTGGGTGTATATCTAGAAGTGGAATTGCTGGGTCTTATGGTAATTCTATGTCTAACTTTTTGAGGAAACACCAACCAAACTGTTTTCCTCGGCTGCTGCACCATTTTACCTTTCCACTAGCAATATATAGGGGCTCCAATTTCTCCATTTCCTCAACATCATTGGTTATCTCCCTTTTTAAAAAAATTATAGCCAAGTATGTCGGTATAAAGAGGCACCTCACTGTGGTTTTCTTTGCATTTTCCTAATGACCAATGATGGTGAACATTATTTCATGTGCTTGTTGGCCATTTGTATGTCTTTAGAGAATGTCTATTCAAGTCTTTTACTGATCTTCAAATTGGGTTGTTTGACTTTCTTTGTTGTTTTAAGAGTTCTTTATATATTCTAGAACTAGAATCTTAACAGATATTTGATCTGCAAGTATTTTCTCCCATTCTGTAAATTGTCTTTTCACATTCTTAATAGTGTTCTTCCATGCACAAAAGTTTAATTTCAGAGAAGTCTGTCTATTTCTTCCTTTGTTGTATGAGATTTTAGTTTCCCATTTAAGAATACATTGCCAAGTAAAAGTTCATGAAAATTTACTTATATGGTTTTTTTTTTTCTCTAAGAGTTGAACTCTGGATGTAAGGTTTCATGTCTGACATTAATTTTGGAAAATGCTTAGCTATTATTACTTCAAATGTTTCTTCTGATCCATTCTTTCTTCCTTCTTTGTCCTTTTTTCCCCAAATTACTCATATATTAAACATTTTGAAGTTCTTCCACCATAACTGAATATTCTGTCATTGTTTTTCATTCTGTCTTCTCTTTCAGTTTGGGAAGTTTCTATTGAGAAATTTTTAGGCTTACTAAATAGTTTCTCAGTTGTCTATTCTACCCATGAGCTTAACAAAGAGTATTCCTTTTTCATAATTTCTAATTGTTTCCATATCTCTTCTTACATTACTCCTTTGATCTTGCATATTGTTTCCATTAGAGTCCCTATCATGTTAACTATAATTATTTAAAATTACCTGATAATTAAAAAAAATCATTTCATGTATGAGTCTGGTACTTAGGCTTGTTTTTGTCTCTTCAGACTGTGTTTTTTTCTTTGCATTTCCCATGTGTTGTACTGTTGAAAGCCAGATATGATGCACTGGGTAATTAGAACTGAGATAAAAGAACCTTAGTGTGAAGTTCTATATTAATCTACCTATGAGTTGGGCTATATTTAATGTTTTCTATAGCTTTAAGTTCCAGAGGGCTCAAATTCCTCAAGAGTCCTTATTTTTCTCTCTTTTCTAGTCTTTGGGTGTCCATAAGAACCCCTTCTTAAATAGAGTCTGTCTTTTACTCTTTTCACTATAACCCACTGTTATTATTCTGAAGCCCTGTTAATATGGTGGCAAGGTGTGAGGGTGGGGAATCATTCTTATTATCAAATCTCTTAGTGGGCCTGAGTCCTCAGAAGGTGGCATTTTGAAGTGTTTCTTAGCCATTATTCTCTGGCCTTATGTGAAACAAGAAGGCTCCAGGGGGCTTGAGTTGGCTAGCTGCCCTTTCCATGGATCAGATAAAAATCTTTGTAAAGATTTATTTCCCTTGGAGAGTTGGCCTTTGTTATGGAGAACAAAATCAGTGTATTTCAAAATGGTTACTTTTTTCCTCCACATGCCTGAAATGAGATGGTATTTTTCTTGGGCTTCTACCATGAGAACCCAGTAGAATTCCTGAAGATAAAACCCCTAAAAAATGCAGGGACATCCTTAAGACTGGACCTCAAGAAATTTCTCACTCTCAAGCAAGATCATGGCCGTTGGCTATTTCTCAAAATTACCCCTTTAGTTTTCCTACCAGATTATGATTGTGGTGGCTTCTTCTTCTCCAGGTAGGCTGATCTCTGTATTTGTCTACTTCTACAGATTTGAGAGTGGCAGTTTACCCTGTTACTTCAATTCTCTGATGGGTCCAAGAAAAGTAGATTTTTGGTTTGTTCAGCTTTTCTCTTGCTGTGAGGATTGAAATGATGACTTCTAAGTTCTTTATGTGTCTAAGCTAAGACTGACCATGACTTTTTAACTGCAAAACATCACCTTTTGATCTGGAAATTGAAGTCTAAGTTTTTCTTCTATCATATACATGAATGTTTTTATATTTTATCTTAGGAATATAACATGAATTTTGAACATTTCAAATTGCTTTGATCTTATTTTACTCACAAATCTGCTTGATTTTCTCAGGTCCTTTAATTGTATCAATGGTTCTTTTTGTAGCAGAATATATTCTAATTATTGATGTGTTTAAGATAGCTTTTATTTTTGATGGTTAATTTTTTCTTCATGTTTCCCATAAGAAATGAGTAATTACTTAACGTTCATGTATTTGTTTCTTTATATCACTACTGACCTCATATCTAGATTGATAGATAGATAGATAGAAATGATAGATGGTAGATAGATAGATATAATTTTATTCACTAGTCTCAATGTTCTATTTAATGACTTAAAATTTTTTTTTGTCAGGTATATTTGTCACATACTCTTGTTTACTATGCTCCTTCCCTTAACACCTCCCATTTCCTGCTCTGCTATTTGTTCAAGATAAAAATGGGGAAGAGTAATTAAAATTAAAATGAAATGAGGATGAACAAGAGGAGCAAACCCAGTCAGCCACAAATTCAATTGGAGTATGTTGTCTCAAAACAATAGATTTTCATAGCATCTGTAGGTAAATATCTTCTACTTGATTTTGTCATTTCCCTCTTTGGAATAAATAAGTTATTCCTGTAGCAGGGAAACACAACTCACAGTAATGCTGCAGATATCACAGATTCTCCACAACACTTATCATAGACAAGAGCTTAAAGGAAATATATATGGTGTGTCTGTACAAATACTTGAGTCCTTCAGTCATTTTTATCCCACCACCATTCTGTGTAGACCTGAATTTTTATGGGGATAGACTCCATTTTCCTTGAATGACATCCATTGCCATAGTCCTTGCCTAAGAAAGTAAAGAATCATTAATTACTTGTTTTAGGATCCATAACCTACTTTAGAGAAAACATTACTTTTGTGACACCTACAGAAATATATATGTATTGAATATTAGCTTCTCAGTTTGGTCCAGATTTTACTGTTACATTTCTTTCATATCTCTAGTTTCAGGTTTTAGCTGTTACATAATTGTATTACAGAGTTTTCTCTTCTACCTTCCATTATTTAATGGCTTTGGTGTGTTTTAGTGAGGATAAAAGAATGTGTATGTGTATGATATAATTTACATAAAATGTACAAATATAATGAGTGCACAGTTCATTGAGTTTTAATAAATTCATACACACATGTAAACACTACCACAATCAAGACAGATAATTTCCATTATCTCTAAAAGCTTTCATTATGTCCTTCCCAGTTAGTTCTTATTCTCAGCTCCTGTCCCAGGCAAACTGATCTTCTACTGTAAGTAGATTATTCTACTTATAGTTTTATATAAGTAGAACCATACAGTTTGCATTCTTTTGTATCTGGTTTCTTTCATTTGTATACTCTGTTTGAGATTTAGTTGTATTATTACATTTATCAACAGTATGTTTCTTTTTTTCTGAGTAGCATTCCATTTTTTTAATACTTATTTATCTTTGAGAAAGAGAGAGAGTGTGAGCACAAGCAGGGGAGGGGCTGAGAGAGAAAGAGAGGGAGACAAAATCTGAAGGAGGCTCCAGGCTCTGAGCTGTCAGTTCAGAGCCAGACACGGGGCTCGAACCCACCGATCATGAGATCATGATATGAGCTGAAGTTGTTGCTTAACCGACTGAGCCACCTAGGAGACCAAGTAGTATTCCATTTTAAAGATTTATCACAATCTGTTTATCAAATCTGTTGATGATCATTTATTTTGTTTCCAGTTTTTGACTATTAGGAATAAATCTGCTATGAACATCTGTAGATAAGTCAGTCTGGACACACACTTTCATTTCTCTTAAGTAAGTACCTAAAAGTAGAATTCTGGCTCATATAGTAAGTATATGCCTAACTCTAAAAAAACTGCCAAATTATTTTCAAAGATTGCTGTACCTTTTTACATTTCTACCAGTAATGCATGAGAGTTCCAGCTGTTCCACATCCTTGCCAGCACTTGGTATTTTGAGTCTTCTAAATGTTAGCTGTTAGACTAGAAGTACACTGGTATCATATTGTGGCATTGATTTGGATTTCCTTCATTATGAATGATGGTGAGATTCTTTTAATGTGCTTACTTATCATTTATAGGACTACTTTGTGAAGTATGTGTTCAAATTGTTTGCCAGTTTTTAACTGGGCTGTTTATCTCCGTATTGACTTATAAAAGTTCTTCATACACTCTTGATCTGAGTCTTCTGCCAAACATTTCTGAATTCCTGGAGTAACCCTTTTTCTGAAGTATATTTTTACACACTATTGTTTACTAGGCTTTTTTTCATACATCATTTAGTTTATTTCCTGCCCTGATCTTTCTTCATGATAAAAATGAGGAAGAGCAAGAACAGTAAACAAGGTTAGCAGAACTTCAATTTGAGTATATTGTCATAGATTTTCATACATTGTCCTATAGTCAATTGTGTATCCATCTCCTTCACTAAATTATGTTTTATGAGAGTAAGTATGATATATAGCATACTTGATCATACTTGATATATGATATATATCATGCTTACTCTCATATATAGATAGATATATAGATAGAATATATCATACTTACATGAATATATCATGCTTATATCATATATATATATCATACTTACTCTTATATATAAATAGAATATATCATACTTATATATATAGAACATATCATACTTATTCTCATAGAGAGAGAGAGAGAGGGAGAGAGAGATAGAATATATATATAATCTATCTATCTGCAGGTAGACCCCCTGGCATCCATTTCTTGTCAGTCGGTAGAATAAAGTAATTCAGTCAACAGTCGACATTAAACAATTAGGATTTGGACTTCACATCCCACAGCTTAAGATGAGTCCTGCCATAAAAGAAATTCTGCCTAATGAATTTATCATGGATAACTATTATACCTGAAGAAATGCTGGATAATAGAAATTGCCTTGAAAGTTCTATTTTCCTAGGAGATATTTGGACCACCTCTTAGGGGAATCTTCTTAACATAATGTGATTAAAAAGTAATTATTATAAAATTCTGCATATTATTAAAGAAGATATTTAGGAGTGCTTAGGTGACTCAGTTGATTAAGTGTCCGACTCCATTTAGGCTCAGGTCATGATCTCATTGTTTGTGAGTTCCATTCCTACATTGGGTTCTGTGCTGACAGTGGGGAGCCTGATTGGGGTTCTTTCTCTCTCTCTCTCTCTCTCTCTCTCTCTCTCTCTGCCCCTCCCCTGCTTGTGCTCTATCTCTCTCTCTAAATAAATAAATTAATTAACTTAAAAAAGAATATATCTAAATATTATATTATATTCAAAGAATAGACATTTCAATAAATAATGATGGTGATAATAACTATTACCAACTGAACTGTTTATATTTATTGCCATCTTATTAGGAGCAAGTAATTCTAGAACTCAGTTTGATATGTTAAACTCAATGGCAATGCAGACTATATTTATAGCATTTTTAACAACTCACATGTAATCAGGTTGCTTCTCTGAAATGTCAAAGACAACTTTTTTCAATTAGCTATTAAATTTATATAAACAGAAGAAAGGAATTTGCTTTTGAACCCACATCTTTGCTAAAAATGTTCCGAAAATTGCTCTTCATTCCAATAATAACAATAATCCACCGCAAATTATGGCCCAATATCACACAAAGCTGCAAAGTTAGAGAACATAACAGCATGGGAAGTGGGCTGAGATTTCTGTTTGCAACAAAAATAAATGCTTGAGCACCACAAAAGCAATTGGAACATTTCTTAAAGGCCAGTAAGTATGACCTGGCTATTAATTTCTACAAAATGTCAACTAGCAAAATAACATGATCTCCAGGAGAAATAGGCTGGCAGAATTGAATAGGCTCCTTAGAGTCCATTGTAACTCTATTGTATTACAAGGATAATTATCATCTTGCCTTCCCAATATTGCTCATCTAAACAGTTACAAAGAAAGCCAATAATCTCTTCCACACCAATTTCAAGATGTACCAAGAGGGAAAATATTTAAGTTATCTCAGTGAGACTTTTCACACTCCTGTGATACTTTACCCATACCCCCTCTCTTCACACCAAATGTTAAATACGATCAAAAGCTAAATTTTAGGGTACTTGGCTGGCTCAGTTGTAAGAGTATGCAACTCTTGCTTTCAGGGTTGTGAGTTCGAGTCCCATGTTGGGTGTAGAGATTACTTAAGAATAAATTTTAAAAAATATATTATTTTAGTGTAAAGGAGGCTGGATAAAACCACATAATTACAAGTAGTTATATGGAACTGTGTAGACCAAAGACCAAGCAGAATGATTGGATATTTAGCCCCTTTATTGAGCATATTGACATTGTAATGACACAGGCTCACTGCAAGGGTTTTCTTTGTTTTCTAACACCAGAGTCTAGGATAGGGTATGGAGTCAACAGATTACAGCTAGTATTAAGAGAAATTTCAAAGGTTTATGATCACTATCGGTGGGGGTGGGGAGAGTGGAAGCTTCTGGTCATTATGCTTGCAAATCCCAAATCCTCATTTATCCTGATCTCTGGCCCATATATTAGAAAAATTCCATTTAATCATTCAACAGAAACTTTCTTAATGCTTCATATGTGATAGAAAATGAGCTGGGCACTGGCGATGAAATAATGACATAATCTGTGTACTCAAAAGAATCACAGGCTATTATCTCCCATCTACTTTTTAAGTAGAAGACTAGGGTTAAACGTATTATGTTATGGGGACAGTAGGTGGGAGAGTGAGGAGAAAAAGAGCATGTTTTCTAGAGGAGGCAATAGGCATATAATAAGGAGTTTTAAGTAGAAGAAAATGATCATATTTATGTTTTACAAAGGTCACTCCGTTGGCAATATGAGGTACTAATTGCTGAGGGTTAGGCTACAGGTAGACATGGGTATTGCAAAGCTTCAATAAAGAGAAAGTATTGGCCCGGTCTAAGGAAGTAACTCTGGGAATGTATATAAAAGGATAGAGAAGAAAAAAACATTCAAGAGGCAGAATTAAAGGATTTAGTAGTTGATTGGATGCATAGAACTGGGGAGTGACTTCTAAGTTTCTTAAAGGGGGACTTCAGAAATCTTACCCAGCTAGTTTTATATTGCATTTATCCAAGATTATTTTTTGAACAAAGCACACTTGGGGGTCATGGTAAATATCAATGTTAATATGGGGAAAGCAAGTGACTTCCTTTAATGACCATTTAAAGAACACCCATTCATAAATAAGTTCAAAGTAAATTGAGATTATTTCCCTTTTGGATATTCTACATTATAACCTCTTCTATTTTGGTGTATTTATTATATTGGCCTCTGCTTATTTGGATTGGTTTTTATTCAGCTATAATTTACTATACTCTAGTTCCTAGGAGGATTCATTCTTCCAATATTTTGATATCTGATGAGTAAGCCTCTCTCCCTCCCCATACACCTCCATATAGAATTAAGAAATTTGAGATCAGAAGGATGTGTTGGTAATTTGTTAGGAAGGGGCCTTTCACCATCCTGCTTGTTAGCACCCACTTCATTTCACTTGTTTTATTCTTGGAATAATTCCAGCTCTAATGGAGTCATAACGGAGGGCAGCACGAAGAACTATGCATTGCAGTGGGGCAACTGGGTGGCTCAGTCGGTTAAGCATCCGACTCTTGATATCTGCTCAGGTCATGATCTCACAGTTGTGAGATCAAGCCCCACATCAGGCTCTGTGCTGAGGAGAGTCTGCTTGGGATCCTCTCTCTCCCTCTCTCTCTCTGCCCTTCCCTTGCTCTCAATCTCTCTCTCTCAAAATAAATACACTTAAAAAAAAGAAGTATGCCTTGCAGAGGAGACAAGTTATATTTAATATGAGTTACTTCCCTAGTAAAGATGCCATTTAGTGCTATTGATGCAGCTTCAGGAAAATTTTTTAAAAAGTAGGATATTTTATAGCATTAAGTGTACATATACACTCCTCATAGCTCAATGAAAACTAATGGGGCTTCTTTGTATCACTAAAGGACAAGTTATGATTATAAGCTTAAATCAGTGCTTGTTAATTAGTGGCATTTCTAACATAAACAGTGAAAATGTTGAGGATAGGAAACATTGTCCACAGTAGCCTTGGATGGACTCAGTTCATGACAGAATGATTATAGGAAAACAGAGCAACCCAGCTTCAATCTAGGGAAAAAATGGAATTCCCAGATGTGATAGAATGGTTATTGTGGTTCCTATTGGAATAACAGAAAAAAAATTTTCTACCCCTTCAAAGGTTCACTTCAGTCTGGACATTGTGTCTGAGTTCTAGAGCAGAGTAAGCTCTAGAAATAAAGACATTTCAGGCCTTATAACTACCCTATGCAGTGAGAATTATGTCTATCCTTATTTTACAGATGAGGAAACTACAATGAAAAAAGAGGTTAAATCCGAGGTCTTACACCTAGTAACTATTATAATAAGGATTTAAATGTTGGTTGTCTGGCTTCCACATCAGTGTTCTTAAACACTACACTATGTTGCATGTTAGGGAGCAGTCTTATATTTTACATTTATATTTCATATTCAAGAGTGATTCTCTCATTTTTTAAATGTGATACAAGGAAAAGGGGAGAGAGGTGATTTTGCTTTAAATTACGTTTCAGTCACCTAACTGCGGCATTGGTACATTCATTCAATATGCAATTGTTGGATACCTATGCTGTGCCAGTTGCATATGGAGATTTTGGAAGATAAATTTTTAGAAAGCGTACCATTTATCAGGCAACATAAGATAGGATTTATCATTTTCTATATTCTGCTATAGTCTTTTCTATCTTTCTGATGTACATAAACTAAAGCACTGAGGAGGATCTGAACATGCGGAGAAGAGACTGCAGGTATGCTATTCCGGCAAGCACAGCCACACAAAACTTTCTAAAAGCCTGAAACAGTAAAATTGTATAGGATGCAGTGGAAGTATCAGTAATAGTAAGCATTTTGGTTTATATGTCATACGGGATTTATAAATGGGATCATTAAGAGAGGGCTCAAAATCATAGAGAGCGTTGAATTCTAGACTAAGGGATGTACACCATAACCTGGAGCCAATGCACAATAAACAGTTCTGAGAAAATGTGAAATATTGAGATGTTGGTGTTTAGTTGTTTTGTTTTATTACATCGTTTTGACTCTGTGTATAATGCAGGAAGTAGGTGGGAAAAATAGGAAAATTATGAGACTATTGCAGGGGTGAAGTGATGTAAACCTGGAGCTGATGGTGGCAAAAATAGAAAGGTAAGGTTAGAGGTGAAACAATGGTAAAGATGTTAAAGCTCTTGTAAGATACTACCTATTCTGAGATAGCCTGTGTATTGGGAAACATGTTGGATACTGCAGTCTGGCAGACCCAGTTCTGTTCATCTACCTAACAATTATGTAACTTTGTACAAGTTATCTAAACTCTCATATGTCTAAAACTGAGAGGTAGGAAATTCTCAATTCATGTTATTTTCCTTCTCTCTTCCTTCTGTCTTTTCATTCCAAAGATAACAACATGAGACAGTTGAGTATTAGTATTATAATCTATGTTTATAATGTAAGTGTGATAGAAATTTAGAGATAAGAGAGTTCCGAGGGATAGGGTAATCATTCAATGAAGCAATATTCTATGCTGGGGTATAAACAGTATTGGACCAGGGGAGGGACAAGGGAATGGGAGATTAGAGCTAGAGATTTCAAACATTTTATTTCATATTTTGGTAGGTACAATGAATACAGCAGGTCGTAGCAAAATATCATATAAGGCTATAAGAAGGGTCAACATTGACAAATTTTCCAACTAGAATAACTGGATTTTCATTTGTTCTCCTTGTGGAACCAAGAAAGCTAAAAACAAAAGTCACCAGTTGGAAGGAAAATTGATGAATTTATTTTAGTATACATTAAAAATGAGGTATTTGAAAGTCCAAAGCAACTTGGTAACAGGTTATAAGTTTTTGGTAGGCTTTTTACTAAGTCCTCATCAAGATCGTCAAAACAATTCAAAAAGACAAAAACTGATAACCAATACCTTTTACAAGCTAGACGTGGACCATATGGAGCCAAATAGTGGACTGGGAAGCTCTAAGCTCTCTTCTCAACAACACTAAAGCAAACAAACAAACACAACTGTCTGGATCTTTTTGGAAAACAAAGGTTTATTGTGTATATCTGTATTAAACTATATGAAGGATACCTGAAAGACTGATGTGCGGTGCTTGACTCTGAACCTACCTCAGAAGTCAGGCAGGAAAAGCAGTGGACACTGTCAATAAAAGCTGCCGAGGACTTTGGGTCAGGTAATAATCTCACCTTTCCATGAGTTCTGCCCCATATCAGGCTCTCTGCCATCAGCGTGGACCCTGCTTTGGATCCTCTGTCTCCCTCTCTTTGCCCTTCCCCTGCTCATGCGTGCGCATTCTCTCTCTCTCTCTCAAAAATAAATAAACGTTAAAAAAAAGCTGTTAGGTGAGTTATAGACCACTCCACCCTGCCCCGTGATGCTTGGGACAAGAGATTATTGGTACACATGACACAGATTGTTTAAGGCATGAGGAAGATGCTGGAGTGAGACTCTGGGAAATTAGATCAAAAGCAACAGCGTATAGGAGGAAATTTAGAAAGTCACGTACATCTCCGACAATATACATGCTCAGAAAAGACCTGAGAAAGCCTTCAGCTTTCACCTTGGGCAGATCCCCAGATGAGCAAGCCTAGGTAAGCGCTAAAAGAGTGTATCAGCACAGAGCCAATCTGAAAAGACTGGGAGAGGTTATTTTTCTTCTTTTTGTTTGTTGGCTTCTTTCTTCCTTTTTTTTCTATCTTTTTTTTTTTTAATTTTGGTGTGCTGTTTGTTTTATCTCCTGCTATTCAAGGAAATCTCTGTCAAAAGATTAGCTGAACATGAGGTAAAGGAAGAGAGACTTTGAGGATCAAATACAACAAGGAATAGTTTTTCAAAATAATTTGGAAAACCATAAAGCAAATGGACTACTAATGCTTTCAATAGTCAAAAGCAATAAAGGGGGGCACATGAGTGGCTCAGTTGGTTGAGTGTCCAACACTTGATTCAGGCTCAGGTCATGGTCTCATTGTTTTGGGATCGAGTCCTGCATCAGGCTCTGTGCTGACAGGGTGGAGCCTGCTTGGGATTCTCTCTCTCCCTCTCTCTCAAAATAAATTAAAAAAACTAATAAATACATAAAAAGAAAGAATGGAAGAAAGCAAGCAAGAAAGAAGAAAAAGAAAACAGCAAACCCTGGGGAAGGGAGAGAATCTGATTTTCAGAGTTATCCATTAAAATAGCCAAATTCTAATTTTCAACAAAAATCTTAAGATATACACAGAAAAAAAGTGACTATGGCTCAGTGAAAGGAACAAATTAAATTGACAGAAACCATCTCATTTCAATGAATCCTCAATATATATTTGTTGAAACAATAAACTACCAAAGAATGAATAAAGTAATAAATTAAAATCCATGATGAAGAACTAGCTATGATAAACATTATGGCATAAACAAGACAAATAGAAATTTGAAAAACAGAATAAAACAGATGTTTTTTTTATTGGAAAGTGTATTTTATCAAAAACTGTTGACTGAAGAAGGTTTCCAAATCTTCCCAATTGTATCTATACTAACTGGTCTTTTATGATTTTCTAAGGGCTAATATGTCCATCTCCCCACGTTTTAAAGTGCCAATGAATTTCATAAGCACATTCTGTCAAACTTTTCAAGGAGCAGAAAATCCAAATATAATTAAATTTTAAGAGAGCAGAGAAAAATAGGGAAAGTAGCTAAATGATATCTTTATTTTTATCCATATCTGTAAAAAAACAGAATGGAGAGTCTAATTTGCACATAGAAGAAATCATGTATAAAATAAAAATATAATTCAAAAACTGTAGTAAAATAATAATTCACCAAAACCAAGTGATTTTGTTTGCATTATAGAAATGTAAAAATAGTTCAGTATTATAAAACATATTAATATAATTCACCATCTTAAGCATAAAGCAGGAAAGAGCACACTTATTTCAATAAATTCAAAAAAGCCATTCAATAATAGCTAAACTTCATGAGTAGAATGAAAAAAATAAAGGAAGGAAGCAGATGAGCAAGCAGATAAAAGGAAGAATATCTTTAGTAAACAGTAAAGTAGTAATAGGTATTTTTAATTGTATGTGTGTGTGTATATATATATATATATATACACACACACACACACACATATTATATATACACATATAAGTAACACATGCTTATATGCATATGTATATAACATCATGCTTAATGGTGGAGAACTACAATTGCTTTGTATTAAAGACCAGAATTAGGCAGGAGGACTAAGCACCATTATTATCACTTAAATGTTTCCTGGAACTTTGGCTAATATAATTATTCAAGAAAAGAAAAAGCGACAGGGGTGCCTGGGTGGCTCAATCAGTTAAGCATCCAACACTTGATTTGGCTCAGGTCATGATCTCACAGTTCCTGAGATCAAGCCCCACATCGGGGATGTGGAGCTTGGGTTTCTCTCTTTCCCTCTCTGTCACTCACCTGCTCTCTCGCTCAAAAATAAATAAATAAACATAAAAAAAATAAAAAGTGACATAAATATAATAAAAGAGTAGATCAGATAGGACAGTCAATAATTTTGTAATTGTGTTCTTGGACTACCCAAGTGTTAGGGACTGAATTGTGGCCCCTCAAAATTCATGTTTAAGCCCTAACCCCCAAGGGGGCTGTATTAGGAGATATGGCCCTTAAAGAAGTAATTAATTTTAAATGAGGTCATAAGGGTGGGGCCTTAACCCAATCTGACTGGTGTCTTTATAATAAAAGAAAAAGAAACCAAAGTTAGGATGTGTAAATTTATGTATTGTACCAAATTATCAAACTTTTAAAAGATTTGGTCTATTATCTCACCAAAACTTCTTTCTGCCCCTTGCTCTCTCTCCTCCTCTCATTGGACTCACATAATTTGAATACTGGTAGGTTTGATAACATCTCACAGGTCTCATAGAAGGCTATACTTCTTACAATTCATGAACCTACACTGAAAAATGATAATCACCCGAAGTCTATAGTTTACCTTCGGGTTCACTCGAGACTGTACTTTCTATAGGTTTAGACAAATATATAATGAACTTTCTACAGGTTTAGACAAATATATAATGACATATATCCACCATTATAGTATCATCCAGAGTAGTTTCACTGTCCTAGGAATTCCATGTGCTCCACCTATTCATCCTGCAGAACACCCTAAGCCATGCAACAAAGGATCTTTTTATTGCCTCCATAGTTGTGCCTTTTCTATGTAGTTGGAATCATACAGTATGTAGAATTTTCAGATTTGTTTCTTGCACTTAGTAGTATGCAGTGAAACTTCCTCCATAACTTTTCATGACTTAATAGTTCCTTTCCTTTTAGTGATGGATAATATCCCATTGTTTAAATATATAACTATGAATTCACTTACTGAAGAATATTTTGGTTGCTTCCATGTTTGGGCAATTATCAAGGAAGCTGCTATAAACATTCATGTCCAGGTTTCCATGTGGACATATGTTTTCAACACCTGTGGGTAAATACCAATGAATATGACTATTGGATTGTATGGTAAAAGTATGTTTAGTTTGTAAGAGACCACCGAACAGTCTTCTAAAGCGACTGTGCCATTTTGCATTCCCACTAGCAATGAATGAGAGTTTTCCTTGCTCTAGATCCTTGCCAGCATTTGGCAGTGCCAGTATTCTGGATCTGGGCCATTCTAATAGGTGTGTGTTTGTTGTTTTAATTTGTATTTCCCTGAAGACCTATGATGCGGAGCATCTTTTCATATGTTTATTTGCCATCTGGGTATCCTCTTTGGTGAAGTGTCTGATAAGATCTTTGGCCCATTTTTAAAGTGAGTTATTTGAGATTTTTGTCATTGTTGTTGAGTTTTCAGAGTTCTCCATATATTTTGAGTAACAGTCCTTTATCAGATATGTCTTCTGCAAATATTTTCTTCCACTATGTGGCTTGTTTTCTTATTCTTTTGACACTGTTTCACAGAGCAGACTTTGTACATTTTAATAAAGTCCAGCCTATCAATCATCTCTTTCATAGATCAAGCTTTTTGTGTTGTACCTAAAAAGTCATTACCATGCCCAAGGCCATCTAGGTTTTCTCCTAGGGTTTTGTCCAGGAAATTTATAGTTTTTGTTCTACATTTAGGTGCAGGATCCATTTTGATTTAGTCTTTGTTAAGGGTGTAAGGTCTGTGTACAGATTCCTTTTTTGCATGTGGGTGTCCAGTTGTTCCAGCACCTTTGGTTGAAAAGGATATCTTCATTTATTGTACTGCCTTTGTTCCTTTATCAAAGATCAATTGAGTATGTAATGAGTCTACCTGTAGGCTGTCTATTCTGTTCTACTGATCTACTTGTCTATTATTTCACCAATACCACATTGTCTTGGTTACTATAGATTCATAGCAAGTGTTGAGGTCAGGTAGTGTCAGTCTTCCACCTTTCTTCTCCTTCAATACTGTGTTGAATATTCTGGGTATTTCACCTTTCCGTATATACTTTAGAAGCAATTTATTAGTATCTATAAACTATCTTCCTGGGATTTTCATTGGGCTTACATTGAATATATAGATCAAATTGGGATGACTTGACATCTTGACCATATTGAATCTTCTTATCCTTGAAAATGGAGTACCTTTCCATTTATTTACTTCTTTGATTTTGTTCACCAGACTTTTTTAGTTTTCCTCATTACAGATATTACATGTACTTTTGTTTGATTTATACCTAAGCATTTCATTTTTGGAGTGCTAATGTAACTGGTATCATGTTTTTAAATTCAAATTCCACTTGTTCATTGCTAGTATATAGGAAAACTATTGACTGACTTTTCTATTTTAACCTTACATCCTACAACCTTGCTATAATTGGTTATTAATTCTAGGAGTTTGTTCTTGACTATTTTGAATTTTCTGCAGGCTCATGAGTTTTTCAAGGTTATTTTTTCTTCCATATTTTCTTCTCTTTGTCTGCCATGTGTTCTAATTCCCCAGTACTAGTTTACCATTCATGAATTGTTTTTTCACCTTTGTTGAAAACAGAGCCAGTTCCATTTCTTAGTCTCTTTTTTCCATTTAAATGACTGCCTGTTTCCTTTATTGAGTTTCCAATTACTTATTTTTCATGTCCATCTGTTCATGATTCATAGTTGCATGCTTTTATTTCATAACTTAATATTCTTCTTCTTGGATTTTATTTCCTTCTTTATGTCTTAGATCTGAGATCACCAAACTTTTTCTGTAAAGAACCAAATTGTAAATATATGAGACTTTTCAGGCTGTATGTTCTCTACTGCAAGTACTTAACTCTACCTTTATAATGTGAAAGCGATCATATATAATAGATAAAAATAATGGCTATGTTTCAAAAGAACTTTATTTACAGACACTGAAATTTGAATTTCATATAATTTTCATGTGTTACAAAATATTATTATTTTGATTATTTTAGGTATTTCAAAATGTATAAATTGTTTTCAGTTTTCTGGCTGTATAAAAATATTTAGTGAGTTAGAGTTTAACCCATCTTAGAAGATATTAAACATATGATTTGTTGGTGTGATTTGAATTTGATCTATTATTTGTCCTTTGTTATGGGTAAATACATTTATTTCTCATCAGTTAAGTAATTGCATAATTTCTTAATGTTATCTGTTCTTTTATACTTTGAAATTTTACTAAGAAGGGTCATCTTGAGTGGAGTTTTCTTTTCACTCTATCCCAGAGTGACATCTTATATTAGTGACTTGGGACCCATGAAGCCATGGCAATATACAAAATATAACAATTCCAATGTGTCAAATGGCTTTCATGTGTTTTCTTTTTAGATTCCTAAGCCTCATTTGTTGTCAGGGTCTTTGGCCATTGATTCTAGCACAAGCTGTCACTGAGTACCCAACTTCAAATTCGAACTATCTGAATAGACCTCACCTCAGTATGCATTAGGATCCTTCATTTTCTTTGCTAAGGCTTGACACTGAAGCTTATATTAGCACATGCTCCACCAAAGTGTTGGAATTAAAATCTCAGGGATAAACCTTTCACCAATGAAAGATAGGAGCTGTCATATAAATTCTTCTTATTTTCTCCCCACAGTGCACTTGGCCAAGAAACAATTATTTGGACTCCTGCAAGAAGATTCTATAAGATTGAGAAACTAGTTGAATTTAGTGTGGGCAGGTTGGGTATCTCAACCCGATATTGACTTTTCCTTTTTCTCTGCCTTAGTCTTCTTTTCTTTTCTTTTCTTTTCTTTTCTTTCTTTCTTTCTTTCTTCTTTCCTTCTTTTCTTTCTTTCTTTTCTTTTCTTTTCTTCCTTTCCACTCCTGAGATAGGACTCCATAATTAAAAAAAAAAAAAATAGCACTCTGCCTCATGATCTGTTTTCTGCAAATCCAGAGTAAGACAAAGTCACTAAGCATGTCATTTGGCTAGTCCAGGTCCTTCTTTTCTGTGACTTTTTTTGCTTCTACCCATCAGTCCAGTTATTAAACTTTATAGTATCTGTTGCACAGGACACCAGTAACAGAATTTTTCAGGTTCTATTCATGGTAGGGAGAACACCACTTCAGGTCTTTGATTTCACTCATTGATCATTTGTCTAGTCCTAGGAGCAGTACTTTTGTCTTCCACAGTAATTGATCTCTGGGACATTTCAACATACTTCCAGTCCTTAAGTTCAGTGGGCCATAATGTTAACCTTTGTTTACATCTGTGTATTCCTTTTCAATTTCTGATCTCCAGGAATGGTTAGCTTATTTATGAGCATCATTTTTGTTTAAAGAAGCATTTTTCATTGCCGCAGATATCCTACAGATAAGGAAGGAAGTCAAAGGTCAACCTACAAATGTCTCATTGACTGAAAATTCCTAAACAGAGACATTTGTGTGAATAAAATATTGAAAAAGTTTAGGCTTGTGATGGACAAGGTAAAATTTCTAACAAATTCATCGTTTTAAATAAATTTTTTAATGTTTGTTTTTTGAGAGACAGTGTGAGTGGAGGAGGGGCAGAGAGAGATGAAAACACACAATCCAAAGCAGGCTCCAGGCTCTGAGCTGTCAGCACAGAGCCTGATGCAGGGCTTGAACCCACGAACTGCGAGATCATGACCTGAGCCGAAGTCAGATGCTTAACCGACTAAGCCACCCAAGAGCCCCTTGAATAATTTTTAGGTTGCAAATTATCTGGACAAATGTGCCTCTGTAATTTTTTGCTGGGTAGCTACAGATAGCTGACTATATCTTCCTGAATTCTGTACCATTTCTTTATTATGGACTTCTCTTTAAGTTGAAAAGTCTCGGCTGAATAAACATCCCCCAGTAATAACTTTACCTCCATGAATGGCTGGCCTGAGTGATGACACAATATGGCTGGCTAAATGATGGCTCACAAAGGTGTCTACATCCGAATCCCTAGAACCTGTAAATTATCTTACATGGCAAAAGGAATGTTATAGGTATGATGAAGTTAAGTATCTTGATATTGGGAAGTTACCCTGGATTTTCCTGAGGAGATGAATAATAATCACATGGGTATTTTTATAAAAGGGAGGTAGGAGAATCAAAGTCAGAGAACAAAGTGTTACAATGGAAACAAGAGATTGGAGCGATGTCAGGCATAGACTATGAGCCAAGGAACACTGTGTAAAAGATGCAAAAGGCAAGGAAATGGATTCTTCCTCTGGAATCTTAAAGACTAAGCCTGGTTTGGAGAAAGAATCAGCACTGTATGCACCTTGGTTTTTACCTCTAAGATTCATTTAAGATATCTGACATTTAGAACTATAAGAGAATAAATTTGTGTTGTTATACATCAGTAAGTTTATACTAATGTGTTTGTTATAACGGCAATAGGAAACTAATACATATGGCTATATTGATGCCCTATATTTTCTCTATCCAAAGATCCACAAATCTAGACATTTATTTTTTTGAAACTTAGATACACAATACATCAAAGGCACTTTAAAAGCATACCAAGGGTTTCATGCTCAAAGGCCATATTTAAGATGATAAATGGCAATGAACACCAAGCTTTATAGTCGAAGAGACAACAGAAAGTGATGAAGATAGTGGAAGAATGTAAACTGCATGCCTCTCCACAGGCCGTCACTCAGTCCCAGCCAAACGTTGTTATGTAGGAATGCAGGCCCAATGTACCAGATCCTATATTTTTAATGTTCAAAAGAAGCAATTTATGCAGTTATTATGTGAAACTTCCTGATTTTAAATATCTGTAACTAAATAAAAGTTAAAACATCACATAGACCAATTCAGCAGTATGGACCATGCAAAACACACCTCAACCAGCTGTTTTGATTGTTTATGCTACAGCTAGTCCGCAATCTACAGATCAGACTTTGAGAACCCTGTATCGGGGAAAATATCCTGATACTCATCAAGGCCTGCTTTAGGGGAAATAAACTACTCTTTATATAGCTGCTTTCAAACCAGTTTTTTTTTTTTTTCACTAGACCAAGGTAAATTTCAATGTTTAATTATAAAGAATAATCTAATAATCAGTCACGTATTTTACTATTTTAATAAACGACCTGTAAAGTCCTCAGTTATATTTCTTTAAAAAAACAACAACATCATTTTGGTTTCATAGACATTGCCACAGAAGACCACGTAGTCTCTGTATCCAAGGAGTCACAGACATTTTAGAAAGACCATGTAGTATTGATTCACATAATTCCCCACAGAAAACAATCCTGTGAAACTTGAGAACAGAAGTAACTAAAGAGTGTGCCTCCTGGAGAGGGAGAGAGGGAGAAAGAGAAGAGCTAATTGGTGATGGCACCACAGCAGGTGTTCTCCCTCAAGGACAATGATGACACTGCTCATACATTCAGAGGGACTCATGTGCTCCTTGGCAAGCTGACACAGATTCCTTTTTGTAAACAAGTCAAGTGTCTACATCTGCTAGAAACAAATCCATGCTTTAAAGAGTGCTCCACAGCCTAAGGGCCCTAGTAACAAAGCCAGAATAAAAGTTTGTCAAGTTGCTAACACTCATTTTGTACTAAGTAGGCTTAAAAGCTCAGGTGTGGTCAGTTATCAAGAAAGATGGAAATGAATCAGAGGCATTAAAAGAGGAATCTTAACAGCTACTGAGTTTCATAAAAAGAAACAGAGATACCTTTGATGTTTGAATATTAATCATTGCATGGTTACTCTCTGGAAGGGTCAGAAAGTGTAAACTGCCAGCCTAGGGAATCACAGCATGTGCTCCAGCCATCTGCTGAAGGTGTCTGAGAGCATGGCAATGCTTCATATTGCCCTTCGTCTTCAAGGAAAATTATTTCAGTATTGACGGCTGAGGCATAGAAAGGACTAGTATTTAAAAGGGAAAGTACGAGGTTTTTTCTGTGTTTTGGTAAGGCAGCATTCACTCACAATTTCTTTTTCTCTCACAAATAACTTGAGCACACAGAAGTAAATCCTTTGAGTTCTCCTGGAACTACTTGCTGTGATATTGTTGGAGAGAGGCAAATCCTCAAGGTAAATGTTAGAGTGATGGAGTAAGTCATTTGTAACTTACTTCTGAGCGAAAGGCTACGGTTGTACCTAAAATATCTTCAAAATATAATAGAAGCACTCAACCAAAATTTACAGGATAAGGACACCGATTAGTGGATTAATCCAGTCCTTTGGCAAATGATAAAGAAATCCTGTACTAGGTGATTGGGGGTTAAAAAAACAGATATGTTTCCGAAGGTAGACTCTTAGAGTCTAGGAAAAACAATAACAACAGGTTTAATCATTTTTTTATTATTTATAATGTTATAGCACTGATTAGGAGCATGACATACACAATCACATTTAATCACCGAAGTGATCCTGTAAGACATGTATCATCATGTTCCTTATACATATATTGAATTTGACACTCACAATGAATTAGTGATTTACCCAAGGTCATATGGTTCTGAATTGCAGAACTAGATTCAAATCTACATATATCTGACCACAGGTCCCAATAGACAGCTGTCTAGTTGTTTTATGTAGGGTAATGAGTGTGAGGATCTCCCACTCCACCATCTTGCTGACATCACTCTGGAACTATTTTTTTTAAAGGTATTCTCTCATATGCTAAAATGGAACAATGTACTCAAAGAGAAAGAAACCTCTTTAATCCTTTGTGGAACAATTTATTAAAACATTACCAAGACACATAGCTCTAAATCTAGAACATAGAAATCTTTTCATTTCCACCTTAGCTGGAAATCTTCTGCCTGATATAAAGAAGTAAACTGAAGATGATATAGTTGGATGGGTGGTTCTGCTCTTTAACATTCTGGCTGCAGATCCAATTCTTTGGGGAATTAACAACAACTGTCCTTTTCTAACAATCTTTACAAGAACAGATGTAGCTCTAGAAACAATTCAAAGACTACCTATCTTTCTTACCAACCCCAGACCTCCCCTATTAATCTCAAAATGCTTGCAGATATTGTAAAAGATCACCACATTTGAAACAGAACTGTCCTACAATTAAGAAAAAAATAAAAAGGATAAACTTAATTACCCCAGATCTGTGATAATAGGCAATTAGGACCCACAACTCCTTCTGGGAGAAAAGTTATATCCTTTCTTGTCACAGTTGAGATGTAAATTTTCTCCCCCGGTATTCTCTGGGACCCAAGAGGAATCCCTTTGTAATGTGAACTTCAGGGAGATGACTCACCAGAATGGGGAAAAGAAGAGATAATTGGAAACAAAATGTACACATAAAAAATCTTAAAGGTCTTCTCTAAAAATATTAGTAAAAAGTTTTAGTTATCTGGGTGGGGAAATTTAACTTATTCCTTCTGCAAGAAACACAATTTGGGTTTCACTTACTCTTTTATAAACTAGTGAGTTTTGTGTTATTATACCTGATACATGCCTAAAATTTTTAAATGAAAGCCATAAGACCTCTGTTTGTGCCTGTCTGTAGGGTTCATGTGTGTGTGTGTGTGTGTGTATACACACACACACATAGGTGATATTTTTCAACCTCTTTTTGGTATTGCCAAAATTAATTTGTAAAAGAGCTCAAAAAGAAAAATAAACACTTAAATAAATTAAATATTCTCTTAGAAAAGTGGGAACTAATCTAAATGCTTTTCAAGTTCACATGGCTTTGGTAATCTTTGGGAAATGAGAACACTAATAGTTTAATAAAACAAAACAAAACAAAAAAACAACACACAAAAAAATGAGTATACCTTCCTATCTGTTAGCATTAAACATATGCACACGTATGTCAAAGAGCAAGAATTTCTGTTCCCTAAAAGGTCCTTCTACCTGGACTTAGAATCAAATTGATATGAGACCGATTAACAGGAGAAAATTAAATTTAATAGGTGTATGTCTGGGGAATCCAGGTAGACGTGAAGTTACAAAAACAATGAAGCAACATGAAGCTTATATGAGCCTAGGAGAGGGGTAGGCCCCTGAGGATTCAAAGGGGAGAAAGCTCTTTAGCAAGAAGGTGAAAGATGTTTGAAAAATAAATAAGTTTGCTCTATTATGCAAAGGAGTTCCTTAGGTAAAAGGGAATCTCTGTTAATAGCTCTCTTCCTGTTATAGGCTCTCTTTTCCTGTGTAAATTTAGGCAATTGAAGACCAAGAAGAGAGCTTTGGCTACATCTGTTGGGTTTTGATTACTTTTAACTCAAAATAATATTCATGCCAAAGAGGCCCACTTTGGGGTAGCTTGTCCGTGGCCCCTACACAAATAACATTTAATCTACTGAAGTTTACTAGAGAAATGCTGTCTCTGTGTTACCAAATTTGTCAGCAAGGAAATCAACTTAAGATGATAGCTAGCTGTTTAATGTTTCATGAAAGTATCATGATTAATACAAGCAAACTTGTTTAAAAAGCTGAATTAAAAAGATTTAAGTGGGATAAAATTAGTTATAAATGAACTTTTCAACAATTATGTTTTATAAGATCTTTATAATATGTCTACTTAAAAATAATTCTAGGGGCGCCTAGGTGGCTCAGTCGGTTAAGCGTCCAACTTCAGCTCAGGTCATGATCTCATGGTCTGTGAGTTCAAGCCCCACATCGGGCTCTGCACTGACAGCTCAGAGCCTGGAGCCTGCTTCAGATTCTGTGCCTCCCTCTCTCTCTGCCCTTCCCCTGCTCACGCTCTGTCTCTCTGTCTCAAAAATAAATAAAAAAATTAAAAACATTTTTTAATAATTCTGAAATTTCTTTGGTAACATAAACCCTTAGAGTTTTGCTAAGTTAAAGTTAAATGGTGGATATTTATTGATTATCTAGATCTTTTTCAAATAAGATAAAATAGTGAAGCATTAATTGCTAAATATGTTTATATTTATCTACTTTTTGCTTCTAAATTTTTACAGAGAGACTAAAGATACTTACGTTATTCATTAGTAGACCTTTGGGTCTGTTAGTAAACATGTCCTGTGCCACATTTAAAAATAATGCTATTGATGAAGTTTTGGGGTGATACGGGTTTGTGGGGTCCAGAGCTGACGGCGAAGAAAGAATTCTTGAAGATGTCTTTGGTGCAAAAAAGGTGATTTTATTAAAGCATGGGGACAGGACCCATGGGCAGGAAGAGCTGCACTGGGGTTGTGAAAGGTAACTCATTATGTACCCTCAGGTTGGGAAGGGGTCAGGGATAGAGTATGTCTCTAAGGAATTTTGGAATCAAGGTTTGCAGGATCTTGAGGGGTTAACTGTTGCTAGAGAAATGCCATTTATTACCGTTTAATAAAGCCACAGTCATGAAACCCTTCAGATGCATATTGGGGAGCCATAAGCTTGGAGTATGATTGCCAGCATATATCTTGGGGCAGTTGAGGTAAAGGAAGCAGACTTACAGGATCCTTGAGGTTGGGAAAATGGTAGGCCAAGGTTCTCTTTTGCCTCTAGTAAAGTGTCATCATCGAGGCAGCTGAGCTCCTAGAGGGAGGTCGCTCTGCCAGTTTCAAGGACTTGTCAATGAGCTGTAGTCAGTAAGGGAATTTAATTTTTCATTTGCCTTAGTTTTCCACATTACCATGACAAGCACTTAAACCCTGTTCCTTTGTTCTTGGGTAGCCAGGAATGTCCAAGTAATAGGGAAAAATCTATTTATAAGATGGCTGACAGGACTGATAGGGACATTCCTGTCCCCGATCGAAGACTCCCCTTCTGGGTTCCTCTTCCTACCCCGCTTGCCGCAGGCACCAAATTACTACTAATGTGGAAGGTGAATGTGGTAGTCACAGACTATAAATTGTTCCCGCTGCTTACCCTTGGAGCTCAGCCCTCTGGAGAGTGATCTCCTCTGAGCCTGAAATAACCCTCCTGCCTTCCAAGATCTAAGAGTGCCCCTTGGTTCTTCCACCAGGTGATCCAGACCAGGTTCCATAACACAAGGAATATGACACATATTCCACCTTGAGGGGGTGGGGTGTATGTGTGTGCCAGCCTGTTTTTTGAGCTCAGCTTGCCCCACGCTTCCTCATCACTATGAGGAAGCATACACTACAGAAATTAGGAAACAGTGCATTCATGTTTGCCAGTCTACAAAACGCTGGTGTGACAGTTCACCGTTGCTTACCTCCTATTTTTCTCTAGAAATTAAGATTACTAAGGGTTAAGAATTCCAATTAATGTGTGGGGTGCCTGGGTGGCTCAGTCAGTTGAGGGTCTCAGGTCATGAGCCCAGGGTCATGGGATAGGACCCCACATTGGGCTCTGCACTGAGTGTGGAGCCTGCTTAACATTCATTCTCTCTATCTGCCCCTCTCCCCTGCTCTCTCTCTAAAATTAAAAAAAAAAAAATTCTAAGTAATGTATGTAATTAAAATGACTAGAAATAATAAGGGACACAAATGTGTATGCAAAGTATACCAGGAAAGCCAGAAGTGTTTTTGGTAAGGAAAGCTATAAGGTATGGAAGGGTTTTTTTTAAGCCATAAGGTATGAAAGATGTAGTTTTGTTAAGGGAAAAGAGAATAATTTTTCTTAGAGCAGAACAATTGAATGTTCCTAAATGAGAGAAAGGAGAATAGAGAAGAAGCACTAAATGTAAATAGAAAGCGGGATAGAGAGAGAGAAAGAGAGAAGTTTTCTTGAATTATTATACAAGATTTTTTTAAATCTATTAAGTAATTAGCTTAGAAAACAAAGATTTTATGTCTTATCAAAATAATTTCCTGTGTTTCATATTGTCTTTATCAGGTCTTTGATTACTTAAGAAAACTGTGTTTTCCTATTTAAAAAAAAGCTAAAGTTTCTTTGACTATGTAACTGTGTTTGTCTGTGAAAGCTTTTAATTGTCACTTTGATTAATCAGATAACTATGTTTTCATAGTAATTTGTGATCCTATTTAGTCAAGTATTTTAAACCTTTTGACATTTTAAATAACTTCTCAAAACCAACTTCTATATTAATTTTTTTACAGTTTGGACTAACATTTGGATTTCAAAGAGAGTCTTTGGGCAATCTCAAAGGAATCTGTTCTCTCTCCTTATAGAAAGAAGAGATGCTATGTTAAATTGCATAGGAAGTATTTTCAAATAAGGAGTGATGTTCAACCTTCTTTAGGTTATATTTGTATGGTCATATTTATATTAACATGTGTTGCAGAAATTGTATAAAATTCCTAAGCTATCTGCCAACATCTTTATTGTTCAGATAACCAGTCATAATTCCAAGTATTTTCTTAAAATGTTGTATGTCACAGAAATAACCAAGTCTCCTTGTCAGTTACATTGTACTTAACTCTCATTAGATCCTTACCCAAGGCCATTTTTAAGTCTTTTGACATTCACAAACAGTTATTGTTTACTCTGATGCTTCCCTAAAAGCTATTGCTATCAACTACAAACAAAAGAGCTCATCCTCAAAGAGAGAAGGATGGAAAAGACTTTGACAGGTATAGGATTCAGATCACTTTATCATGATACCATTGAGGGGCACCTGGGTGGCTCAGGTTAAGCTTCTGACTTTGGCTCAGGTCTGATGTCTTGGTTGGTGAATTCAAGCCCCGCATCGGGCTCTGTGCTGACAGCCTGGAGACTGTCTCAGATTCTGTGTCTCCCTCTCTCTGCCCTCCAGGCTTGTGCTCTCTCTCTCTCTCAAAAATAAATAAACTTTAAAAATTTGTTTTAAAAAAGATGATACCATTGAACTGGGTAAGAATTTACAATAATAAAAAAATGCACTCAAAACTGCTAATCCAAGATCAAGGAAAACCAAATTTAATCAAATTGAAACTAAATGAATTGATGAGAGGATTATAATTGTTATGAAATGTTGTTTGAAAATTATTGGTTATTTAATATTTTGTGTTCCAAATATAAAGAAACCCTTTTTGTCAAGGTATTTATAATTTACAGCTATGTGGTAAATTATACCTTGGCAAACAGAATGGAAACTTTCCTCACTGTACCAGTTCCTTCCACAATTTAGAAGCTGTTATTGACTATTCTTATTTTTACAGCAATGTCATTATTTGCATAATTTCAGTAAGAATGTGTTCACTTGTAATAGCTACACAATTGGGGACCTTCTTCTAGTTTCCTCAAATACCTGATTACAACCTCCGAACTGTAGAGGCAGCTTTTAGACAATAGGCTTGAGCAAGGGAAACCTGAGTAAGGTAGAAAGGCCCACAGGGACCACCTGGCTGAATACAAACCCACCGCAGAGTATCACAGGTCCTAACTAACCAATGGTCTACTTCCAACAGGCACAGTTTCCAAAAATGGGAAAATTCCCTATGTCCCCATACTTCCTCATCTTCCTCCTTTTAAATACAGCCCCCACCCACTGCCTCAGTGCACAGTCTCCCCTTTGCTGTCCTGCCCACCACTCCCTTGTGGTGTATTCAATGAATTCCTATCTCCTTTGTTCTGCCTCGGAGGAATTCTTTCACCACCTATGCTGCTGGCTGCCACCTGATCAGGTGGCCCCACATCTGGGGGCCCCCATCCAATAGAGGCAGACACCACACAAACTAGTAGCTCAGATTTTCTTGTGCTCCTTTCGGTTGGACTCACTAAAAACAAAAGTGCCTTTTCCCTAAAACTCTGCAAGCTGAAGCTGGGTGACTTGACATACACTTCAGAGAAATCACAACAGTCCATGTGTGGACAACTCTCACCCCTGCTGCTGCAGGAGCCATGCATAAAATTCACTGAAACACCAGATGACACCATCAAAGCCATGCAAGCCACAAAAGATGCTTTGAGCTGAAATATAGAAATCTCCACTGGCTGCTCTTCAGATTTACAAACTAGGTTTCCAACTATTAACCTTTGTTTTTTTTCTTTTTTTTTTTTCCTTTTCATAGAAATGCCAGGTTACTTACAGCATACACATGCCTAACTTTGGGAGTGTACCAGCAACCTCCTCTCCAGAAATAAGAGACAACTGTTTAACTGAAGTGATCTATTCTTAGGACAAAGAGACTACTTCAATGAGATATGGAGCAGTCTACCAACTCACTTTCTGAACTATGAAACTTTTTAAGTAAGGTACAAAGCCAAGAAATAAAGGGTGGTAAAATATGCCACTCCAGAAGATGCCTCTTTAGCATAAAGATAATTTTGAGCCGAATATTTTAGGAAACAGTGACACAGAAGAAGCTATGAAAACAAAGTAGAATTTACACTTTCGTAAGGGGCATTTACAATTATAAAGAAAATCTCCATTTGTAAGAGGGTCACCCTCTCTGGAAGAGAACAAATAAATCACAAGGGATTCTTGTCAAGGGAGAAGGAATCAATTTATTTATTTAATGTTTACCTATTTTTGAGAGAGAGAGCACAAGCAGGGGAGGGGCCAGAGAGAGACAGAGACACAGGCGCGGTCAGCTCAGAGCCTGATGCTGGGCTTGAACTCGCAAACCCATGAGATCATGACCTGAACTGAAGTCAGATGCTTACCTGACTGAGCCACCCAGGCGCCCTGAAAAGGAATCAGTTTAAATCCGTATTACAAGCTTTATTTTTATTTATTGTACTTTGTTTACTCCCATACTCTGCACCCTCAACATACCCTTTCTTGTTTTTAGCTTCAGATGATATTTCAACCTGAATTTTACTGAGGCCCCTGGGTGGCTCAGTCAGTTGAGGATCTGGCTTTTGATTTGGGCTCAGGTCATAATGGTGTAGTTTGTGAGTTTGAGCCCCACATCGGGCTCTGAGCTGACAGTGCAGAGCCTGCTTGAGGTTCTCTCTCTCTCCGTCTCTCTCTACCCCTCCCCCCCTCTCAAAATAAATAAATAAACTTAATTAAAAAACTGTTTTAAACCTGAATTCTATGTCTGCAGAATATCACTGAATAGGAAAGTATTTGTGTAAGCTTTCCATTACTTCCTTTGAAAGAATACAAATCGCTGATTTTTGTACTTGTAATTTTCCTTTTGAATTAGGGTATCTTAGATGAGGCCACAAAGTAACATGTCATATGTTTTGTCCTTTCTCTGCTTCTCGTCTTTTGCAAGGTCTTACCTTAAGCAGAATCATTGCGGCAAACGTAGCATCAAAAAGCCACTCATCTGAGAAAGCACGTACTGTACTTGCATGTGCTGACCTCGTCCGCACAGATGGAGCCAAAAATTGCCACCAAGACTCAAATAAACAGCACAAGGAGAAATGAGACTGGGATTCACATTCTCCTAACATCCTGAAGAATCTCTTTTGATCCTGATCTTTGAAGAGCAAATTCTCCAGCTCTCCAGCTCTTATTTCTTAAGAAAATTATGTGGTAAACATTGTTTCTAAGAAGCAAAATTGCATGTTCACCTTTACCAAGGAAAATGATCTTGATTTATTACAATTACTTTGTTTTTTTTAATTTTTTAATGTTTATTTTTGAGAGAGAGAGAGAGAGAGAGAGACAGTACAAGCAGGGGAGGGACAGTGAGAGAGGGAGACACAGAATCCAAAGCAGGCTCCAGGCTCTGAGCTGTCAGTGCAAAGCCCAGTGTGGAGATCCATCTCATGAATCGAGATCATGACCTGAGCCGAAGTTGGAAGCTCAACCGACTGAGCCATCCAGGTGCCCCTATTAAAATTACTTTGTATATCTAAAGAGAAGGAGACTTATGTGGGCATACAAGGCGGGAGTGGGATGGTCCCGGTAGGATCTGAGCAATCCTTTCAAGTAAACCTGCTATCTGAACGTTCATGAAGGGAGAAAAGGTTCACATGCACCTATGGGTACAAGTATGTGTGTGCAAATGCACACAATGGGAGAGAAGATGTAGTACAGAGAGCAGGCAAAGGAGTTTAGTGGATAAAATTGTAAAAGGCTTCATGGGAGGGATGACTTTAATGCCAGGTTTTGTGAGATGTAAAATATGTGAATCGTTAAGGTGGTCCTTCCCGGATTCCCCTCCACTAGAGTGATCCGTGAAATATTTGAGATACTTTTGACAAGATAATAGGAATCCCAGGTTAGATCTCTGTTAGCAGGGCATAAAGAAAATGAATAGGAATGGAGATAGTCTCATCTGTAGGAGGCAGGATTAAAACTTGAAATCACAAATTGAAGAAGGTATGGACCAGGCTATTTAATTCAGGTAGTTGTCAATATCTGAAAAATCTGATATGAAAGAGATTGGGCTAGATTCATTAATTCAACAAATGTTTATTGAGCACTTTCTATATACCAGGTAGCCTTCTAGGTTCAGGGAATATGTCAGAGAAGCATAAAGGCAAAAATCTCTGTCCTTCCAAAGCTTATCTTCAAGTGTGGTGAGAGGGACAATAAGCATAATAGGCATATTATAATGTATGTTAGAAGTTAATAGAAGCTGTGTGGAAAGTAAGCAGGAAGTCAATACAGAGAAAAATAGCATTTTAGTAAAATCTTGAAAGAATTGTGGGCTAAAAGCAACATTAAGATTTCTGGCTGTGAGGGGCACCTGGCTGGCTCAGTGAGTAGAGCATGCAACTCAATCTTGGGGTTATGAATTCGAGCCCCATGTTGGGTGAAGAGATCACTTAAATTTATTTTTAATCTTTTAAGAAAAGACCTCTGGCAGTTATAGACCTAGCATCTGGTGAAAAATAGGTTGCTATACAAGGGCATTTGATTTAAGAAACTGACAACTGAGAAAAAGTTTCGGTCATCTCTAGGAGAGGTCTAGAGAATTGGGGATTCACTACGCAACAAGAATTGCCTTTTCACTTGAGGCAAACATAAAACCAGGCGTCAACACCCAAAAGCAAAACTGAAGTGAGAAAACTAGCAGTCACCATCTTCATCAAGGTATCAGATCAAATAAATGACATCGTGCCTCCCAGGGCTCTGTTTCCCTCAATGTCTTTGTCCTGTGGATGGTAGCCATGTGAGAACTATATCCATATCCTACTTGCTAGTTTGGAGGAAAACTCCTGAAGCAGTCTTGAGTAACAGACAAGCAGAGAAAAAAGTATGTGGTTTCTGTACCAGTACCCTGGGTTCCCAAGAGTTCTTCTGTAGAAGATTTTTTAAGAAGAGAACTGGTCTAAGCACATGCATGTCTTTAATACCAATCATCTGACAATACTTCTTCCTGGATCAAAGAAAACACTTTTAAGCCTCCTGTTTGTTTGCCTAACAAATGTTACTTGTTGCATTAAAAAAAAGTTATCTGAGATGAATTGCAAATGTCAGGCTAATTCTTCCATTACCTTTTAAAGTAGTCAACAGCACAGACATATTTTAAGGCCTTAATGTGCATGTGTGCTGCACTTAATCAGATTATAAGTAATAATTTTGCACACATTACTAAAAATATTAAAGATATTAAATAATAGTAAAATTAGTAAAACATTACTTAAAGACTTGAGATGTTTCAAATGGGGGGACAACTATCTTTGCCAGATACTGTATTGCAAGCATTCAAATTAAACTACTCCACGAGTTTTGTAAAAGGTTTGCTATAGAATAGAATTAACCAAGGGAGGGGCGCCTGGGTGGTGCAGTCGGTTGAGCGTCCGACTTCAGCCAGGTCACAATCTCGCGGTCCGTGAGTTCGAGCCCCGCGTCGGGCTCTGGGCTGATGGCTCAGAGCCTGGAGCCTGTTTCCGATTCTGTGTCTCCCTCTCTCTCTGCCCCTCCCCCGTTCATGCTCTGTCTCTCTCTGTCCCAAAAAATAAATAAATGTTGAAAAAAAAAAAAAAGAATTAGCCAAGGGAAAACTAACTTGTACTCCTTTTTAAGTTACCAAAGAATCTCAGAGAATCATAGACTATGAAAAAGAAATTGAGCATTAAAAGTCATCTTCCCCATTTATAAATTATGTAACCTAGATCTAGGGAGGAAATAACTGGTCTATGGTGACATAAATTAGTAGTGGACATAGGACTAGAACCCAGGCTGCTTGATATCCAGCTCACTTTGGTATATCATACAACTTCTGACCATTATAATATAGCTATTTTAAGGTATTGGGGTGGGGTAGGTAAACCTTGCTCTTACTATGATATAAAGTATAGACTGCGGCCACAAATGTTATTTAACAGTGCTTGCATATTCAAAGACTTTGGGTGGAGTCATGAGCAATCTGAAATAAGAGCTAATACATCATTACATTGTTTTGGGATGTGTTATTTGATTAGGTGGGTAGGTAGTGGATATAACTGTTTAATATTTTTGTATTATGCACTTTTCCTGTAGTGGAGCGGACATACATGGCTTTCTGACTCTTAAGCTCAGCTTAAAAAAAAAAAGTCAGTATTAAATAGGACTTTTTTAAAAAGTAGCCTAAGTGGGGTCATTGTGAAATGAGAGCTATTGAAATAGAATATGGGGCACATGGGTGACTCAGTCGTTAAGCATCTGACTTTGGCTCTGGTCATGATCTCACAGTTCATGAGTTCGAGTCCCACATTGGGTGAGCTCAAGCCCCACATCAGGTGAGCCTTGCTTCTCTCTCTCTCCCTCCCTCCCTCTCATACTACCTCCCTCTCTCTCTCTCTTTCTAACTCTCTCAACCTCTCCTGGAATTCTCTCTCTCTCTGCCCCTCATTTACTTGTTACCCCCCCCCCCCCAAAAAAAAAGAACTAGAATATGGATAACCATGAAAACAAACAGACCAGCAAGGAAACAACTCCAATGTGTGTAACTGTGGAAAAGAGATTTGGATAACAGGCTTCCCTTGTGCAGTCTATTAGTCTTTGTCTAAACTCCGTGATTTAGTGCAATTCTTCCTTAGGATTCACACCCTTCCTATATTCTTTGGTCATTCTCATTCCAGATGCATGGGAACCTAACAGAGCAGGGAAGACTATGGAGGAAGGCTGTGTGTGTATGTGTCTATATGGTGGGAGTAAGGAGGGTGATGAAGGAAAGTGGCAAGGCATCAGACAGACTTTCTTTGTCTAGATTGACAGCAAAAATACAGATATTTGATATGAATATATTCTATTGTCTCCATTAATCCTTTGATTACAATTTTTAAAGACAGGCCATTCATCCTCCTCCTCATCATCAATAATATGATTGAATAAAAAGGTGAATAACGACTACCCATCATAACGAAACCTGATGGTCTTGCTCAATTTAATTTACAAATTATTTCAACATATGGCAAAAGAGTACATTTCATGAGGAGAAGGAATTGAGAATGAATCTTTGAAAACATGGCAGGGCAGGATTAATTGCCTTCTATCATGAAAGAAGATGGTCCCCATAGAAGAGGAGTGGATGTTAAATATTAGAGAGGAGTAGCAATATTATGATTTATCCACAGCCAAAAAACAAGTTTGAAAAAAATTAGTTCCCTTTATGTTAATTCATACTCTAGCCCAGTGGATCTTTATGTGATAGGAGCCACCTGACACACTCACCTATTAAACAATTATATGCTGATCTCCTAGGCTATCAGAAAGTACTCATCTAGATGTTGTCATACAACAATAAACAATATAAACACAATTCCTGTTCTTATGAATTCTATCTTCTAACAAGGGAGATAAAAAAAGAAACAAGTTTTACACACACACACACACACACACACACACACACACACACACACACATTTTTACCAGACTTGAACGAAGGATACTGATAATAGTGACTAGCATGTTGTGAATCCTGTATGCCAGATACCGTAAATGCTAAATGCTTAACATTTATTATCCCATTTCCTTAGTCCTCATAAATAACTCTCTGAAGGACACGTTATTTATCCCTATTTTACAGATGAAGAAATTGACGTTCAGAGAGGCAAAGTAATCTGCCCAAAGTTTAACAACATGTGACAGAGTTAGGATTCTAATCTTGATCTTAGTAACACTGAAGTCTAAATTCTTAAGCATGATGCTAGGATTTGTTCAAATAACCTTCATGTCTCACAGAGAATGGGGGCAGGGTAAACTTTTCCCTTGTTAGGCAAACTATGTCTTTGGATACTGGGTTATTCTACATGATTAAAATATATTGTTTAACAGCTTAGTTTATTTGGGCTCCAGGAAAGTTGTGGTGGCTTGTAGGTCAATGTTAACCCAATTTTAAAAGAGCAGATGGTAGCCGTTGTGTGCTGTAGTCCAGGTAAGGTTCCTTGGTCTTTAGCAAAAAGAAAACATCAATGCAGGGCGCCTAGGTGACTCAGTCAGTTGGGCGACTGTCTCTTGAAGAGCTGACAGCATGGAGCCTACTTGGGATTCTCTGTCTCTCTGCCACTCCCCAGTTCGCTCGCTCTCTCTCTCTCTCTCTCTCTCTCTCTCTCAAAATAAATAAATAAACTTAAAATAACATCAATGCATGAGTGAGGTCTAATGAAAAGCCCTGGACTGGAATTCAAAGGACTTGAGTTATAAACCTAACTTTGTACTTATATATTATGGACATTAAGCAGGTCACTGCATGTTGCTTGAGATTCATTTTCTACACATGTTCCATGTCTGTAAAGAATTATTACTCTGAAAAATGCAAAGAATATACACCTTTTTTCCCTTATAATCTTCTGTCAATTTTATGAGAAGTTAGAAAGATTATACTTCTGTCTCTTGCTCCAGTTATGTTTCCTTTTTAATGAACAACTTGTTCTTTCCCTACCTTTTCCTTTTCCGCTGATTCTGGGTGTGCCAGGGGAGGGAGTGGCAGTGAGGTAAGGCAATATTCAACCATTTCTGCATGTTAATGAGCTGACAGATGGAATACATCCGGGCATTTCTTTTTTCAATTCTCATCCAGGGAAATCCTTCTCAAGTTATACTCCTGGAAATGGGGATTTGGTGACTCTCAGGGCAGTCCAAATATTGAGCCAATGGCACTTTGGTGGTGCCCCAGAGCAAGGTGGGGATTTGGGGTCTGGCCCATTATGCACGTTTATTAGTGGACATCTGTTCAGCTGTCACTTCCTGATTGTTTCATTTTAATTCACTGACATTGTTGCTAGCCTCAACACAGGGACTCATTACAAATTAGGCAGATTCTCTGATGAAATGAGTGGGAAAGAATTTAGATCACAAATTTCAGGAATAAGAAATAATTCTCATTATCTGTCATGTGTCTTACAAAAGAAAAACAAGCTGACATATGTCAAACAAAATGAGAGGCTGGGGAACAGAAAGGCCCCCACAGCTGGCAATTAAGTAATGAGGTTGCTTAATAAAGAGGAATAACTACCTCCTGAAACAAATGAAGGGAGAAGTTACAATTTTACACCCCCTAGTTCACAGGATGGAAATCATTTTCTGTTTACACAAGAGAAAAAGGAGAATATTTTTTTCCAAGGAAAATTCTCAATACAAAAAAAAAAAAAAAAAAGTTACTCTAGGTAGAGATTTTCACCAAAACTTCCATATGGAATAGCAAGGGATCCATGGATCACAGAATTGTCAATAGCTTAAGCTATAGATAGTGCATCTGGTCAAATCTACCAACTACACTTCACATATAAGGACAATTATCTCTACAAGGTGAAGGGATTTCTGAATTGCATAGTTGCTAAGTGGTAAAGTCAGGCCTAAAATCTAGAGTGATTTCTAGTTTAGTACCCTTTCCACTATACCACACGCTTTGTTTTCCCCACTGAAAGGTATGGAAAAGTGAAGGGGGAATTATGTCTCCCCATGTGTATGCTCCTATATCTGGCTTTATTCCTCTTAAAACAAATGATCTAGGGGCGCCTGGGTGGCGCAGCCGGTTAAGCGTCCGACTTCAGCCAGGTCACGATCTCGCGGTCCGTGAGTTCGAGCCCCGCGTCGGGCTCTGGGCGGATGGCTCAGAGCCTGGAGCCTGTTTCCGATTCTGTGTCTCCCTCTCTCTCTGCCCCTCCCCCGCTCATGCTCTGTCTCTCTCTGTCCCAAAAATAAATAAACGTTGGAAAAAAAAAATTTAAAAAAAAACAAATGATCTAATTTAAGTCCACCATGTTGCAAAGATGGTAAAGGGAGATGACGGAACATTCAACTGCTGAATATGATTCATTTCATATGAAAGTATATATCTTATTCAGAGGACTGTGTGCTCCTTGGGGTGATTCACAGTCATGTGTTCTTGCCATCACTGCCTTTATTACTACCATAGCATTGAGTACAGTAATAAGTGAGTGAATTACTTAGTATCTATGTATTGTTTGTAGATATACATTTTATAAATGTAAAATATAAGATACATGTGATTTTCAGAGAAATTTTTTTTTGTTAAGTTTATTCATTTTGAGTGAGAAAGAGACAGCATGAGCAGAGGCAGGGTGAGAGAGAGAGGGTGAGAGAGAATCCCAAGCAGGTTCCACACTGTCAGCACAGAGCCAGACATGGGGCTTGATCCCACAAGCCTGGGATCATGACCAGAGCCAAAATCAAGAGTCAGACACTTAACTGACTGAGTCACCCAGGCGCCCCACAGAGAAATCTTATTACAGTCTTAGAAATTCTTGCATTCTTAAAGGTTAGAAATGTGAGGGGCGCCCAGGAGGCTTAGTCGGTTGAATGTCTGACTCTTGATTTTTGGCTGGGGTCATGATCTCATGGTCTCTTGAACTGAGCTCCATGTGGGGCTCTGCACTAACATCACAAAGCCTGCTTAGGATTCTGTGTCTCCCTCCCTCTCTGCCCCTCCCCTGCTCACACTCTCTCTCTCTCTCTCTCTCTCTCTCTCAGAATAAATAAATTTTTTAAAAAGAGAAATGTGTTAGAATTATAACTACTTTTTTTGGCTAACATTTAACATGATTCATTTCATATACATTAATATGTATTCAAATAATTTATTACTATTTTCCTTTATTATATTTTCCTTTTGAATTCTTATTATTTTGTTAAATCCCCAAATGACAAAAGTGGATCAATGGTGCAAAATTTGTACATCAAAACATGAAAGTAATGGTAAAAATACTGATATAAATACTGTAGCTCAGAACAGGCATAAATGCAAATCATGGTTTTATATATATATATATATATATATATATATATATATATATATATATGATAGCACACATGACTTTGCATATATGATGATTTTAAGGAAACAGACAAAAATGATGAGGTGGGTTGAAGATGAATTTCTATGATTTCAAACAGTTTGCTCAATTGGCATACCTCAACAGTGATCCATTGTCATGAATTTCCTATATATAGCCTATCATTTCAGAGATCAGATAGCTTGCTTACTTAGATGTTGAAAATAAAATAGCAGGACTGTAATTAAAAAAACTCAACTATGATACAAAGAGCTTGATTACCAAGAGTTTGAATCTTTTGGAACATTTTGTAATATTCTTTACTCATCAGAGAAAGAAATCAATGACACTTCTTTGGCTATATTTAAAAACCATATCTAAATTTCGCAAAAGATTAAGACACATTTTGTAGAATTGAAAAAAACCAGAAAGCAGATTAGCAATCCATTTATATCTATCAGACAGTGTGAACATGTAATCATCCGACTTTTACATATGATATGTTCATCAATTTAGCTACTGACAAAGTGCTGAAAGCATTCTTAAATGAGAAATATCTTTTTAATAGTTTTGGGATCTAAGTTTGATACAAATATGTACCAGTATTTGATGGAGTCATCACACATAATTATATTTCATAGGGGAATACTGCAAGAAAATTAAAATTTTTTAAACTTCATAGAAATAAAGTCTAAGAAAAGATGACTCAATAGGTCAGGCTGTAACTGAGCAGGCTATAGTCATATCTGTGAAAGTTTACAAGCAATAAATTAATTAAAAATATTATTTTGTTGTTATTTACAAATTTTAATTACTTTTTATACTTACCTGAAAGTGGCAGTACCATGTGTAGTAAAAGCCCTCTAACTGTTGAGTATGCCTAAATGTTAACAAACACTGGGCTAGATGAATCTCCTAATTCAATCAAACTCGCTGAGGTGATTCTTTTCTCTCAGTCTTTCTAGGCCTATCTCAGTAAGCTTTCTTTTGCCTGTACTTCTTCTGTTAAAATCTAGCTTCTCTTGAATCATTTTTCCTGAATCCTTCCCTTTTTACTCTAAACTAGGACACCTTAATCATCTAATGCCAAATTTCTATTCCAGTCTCAAATTTTCTTCAATTCATACTCATATATGTTCTGTGCATATGGACATATACCCTTGATGGACATGAGGTATCTAACAGAAAAGCACACACCAATGTATTCCCTAATATAGCTACAGCTTCCATGCTTCTTTTTTTTAAAGCTCTCTACCCCTTTACCTTAGCTAATTTTGAGATCAACATAGTGTGTGCTTAAGGAATGGTGTTGACTGTCTCAGAACAAATACTTAGGGCTGGCCATCACATTTAGGTAACCCTGGATGGAAAAAAAAAGACAAATTCAACCTTCATGTGGGTTAATTACCAGAGAAAATCTATTCCTCTGTCTCATACTACGCCCTTAAGCTAGATCAGCTGTCTCAAAAGATCACAAACTTCATTCTGCCCTTAATCTTACTAGAAACACGAACTTATATCTCTATAAGAATAGCATCATATTAGGTAAAATGGAACTTCACCCAACTTTCTACTCATACACTTTTCCTCTTACTACTCTGCATTTTCTCACTGCCTACGTGACTCCCAGTCTTTTCACTGGAATCTCTAGGACAACTGTTAGGTAATAAACAATCACAGCTTTAATCTCTTACTGAACATTCCCCATACCTTCTTAAAGTAGAACCAAGTGCTCCCCTCAAACACCTAAGGTGTATTCTAATAATGTGTTTCCATCCCCATCTCTCTTTGACTTTGCATAGTGCTCACCAGTCCTTCTTAATATTGGTGCTCTCTTGGTTTCCATGATAACACTTCTTTTCTTGTAGGACACATAATATCTAACATAAAAGGATTTACCAAGGCAGTTCATGATCACAGCTATATCTTTTATTTCTGTATTATTCCTCCTCCACCCTTATTATGCCTTGTATTATGTTAACATGCTGTTGGTTCATGAAGATGCCCACTGACTGACTAAAACACTCAAAACTGTAACGACAGATCATCCCCAGACTTCTCTCTTTGGCTCCCCCTAACCACCCTTCTCACTCCTCACTCTCTCCCCTCAGCCATCTCATTCATTCATTGCTAAGAATTCTATCATCACCTATGCACGATGACTCTGAGAGCTTCATTTCTAGTCCAACCCACTTCGTGAAACTAGATTTTTGCACCACACTGTTTAACAACATTTTCACTATGTCCCATACATAACTCAATCTCAACATTTTGAAAACTAAATTTATAATCATTTCCTCCACCCCCAGACAGTCTAAATCTACTCCTCTTGTATTTATAATCATGATAAATGTATCCCCATACGCTTGGGAATCCACATAAGAATCTAAATGTTTGTCCTACACTCCTTTCTTTCTTTTATAACCTATAGTCAGGTGATCACTAACTCTAGTCAGTTCAACATCATAAAAACCTGAGTTATTGGCCCCATACATTCCATCCTCACTGACCCCTATTTATTTCTCCCCATAACTATTACACAGCCTTCTTCTCAATTATATGGCTATAGGAACTTCCATTTTATTTTACTTTTTTAAAAAATGTTTATTCATTTTTGAGAGAGAGAAAGAGCTAGAACAAGCACGAGAAGGGGACAGAGGATCTGAAATAGGCTCCGTGCTGACAGCAGACAGCCCAATGAAGGGCTCGAACTCACAAACCATGAGATCATGACCTGAGTCGAAGTTGGACGCTTAACTCACCGAGCCATGCCGGCACCCCATGAACTTCCATTTTAAATTTATATCTGTCACTGCCATCAGAGACAGTGATCTTTTAGCACATATATCTGACCCAGTAACTGCTTTACTTATAATTGTTCAATGACTTCCTGTTATCTTCAGAATGATGTTCAAAATCTTTAGCATGGCAAAGAAAGAGAATATGCCACCTGCCTACATGTTCAGCCTCATCGACCACTACTTACCATACATATCCTATGCCCTGTATCTGCATTCTCATGGTCAGAAAGGTACGCTTTAGAGTTGTACACTCAAAAAATTAGTCTGGAACAAGCATTGCTATTGTCCTGGGGTAGAACAAAAGTTGCAGAAACTCATCATATTCTCTAACTTCTCATATCCTGGAAAATTCTATTACCACTGAGGAGTCACTGGAGACTGCCTTTCACCCCACAGCAGTATACCTCTGACTGATGCTTTGGAAGTGACTTGAAAGACGGTTGATCTGGGTGCCTTAGTTTCATGGAAGCACTAGCTTATAGCTGAGCAAGATGACATTTTAGGGTGGAACCATTGGTCTGGAATCAGAAAAGGCTAGATTACAACCTTTCTTCTGTCACATGCCTTATTTGAATATCCACATCAGTAAAATGAGGATAACAACAGCTACTTTGTGAACTGTTTAGAGAATTAAATGAGATACCAAAGTTTCTCACCTAGTACCTGGAACATAAAAGGTGCATTTACTTATGACCATTATATAATAGCGTGGACAAACTGGAGATGTTATGGTTTTAGAGGACAAGATAGACATGTAACTCCTTTTTCACATAAAAGGAAAGTAAATTTTTAAATATTCTTTGAATATACCTTTATATGTATCTAGCTTTAGACTGGGAAAGGAGGTTACAAAACATATTCATGGTCTCTATCTTTCAGAGACCTATGTAATGGTTTGGGAACAAAGGTAAACACCTGAAGCAAAGCTCCCATGTCACTACCACATGCATAGAAGAAGCACCGATTTCAGGTTCCCAACTCAGCAATTCCTCTTCTCAGTACTTGGATGTGCACCCAGTTCCAGGGTGGAGCCAACTGAAAGTAAAATATTTTTCTCAATTTCTGGCCACTGGCCCCAACCAATAAGGAGAAGAAAGGCTCTGGACATATGATGTGAATGATTCATATAGGCTGATCATAGAGGACAACCATCTTTATAATGAGTATCCTTTTGCTGAGCAACATGGGGAAATAAAGCTGACAGGAAAGAAAGTACAGGGGGTTCACACACACACACACAAATTAATAAATTTCAAAAAAAAAAAACAGAGGAATTCATTGTGAGAGTGTATTTCTCCTCTCTGGGATATCTTCAAAATTTCTGTAGACTCTTTCCAAACAGTGGAAGTAGTCACTGATGCTGAATGATCATAAAGTATTACTAATAATCTTCAGGAAATTGCCCTCACTTTTGAGCACAAAGCTTCCACATTCAGGAGAAAGGGGCCAAGCACTTTGGGAAACTAAAAAAGTATCAATGAAAAAGCTCATGAGGTTGCTATTGCCCTCAGCCTCACAGAACATCCTCAGGAATTACATTTGACCATTTGTTCCCCTAACCAGCCCAGCTGCTCTCACCAGGACATTATTCTGTCCTAGGAAACTGCCTAGTGTGTATTCTATTTTGGAAGTACACTTATCATTGCTCCTGAAATGCCATTTTGCCTTTGGAAACATTCACAGGAACTAGCATTCAGAAGGCAGAAGAAAGATTTTTGAAAGCTTGAAAATTTCTCAGTAGGAGCTCCAATTCTCAGAAAGCCATAAAAGAATGCAGGCTGGGTCATGGCTAATATAACAACAACAACAAAGCTGAAAATATCACTCAAACCATAATACTGTGGTAATATTATTATAAGATGACAAAGAATAATTATCAATATTAGCAGTCATGTTTTGTTTCCTATGTCTTTCTAGTACTTTACATTGATTACCTCAATTAATATTCACAGAAGCCTATATAAATGTAGACATTGAGGCTTAGAGAGGTTAGGTAATTTGCCTTTGGTTACCCAATTAACAAGATGGCCAAGAAGGAATTTGAACTCAAAGTGTCTGCTCTACCATCCCAGTGCATTTGAGTCCCATCCAGGAATGGAGCCTAACCCCTGAAACAGGTAGAAATGTGACGGACCCTTGAAATAAGTGAGCTGAGCTCTGCATTTATATGGTGAAGAAAGCAGTTTCTTCTGACATTTTGTATATGCTATATTTTATCTACAGACATCTTTTGCTTTCAGGGTTTCAAGAGAAAGTGGTGCAAAGTTATAGAATTCTGAGAAGATATTAATAATTGATTTGTGTCTGCTATATGTCAAGTACTTTACACATATTACTTCTTATTTTTAGGACAGCCCTTCAAGTTACATAGTACCATTGCCATTTAATAGATGGGAAAACTAAAGCTCAGAAAAATGGTTATAGAACTGGAATCCGAGTCCCTATATTCCAGAGTCTTAATGCCTACTTTGGTGGTTTAGCAACTGGAGGCATTTTGGTGCTGACGTCCTTTTCCCCAACCATTTCCTTTTCTGAAGCAGCTTTTGTCATAATGATTTTCACTTTGTAAAGCCCTTTTCAAAATTATTAGAATAAAGGCAGAATTATGAAATCCTGCTTTTGGTTAGGCTTTGGGTGTGTCAAATTTAATTTTTGCTAAATGAACTGAATCAGTCATTGTAATAAAATCCAAGCCATAGTTTGCTCTATTTGTAAATAGCTGGATTATTGAAATATACTGATATAAGATGTAGTAGCTCAGAAAAAGGAGGCTTCCTCATTATCTATGGGCATCAAATGACAAAAGATACAGATTATTCCCTCCATCCCTCCCTTGATTATACAGTAACTTGTTTTTATCAGTTATTTATTGCCATGATAATGCTGTGTAACAAACCACAGGGGCTTTAAGATAATAAGCTTTTATTTAGGTCAGGTGTCTGGCAATTTAAGCTGAACTCAGACAGATGGTTCTCCTGGTCTTAGATGCGTTTATTCATATGTCTAGTGGTTGGTAGTTGGTAGTTGCATGATAGGAGTGTCAAGGCCACATGTAGCAGCAGTCTAAACTATGCATCATATTCCACTCTTTTCACAATTAATTATTCACATCCTTCCTACATGCAAAACATGCTTCCCTCAAAAGATCTCAAACATCCCATTTAGTCACACCATCCGGTCAAAAATCCATTATCTTGTGATCTACAATCAGGTACTGATATGGCTCCTCAGATGAGGATTCAAAGCCCAATGAACTAAAATGATAATTTATTGGCCACTCACATACCCAACATTCAGTGATGACAGAGGGACCAGATAATTACAAAAATGCTCTCTTTCAGAAAGGGAATAATATAGGAAGCACCTAGCCCTAGTATACATGTATAACAATTTCCACTGGACACATGTGGCCAGGACCCTACAAGGTAGGGGTAGGGGATGTTTCTTAACTATACCCCATCATGCTTCCTAAGAGTGGACCACCAGTCCATTGTTCTCCATGGCCCTTAACTTTATTCAAAATATTATTCTTTTTCCATTATCCTTGGTCACTTTTGAAGAGGGCATTTAAAAATATGCTTTCTGAGCAACTTTTTAGCCTGCTTCTTGCTCATAAAATACTGAAGGCCAAGTGCTTTTCTGAGTTTCATACAATTTGATTCTCCTTTAATCCAGTATGGTAGCACTTTTGCCCATACAACTCCCTTAAAACCTCTTGAGTGTCATAAAAATAAAGTTTAAGTCCACTCCATTGGCAAAAGCCACAACCATAATTCCTTTTGAAGTAAGGCTCTCTCTCGATTTTATCAGTGTTTCTTTGGGCTTCTTGGGGTTCTGTAAGATAATGCCCTTAAAACTTCTGGAAACACTTTTGTCTAGTTGAGAGGGCCTACTTGGCAACACCTTAATTTATTCAAAAGTCTTAACACAGTCTGACAAACCTCTTTCGGTCTTTAATACTAAGACCACATGTTTCTGGCAGCTCCTTGGATTTGATCTAGACTAAGAGGGTAGAAATAAGAGAAAAATACTTTTTTCTAATCCATTAAGTTCTTGTATTCTCTAAATGTTACTCACAAACTGTTCAGTTCTTTCTTTAATGCATCTTTTTCTATTTGCACCTTATCACATGCAGCTAGTAAGAGCAGGTAATATTTTCAACATTCTGTCTAGAAATATCTTTACTAAAGTATAAAGGTCAAGTTGGTATATTTTCTATATTATAAGTTACCATATTTTACCAAATGCTTCACCAGTAGATAACATAGTTTGCCACTTATCTAGGCTGCTATAGCAGATTCCTCACTATTTTTCCAGCCTCCTCTCTTTCAATGCTGTTTTTCCAGTCTCTCCCCACTGCCTTTCACAAAGCAATTGACACATATTTATATTTTTATTATAATACTTTGCTTCTAAAGACAAATTTCTGTATTTGTTATCTACCACTATAATAATGCCATATAACAAAACAACTCCAACTCAGAGATTTAAGTCACTAAGCATTTATTTAGCATACAAGTCTGTGAGTTAATGATTTAGGATGGACTTATTTGGGTCATTCTTCTGGTCTTGGTTGAACTCACTCACAGGTTTGAAAGCTGGCTGACTGTCAACCAGGGTAAAAGCAATGACTGGGCCATGTGTCTCACCTTATCCAGTAGGTTAGTCTGGGAGTTTTATCATGGTAAAGGCCAAGAAAAAAGAGAAGTGGAAACACCCCATACTTTTTCAAGCCACTGATTATGTCAAATTTTCTAACATTTCATTGGCCAAAACAAGTTTCACGGTCAAACTCAGAGTTAATATGAGAAGGCGCTGCCAGATGATATTGACACAGGGAGACATGAAAAGTTGGGGCCATTAATTCAGTCTAAAATACTTGTTATATAATTGCCTCAAACGTGTTAACATACTTTATCCTGGCATTATGACAGACATCTCCAGGAAAAGAAATTCCTATGACTTTTTTGTTTTCACTAAGAATGGCTAAAAGAAACCACAGGGGCACCTGGGTGGCTCAGTCAGTTGAGTGTCCGACTTCGGCTCAGGTCATGATCTCACAGTTCGTGAGTTCGAGCCCCACATCGGACTCACTGCTGTCAGCCTGTCAGCACAGAGCCCACTTCAGATCCTCTCTCCCCCTCTCTCTGCCCCTCCCCTGCTTGTGCTCTCTCAAAAATAAATATTTTTTAAAAAACACATATTTTTTGGAGTGGAACATATGGAAAACCAAGAAATAGTTCAAAGGGATGAAAACTTAGACGGATTTTCAGTATCCAATGCCTTTAGAGGTCAGAAAGGCAATATAATGAATTAATGAAGCCAGTGTGGGTGAAGATACCTGGCTGTGCTAGGGATTGTCGGGAGTTGTAAGGCATCATATATATATATATATATATATATATATATATATATATATATAAGCAGCTACTCTCAGTTCCAGCAGATCATTATCATAAATACGGGCAAAGTGTTGCCAGATGTTCCAATTGTTTTAAAGAACCTGAAAATCCAGATTCTTATGTGTAATCTCTGGCTTTTTAATTATTTGAAAGCAACTCAATGAAAAATAAAACAAACAAAATGCTGAGAAGACCATTACTATCTGGATTCACACACACACACACAAATGTCCACGAGCACAAGCTGGATCTGACCCATAGGCTGCCAGTTTGTGATGTTTGCTTTAGACCTTTGTATACAGAGGATTTAAATTTTTTTCCATCTTTATTGAAGTATAACTGACAAATAAAATTGTGAGATGTTTAAAGTGGCCAATGCAACGTTTTGATGGTGAAAAGATTCTTGCCAATTGAGTTTGATAAAACATCTCATATCCACCACCTCCCATACTTACCTAGTTTTGAAAATTTGGGTAGGAGCATATGAGTTCTACTCTTAACAAATTTTAATTATATAATACAATGTTGTCAACTATAGTCACCATGTTATACATTAGATTCTCGGTTCTTATTCATAACTGAAAGTTTATACTCCTTTTTTTTAACATTTATTCATTTTTAAGAGACAGAGTGCAAGAGGGGAGGGGCAGAGAGAGAGGGAGACACAGAATCCGAAGCAGGCTCCAGGCTCTGAGCTGTCAGCACAGAGCCTGATGCAGGGCTGGAACCCATGAACCGTGAGATCATGACCTGAGCTGAAAGTTGGACGCTTAACCGACAGAGCCACCCAGGCGCCCCATTGACTTTTCTTTTTAAAAAAAGATTCTACATATAAGTGGTATCATGTGGTATTGGTTTTTCTTTGTCTGGCTTATGTCACTTAGCATAATGCTCTCCAGGCTCACAGTTTCTTTATCCACTGATTTGTCAAAGAAGCCTTATGTTGTTTCCATAACCTAGCCACTATGATTAATGCTGATATGAACATGGGAGTACACAGGATAGATGGTTTTTAATTTCAATTTCATTACATCACAAATAACTAACATGGTAGTGAGTAGGAAATTAACACATAATTCAAGAACTTTCATCTTTCAATTATACTATGTTTGTATCTAGGTATTTCTCTTGGCTTCATGATGACCATGCAAATACACAATTTAGGAAGGTTCAATCTGGCCAAAACCTAATTCAAATTACTATAGGCTTAATGAAAATCTGACATAAGACCTGATCTCTCCTTCTAGTATTTCCCATATATGTTGGTTTCCATGTAAATATAGGGTTTTCCCTAAATATGCATACATACAATGCTGAAAAGAAGTCGTTAAAGAAAAGACTAAGCTTGGGGCGCCTGGGTGGCGCAGTCGGTTAAGCGTCCGACTTCAGCCAGGTCACGATCTCGCGGTCCGTGAGTTCGAGCCCCGCGTCAGGCTCTGGGCTGATGGCTCGGAGCCTGGAGCCTGTTTCCGATTCTGTGTCTCCCTCTCTCTCTGCCCCTCCCCCGTTCATGCTCTGTCTCTCTCTGTCCCAAAAATAAATAAACGTTGAAAAAAAAAAATTTAAGAAAAGACTAAGCTTGATGCAGAAGACACAAATTAGGAAGTTCAGTCAAAGTAACCCTACATAGCAGCACCGACTATCTACCTAAAAATAGCTAGTGTTTTGGTAAACCACTTAGTTTGATCTTTCCCAGTACTGTAAGGAAATAAAGAGTATGTGAAGATATAGAGACATAGGAAGCTTAGTAAAAATGGTTTGGGAATGTACAGTGCAGCTTAGGGAATATAGTCAATAATATTATAACAACTTTGTATGGCGACAGATGGTAACTACACTTACTGTGGTAAACATTTTATAATGCATATAAGTATCAAATGACTATGTTGTACACCTGAAATGAATTCGATAGTGTATGTCAATTATTCTGCTGAAACAAATATAAATTCCACTGCCTAGATTTTAGTAGGTATCTCATACTCTGGTATGCTTAAAAAAGATAATTTATAAATCACCAGGTACCAATGGACTTGGATGAAAAAATAATGTTTCTTTAGGCAATGCATTGGATAAATGTCTCAGATAATACTGAATTTTGTTCAATGGTGAGCTGTACTGTATCTACTTCTGGGTATTACATTTGAAAAGAGTAGCATTACACTAGAGTATGTTCCAAACAGAGTGACCAAGATAGTGAGAAAACTAAAGTGACCTATTGCCAGTTTGCCGGGGATTAAGGGAGTTCCCAGGATACAGGACTTTTAGTACTAAAACCAAAAAATCAAACCAAAACAAGTTGGTAACCCTGGGGAGAACTTGAAGCCATGTTTTAGAAAGAAATGCTAAAGGGTTTCAGCAATTTATCCTGGAGAAGATTCTGGAGAAGGCATGATAAATTCTTCTGAGTATACTTAAAGACTTGCTTTCATTTTCTTCTGTATAGCCCCAGGAAGTTACAAGGATCAATAGGTAACATTACACGTTTAGGTTTAATATAAGAAAAAACTATTTAAAGTCATACCAGCCTAAAGATGGAATGGGATAAAACAAGAAGTAGACTTTGATGAAAATCCCCAAATAACGCAAAGCATTCTGTGTAAAGATATATCGTAAATGTTGTGGAGAGGATTCAAATTTTTGAAGTACGAGAAAGGGTTTGGATGATATGGCCTTTAGGGTCCCTTCCAATTCTGTTTTTAATGTCTATGATTCTGTAGGGTCATAAAATATTTTGATATGAGGAAGTTTGAAAATCTTACATTCATTATCAAAAAAGTAATAGAAGAATTTTAAAATAGCAAAATAAGGAGAGCCATATGGCAGGAGAGAAACCAAAATTAATCTGAGGTTAGTGTAACAAGTGATGTAAGCTGTCAAGTCACTTTTGAAGCAGCCTCGGATAAGAGATCAGCCATGGATGAAGAAAGACCATTTTAGAAGAGAATGAGAAACAGTCGCTGAGGATGGTAAAGTAATTCAAGCATTAAATTAATTCTTACATGTTTACCAAAAGGATGACAAAAAATATGCCTATTCCTCTGTGCCTCAAGAAAAGTGTTTAAGTCACCAGGGTGACTGAAATGCCAAGTATCCAGACAAGATCAGTGACAAGTATTAACCCTAAGTTTGCCTGCACCAAATTTCTGTACCATCTAAGAGAGAAACTTTAAGCTTGTCCTTGACACATAGTATTTGGGTTACGTATCACCAGGAATGGGCAAAATGGAAGTCAGAGTCATGCCCAAAATAGTTCCATCTGTCTGGAACCAATCAGTTTTAGTGCCCACAGGGCAGAACAGCCCTTCACGAGATTGAATGAAAAAGAACTGGGTCAACTCCAGATCCTGAGGCACTGATACAAACCTAAATGTCATTTCAAAACCTTGTTTTCATAACAGTTTACATACATTTGCTAATTTATAAAACTTTCCCACTCCTATTTCCTTATCTATATTAACATAAGTTTTATATTCAAAATAATCAAGGCATGAAAGCATATTACAGTCTGCTACAAATAAAGTTACAAGGACAGAAAAAGTTACACTTATTGGATACCCACTGAATGCACAGTTTTGTACTAATTATTATGGAGATATAAAGAAAAAAGTACGTGCAACCTCTGATTTCAATGAACTTGCAGTTCCTGGACCAAGATATCATACAATATTCCAATTTGTTGAGCACTCATTCACTAAGGGATTTGGTACATTCACACAGTGTAATTCACTCAATCAATCGATCAAGCATTTAACGTGGACATTGTCCACATTTTACAGGTGACGCAATGTGAACTGTCCATATGATAACAATATATACCTTTTGGCCCTGGATAGTCTGAGCTTACACCTGTTTGTTTGATGTAGTTTTGAATGATATCCTTTTTCATTCTCCAAGATCCCCAATTTGGATTATAAATTATATAGTCACCTCAATTATCACAGTAGTAGATGGCAAACCTGAGATTAAAATTATGGTCTGCTCCAATGGAATAGAATAGAAACCCCAGAACTAGACCCACAAATGTATGGCCAACTCATCTTTGACAAAGCAGGAAAGAACATCCAATGGAAAAAAGACAGTCTCTTTAACAAATGGTGCTGGGAGAACTGGACAGTAACATGCAGAAGGTTGAAACTAGACCACTTTCTTACACCATTCACAAAAATAAACTCAAAATGGATAAAGGACCTGAATGTGAGACAGGAAACCATCAAAACCCTAGAGGAGAAAGCAGGAAACGACCTCTCTGACCTCAGCCGCAGTAATTTCTTACTTGACACATCCCCAAAGACAAGGGAATTAAAAGCAAAAATGAGATATTGGGACCTCATGAAGATAAAAAGCTTCTGCACAGCAAAGGAAACAATCAGCAAAACTAAAAGTCAACCAACGGAATGGGAAAAGATATTTGCAAAGGACATATCGGACAAAGGGCTAGTATCCAAAATCTATAAAGAGCTCACCAAACTCCACACCCAAAAAACAAATAATCCAGTGAAGAAATGGGCAAAAAACATGAATAGACACTTCTCTAAAGAAGACATCCAGATGGCCAGCAGGCACATGAAAAGATGCTCAACATCGGTCCTCATCAGGGAAATACAAATCAAAACCACACTCAGATATCACCTCACGCCAGTCAGAGTGGCCAAAATGAACAAATCAGGAGACTATAGATGCTGGAGAGGATGTGGAGAAACGGGAACCCTCTTGCACTGTTGGTGGGAATGCAAACTGGTGCAGCCACTCTGGAAAACAGTGTAGAGGTTCCTGAAAAAATTAAAAATAGGCCTGCCCTATGACCCAGCAGTAGCACTGCTAAGAATTTACCCAAGGGATACAGGAGTGCTGATGCATAGGGGCACTTGTACCCCAATGTTTATAGCAGCACTCTCAACAATAGCCAAATTGTGGAAAGAGCCTAAATGTCCATCAACTGATGAATGGATAAAGAAATTGTGGTTTATATACACAATGGAGTACTACGTGGCAATGAGAAAGAATGAAATATGGCCTTTTGTAGCAACGTGGATGGAACTGGAGAGTGTGATGCTAAGTGAAATAAGCCATACAGAGAAAGACAGATACCATATGTTTTCACTCTTATGTGGATCCTGAGAAACTTAACAGAAACCCATGGGGGAGGGGAAGGAAAAAAAAAAAGAGGTTAGAGTGGGAGAGAGCCAAAGCGTAAGAGACTCTTAAAAACTGAGAACAAACTGAGGGTTGATGGGGGGGTAGGAGGGAGGGAAGGGTAGGTGATGGGCATTGAAGAGGGCATCTTTTGGGATGAGCACTGGGTGTTGTATGGAAACCAATTTGACAATAAATTTCATATATTAAAAAAAATTATGGTCTGCTGATTATTGGTGCTCTTTTGAACCTGATCTTAAATTAGATATACTATAATAAGAATATGACAGAAATCAATTGCTATCTTCTGAAAGTCTACTGCTAACATTGCCACTTACACACAATTACTCACACATCTTCACGTAAGCACTCCTGTCCCTGTGTGGCCTATGCTACCTGCTCGGTTATCCTCATCTGTTCTTTCCTACCTGTATAATAGCTACGAGCACACAATTCAGCTTCGGACTATAGGAACTCAACATTTGTGTTGTTCACACATCCAAATCCCTGGCTTCGGCTTTCTTGACTCTTTAAACTCACAATCAACCCACATAAGACAATCATTCTTGTGACCCTTTATTGGATAGAAAATGATTATCAGGAAGTATTCCACCTGTTATACATATATATTTAATGTTTTTTTATTTATTTTGAGAGAGAGAGAGAGCGAGCAAGCAAGCATGAGCTGGGGAAGAGCAGGGAGAGGGAGAGAGAGAGAACCCCAAGCAGGCTTCATGTTGACAGCACAGAGCTCATGAAACCCACAAACCATGATGAGATTATGACTTGAACTGAAATCAAGAGTCAGATACTCAAATGACTGAGCCACCCAGGTGCCCCTCAGGAAGGATTCCAGTTCTTAAAAAAAACTAAAGGTCCAATACCACTCATATACCAAAATTTCCTTCTATTGCAACTATCGTGCCATCATTCCTGCCTAACTAACTTCAGTCTCATTCATAGTTACTTTCTGTTTCTTGACTTACATGTTTTCTTCCAGATAATCAAACTAATTCTGGCCTCACTTTCTTTTCTACTCCACCTAAACTCCATGAAAAATCTCATCTGTTTCTATGACTTTTATATACATATTTAAACAATATGAAAACAGAGTCATAGGTTTGTAGCCAAAGCACCTCACATAAAAATCTGGGTTATAAGGGGTACTCAATACATATATGTAGAATAAGGGAATTATGACAAGGTGATTACCTACTGTATGCTAAATTTTCTCCTTCCAGTTCTCATATTGGCGTTACGAATAGCATATCTGAAAAGGGCTAGCTGGTATAGCACTGGACTAATGAGGCTACAATAATCAGTCAAATCCTCAGGAAAACAATCTTCCTTAGAACTACTACATGAAAATAAAATAATATCCTAATCTTTGATCAGCTATGCCATTTACTATTACTTTTATGATTGGGTTTTTATAATAGTAGTTATACTTCTTTGTATTCTTTCCTAGGTATTAAGCAACTTATTTTAACTGTTGGCCAGTAGGTCTACAGTAGCTCCTGGCCTTTGGGCTCATGGTGTAAACAACAGGATGTCCTATAGGAATAGTCAACTTATGTAACAGTCAGCATTACATGTTCCATATAAGAGGTGCTCCATAATTCACTGATGGATAAGCATATTTTCTCACCCACACATGCACTGAAAAAAATGTCATTATATAAAAAAAGCCAAATGGAAATATTTTTTAAAAATTTGTTTTTAAAAAGTTTATAGCATTCATTCATCAGCCAGTATTTTCAAAATATAAACACCTTCATATAATGAAATACATTATATATAAACATTTGACTAAAATAACTGTAATAAAGTAGGCCTTGTGAAATTTATTTTTCACTCACCTTGAAGTTTTCTTCAAGTCCAGATTTGTTGGTAGTTCTGCAGGCTCTCTCCAGTTTTACTTCATTAGTCTTCGTAGACTTATGTTTCTAACATTGGCAGCCTAGTGACTTTCAGAACAATCCATCTACTGAGGACACCAAGAAAATCTAGATAAAACATAAAAATAACACTTTGATATAAAATAATATAATGTAATGTAAATTAAATACAGAATGTATATTTAATTTTTCCATAAAAACTACAAATTTTAGTTCAGGATGAATAAAAGAGGATTCCAGTAAACACCTAAGATTTTCAGTAGGGAATTCGGAGGGCTACATTCCAGGGTATAGACCAGACAAGCCCTCACAAGGGGACTCAAAGAAATCTGGGATTGTTAGTGCCTTCACTTAACTATTTGCCAGAATGAAAATTAAGTCATTTTTGGAGGATGAGAACACTGTGCCAAACCTCAAATTTATCTAACATTTTATACACAATTCTTTGGCTTTAAGCAAAATATAAGCAACTATACACAAATAAAGAATTTGAGAAATTAAAGAAAAAATACACCCTGCCAACAGACAAATAGGAGATTTATATATTGGAATTATCAATTATGACTTCTATAGTTAAGGAATATAAAGAAAAAATTTAGAAATTGGCAGAAGGAAAAAAACTGGCAGAAAGCTAAAACTAAAAACTAAGAATCATATGGAAATTCTGGAATTTAGAGATACACTAATTCAAGTAAGAACTCAAAAAATAGGTTTAAGGATACTATACATAGAAAATCCTAAAGACCACCAAAAAGCTAGTAGAAATAAAAAACGAACTCAGTAAAGTTGTAGCATACAAAACTAATACCCAGAAATCAGTAGTGTTTCTATACACTAATAACAAAGTAGCAGAAAGAGAAATTAGAAAAACAACACCATTTATAAGTGCACCAAAAAGAATAAAATATTTAGGAGTAAACTTAACCAATTAGGTCAAAGACCTGTCCTCTGTAAACTATAAAACATGAAAGAAATTGAAGATGACACAAATAAATGGAAAGATATTCCATGTTGGTGAACTAGAAAAATTAATAATGTTAAAATGCTGATATTACCCAAAGCAATCTACAGATTCAATGAAATCCCTATTAAAATATCAACAGCATTTTCACAAAGCTAGAATAATACTAAAATTTGTATGGAACTCCAAAATACCTCTAATAGCTAAAGCAATCTTGGAAAAAAAAAAAAAAAAAAAAACAAGCTGGAGGCATCACAATTTTAGATTTCAAGATACATTACAAAGCTGTTGTAATTAAAACAGTATGGTACTGGCATAAAAGTAGACACATATATCAGTATAAAAGAATAGAGAGTCCAGAAAGAAACTTACAATTATTTGGTCAATTAATATATGACAACAGAGGCAAGAATATACAATGGTGAAAAGATAATTTCTTCAATAAATGGTGCTGGAAAAACTGGACAGCTACATGTAAAACAATGAAACTGGACCACCTTTTAACACCATACACAAAAACAAACTCAAAATGGATTAAAGACCTAAATGTGAGCCCTGAAACCATAAAAACTGTACAAAAGAGCACAGGCAGTAATTTCTCTGACACTGGTTGTAGCAACATTTTCCTAGATGTGGCTCCTAAGGCAAGGGAAACAAAAGCAAAACTAAATTATTGAGACTACATCAAAATAAAAAGCTTTTTTTTTTTTTGAAATCTTTTTTTTTTTCAACGTTTATTTATTTTTGGGACAGAGAGAGACAGAGCATGAACGGGGGAGGGGCAGAGAGAGAGGGAGACACAGAATCGGAAACAGGCTCCAGGCTCCGAGCCATCAGCCCAGAGCCTGACGCGGGGCTCGAACTCACGGACCGCAAGATCGTGACCTGGCTGAAGTCGGACGCTTAACCGACTGTGCCACCCAGGCGCCCCAAAATAAAAAGCTTTTGAAAAAAATGTTTTAATAAAAATATATAGGAAAAATAAAAAGCTTTTTCACAGCAAAGGAAACAATCAACAACAGAAAAAGGCAACCTGTGGAATGGGTCAATATATTTAAATTATATATCTAATCAGGGGTTAGTTTCCAAAATATATAATGAAAAATAATTACACAACTCAACTCCCCCAAAAACCCAGACAATCCAACTAAAAAATGGGCAGAGGACCTGAACAGACATTTTTCCAAAGAAGACACACAGATGACCAACAGACACATGAAAAGATGTTCAACATTACTCATCATCATGGAATGTAAATCAAATCAACAATCAGATACCACCTTATGCATGTTAGAATGGCTAAAATCAAAAAGACAAGAAGTAACAAGTGTTGACAAAGATGTGGAGAAAAAGAAACCCCTGATTGGTGTACGAATGTAAATTGGTGCAGCCACTGTGCAAAACAGTATGGAGGTTCCTCAAAAAATTAAAAATAGAAATACCACCGGGTGCCTGGGTGGCTCAGTTGGTTGAGCATCTGACTTCAGCTCAGGTCATGATCTTGCGGTTTGTGAGTTTGAGCCTCACATCAGACTCGCTCGCTGCTGTCAGCACGAAGCCAGCTTCAGATTCTCTGTCCCCCTCTCTCTGCCCCTCCCTTGTTCACACTCTCTCAAAATAAACATTAAAAAATAGAAATACCATGTGATCCAATAATTCCACTATTGTGTATTTACCTGAAGAAAATGAGAACAGGAACTCAAAAAGATATATGCACCCCTATGTTTATTAAAGCATCATGTATAATAGCCAAGATATAGAAGCAACTTGAATGTCCATCAATAGATAAATGTTTATGCAGCTATAGAAAAGATGAGATCATGTTATTTGAGACAACATAAATGGACACAGAAGGTACTATACTAAGTGAAATAAGTCAGATTGACAAAGACAAATACCATATAATTTCAGTCACAAGTATAATCTAAATGATACAAATGAATAAACAAAAAGCATATATATGTATATATATATACACACACACATACATATAATCATATAGATATATAAACCATGATATATAACAATATATAACATACATATACCCAATACCACAACAATACATAGATAGACATATAACAATCATAAATATGTATGATTGGAAAGGAGAAAGAAAAGTGGGCAAAAATAACAATGAAGATGTAACGTCTGAAAATATCCCAAACAGATAAAAGACATTAAGCTACAAATTCAAGAAGTACTATAAATCACAGGAATATGAATACAAATAAAATGATATATAGACACATCATAAGGAAACTAGTAACAATCAAAGACAAAGGGAATATATTAAATCTAGCCAGAGAAAAGACACTTTGGCTTCACAGGACTAACAAAATGACTATAGATAACTTATTAACTGAAACAGTGTAATAACATGTCCAACGTTCTAAAAGAAAATAGTTGTTAACCTATATTTCTATAAGTAGCAAGAAGAGACTTTAAAATGTAGGTTTAAAAGTCTCCTTCTGACCTAGATGGAATAGCAGGTATCAAACAACCCCAAGAAAACATTATAATGTTCAGAGTTCAGCAAAGGCAGCTAGTACTTGAGGCATCAAGCTCAAGGGAGAATGAAGACACATTGAAGGAAACTCTAAAATTATGGCTATTTGACTTCTTAGGACATTTGCCATTTCTTGCAAGGAACATGAAAGCTAACAGAATGCAGATTTCTTGAGCTTGCAGCAGTCTCTCTGGGCTTATAACACAAATATTTGCATTTAGGGCTACTAAAAAAGCCATAATCTAAGGGACAACAGTTCAGAGAAAAGGGAATTACAGAGAAGTAAGTCTAACATACTATGCATACTTTTCCTTTGAAACAATTTTATGAGTCATAAGCTGCACTTGTGAAGAGGGTTATTCTGAAAAACCAAACAAAAAGTACCTGTAAGAGGAGATAAAATACAGAGTTCAGGGCCTACAAAGGAAAAAGTAGCATGGTAAATGACCAAGGCTTTTTGCTAATACTCTAAAAAGGATATATCCTAGAGAAAGATCAAAATGTAAACAGACCAGTCTCAATACGATCTAGGTAATTTGACCATACTCTATCTTCCTGCAAGAATAAAGGTGTATCTTCTCTAAGGGAAGACAATAGGATCCAGAGCCTCTTAATTTTTACTTGTATAATGTCTACTATTCAACATAAAATTGACAGGCATGGCATGAAACAGGACCAATGACTGAAATCCAAGAGAAAAGATGGTCAATAGAAACACAACCACTGGTAAACCAGATACTGAAGCTATCAGATTCAGATTTATGAAGAACTATGATGAGAATCTTCAAGTATATGGACAAAAAGATGGAAATTTTCACAAATAAATAATAAAAATAATCAGATGAAAATCTTAGAAATAAGCTTTAAAATGAATAAAAATTAAAATAACCCAATTAAGAATTTGATTGATTTAACAGCAGATCATACATAGCAGAATTGACAAATACTAAACTGGAAGACAGGTTTGTAAAAAAGGTACAGAGTAAAGCATAGGAAGGAAAAAAAGAAAAATATAAAAGGTCTATTATATGTGTAAATGGAATCTAAGAAGAGAAGAGAGAGAATGGATCAAAAGAATATTTAGAATGATATCAGCCAACAGCTTTCTGATAGTTTTCCAAAGGTGATTAACACAATCAACCATAGATAAGAGGGTATCTATGAACACAAGCAGTATATATATCTATATACATGTACACACACACACACACACACAGAGCACATGACAGTAAAACTTCTATAAATCAAAGACAATGTTTAAAATTAGCCAAAGGATTGTTTTTAAAGTTCCATTACATTCCAAAGAGCACCAATAAGACTAACAGCTGGTTGTTTTTTTTTTTTTTTTATTTTTTATTTTCTAGGAAAGCCTAAAGGAAGAATAATATAGTTCTTTAAGGGACTGAAAGCAAATACCTACAAACTCACCATACAATTTACAATGAAAATATCTTCACACATGCAAGCAAAATAAAACATCTTCAGACAAACAAAAGCTCAAAGAATTACTAGCAAATTTGCACTAAAATACATACTAAAAAGGAAATATTTATGGGACAGAAACAATCTAAGATAGAAGTACAGCAATGCAGCAAAGAATGACAACTCCTGGGGCGCCTGGGTGGCTCAGTTGGGTAAGCGTTTGACTTCAGCTCAGGTCATGATCTCGCGGTTTGTAGGTTCAAGCCCCAAGTCAGGCTCTGTGCTGACAGCTCGGAGTGTGGACCCTGTTAAGGATTCTGTGTCTCCCTCTTTCTCTGCCCCTCCCCTGTTCATGCTCTGTCTCCTTCTCTCTCAAAAATAAATAAACATTGAAAAAACTAAAAAAAAAAAAAAAAAGAATGTCAACTCATGAAAAGGTAAACTTAAATGGATATTGACCATTTAAAGTAAGAGTAATTCTATATTATGTGGCTTTAAATATGCATAAAATCAAGATTCTTGGCAACAATGTCACAAAATATAAGAGGAAAATGAATAGAGGTAAAGTATTAAGAGGTCCTTGTATCTTTGGGAAGTAATAAAAGCAGTAATTTATATTACACTTTAATGAGACAAGGATGCATGTTGTAATCTCTAGGGTAACCACTAAACAATATGAATGATTTATTACTAACAAGATAATAAAGGAAATAGAATTAAAAAAAAACACTTATGAGGTGCCTGGGTTGCTTAGTTGGTTAAGCATCTGACTTAGGCTCAGGTCATGATCTCAAGGTTTGTGGGTTCAAGCCCCACGTTGGGCTCTGTGCTGACAGCTCGAAGCCTGGAGCCTGCTTTGGATTCTGTGTCTCCCTCTCTCTCTCTCTGCCCCTCCCCCGCTCTCACTCTGTCTCTCTCTCTCTCTCTGTCTCAAAAATAAATAAACATTAACAATTTTTTAAAAATAACACTTAATTCAGAAGAATCCAAGGCAAGGTAAAGAGAGGAACACAGCCAAGACATGCCCAAAAGAAAGTACATGGTAAATTGGTAGATAAAAAAACCCATACATCAATAATGACACTAAATAAAAATCACTAAAGACTCTAAATAAAAGACAAATATTGCCAGACTAACAATGAAAACAAAACCCAAACATGTGTTGCTTACCAAAGACATACCTTAAATATAAGGAAAATATAAAAGTTGAAAATAAAGAGTATAAAAGATATCCCATTGGATACAATTAACTCAAGTAAGAAAATAGACAGGAAAGGAGACAAAGAGGCAAATTTCACAATGACAAAATGTCACCTCAACAGGAAGGAACAATTCTAAATCTGCATATAACCAATAACATAGTTTGAAAATGTATTAATCGTATGTTGGCAAAAGGGAAAAAAATGTACAAATCCACAATCAGATTAGGAGATATTAACACATCTCTCTCCCTAAATGACACGACAACCAGACCAAAACAAAACAAAACAAAATAGTGAGGATATAGAAGATATAAACAAGTTGTCTCAGTTGGGGCTTTCCCAGAAGCAGATCTGGATATAAGGATTTAAGTGCTAGCAACTGACTCATGAGGTTCAGGGAATACTGGTAGTGGACTGGGGAATTGTTAAAGAAAAGAAAAGCTGGTTACTGCTACATTGTACTGTGGGCAATGGGACTAATTGTTATGAGTCATCACTGAGAAGCGGTTAAAAAAAATATCCCTCAGCATTATCCCAACCGAGGGGTAACAGACCTGCATATTTATACACCTACTCCCAAGAGTAATCAGTTGAGGGCTGCTCTCCAGGGGTATCAATCTCTAGCACTTAGGGCCTACAACGTGCATGTGGGCAGCAAGACCTTCCACCATTTTGGAAAAAGCCCTTGGTCACAGAGCTGCAAGTCGCTGGCAATTCCAAGTAAGCCAGGGCACATGGCAGTGTTCCAAGAATACATGTGAGGTACTCATGGCATCTGCTACAACAATGAACAAAAATGACCTCATTGACATTTATAGGACACTGAACTGAAAAACTATCCCATACACATTGTTTCTAAGTGCACATGAAACATTTATCAAAATAGACCATATGCTGCATCATAAAGCAAGTCTCAACAAATTTTAAATGATTAAAATCATACTTAATATGTTCACTGACCACCGTGGAATTAAACTGAAATTTAACAACACAATGATAGCCAGGGAAATCCACAAATGTTTGTCAGAATGTGTCTTAAAAAACCCAAACACTGATGTTGTCTGATGTGTCAAGAAAGGCCTCCTGAGGTAGAAAAATCCATGCCAGATGTGGGAATTAGACAAGAAGGGCAGTAAAAAACATGTTCCACATATAAGTAATAATATGTGTGAAGGCTACAGAAGTGAGGAAAGGCTTCTTGAAGGAGGTGTCTTGAAATGGGCTTTCAAAGATTACCAAGATGGGGGACACCTGAGTGGCTCAGTCAGCTGGGTGTCTGACTCTTGCTTTTGGCTCAGGTCATGATTTCACGGTTCATGAGATCCAGCCCTGAATCAAGCTCTGTGCTGACAGCACAGAACCTGCTTGGGACTCTCTCTCTCTCTCTCTCTCTCTCCCTCACTCTCTGCCCCTTCCCTGCTCACATGCTCTCTCTCTCAAAATAAATAAACAAACATTAAAAAAAATATTACCGATATTTGCCTGCATAGAGAAAAAGAAATGAAAGGACACTGCAGGCAGAAAGAACAATAAGTAAAAATAGGAATAAACATAACATGCCAGTGTCAGTGAACCTTAATGAAATCTAGACTCTTTGTTGGGTAGCAATGGGGAATTAAACTGAAGAGGCAGACTGGATCAGATAATGGCGTGGAGGGCACAGCTTTTAGATATAGCCCAACACATAACAGCTGCCTGTGTATATACTTATGTAGCAGGCTTCCTTTATAAGGGAAGCTGCAATAGAACATTATTTAAAAACCTTAATTTTACCCACAGAGATATTAAAAGCCACTGAGTAAATATATCCTTTTAATAACACATGTAAAGGTGGTCCACCTTCTGTTCCTGAGAAGGCATTCTTCTATTTAGTATACAGTGTAACAGCAGGTTGCTATCAAGTCCAATGTTATTTAGTAACAGATTGTTACAGTAGAACAATCTAATTCAGCCCATTCTTGGTCTTCCAGCAGTCCAGCAGTAATGGACTGTTTCGGTTAATTGAATGTTCTGTACACTCGCCATGCAAACACAGAGGGTTTAGCAACAGTTACAAAATGTGAGCACAATCCAAGTCATTGAATACAGATTAAGAGCTCAAAACTCGTGTGCTTAAATTCTTTCAATTCAATTCAGTTTACCTTTCTTTGATGAATCACAAAGCTCTTTAGGATCTTACAGGTAGGGTCCAAGGGTCATCTATAGAAACACCGATCCTTACTAGATTATATGTTCAGAAACGTTGAGCCTAGAAGTACCCAGTCAGGCATTGCCAAAGAAAACAATTTCTTATCAGGTGACACTCTAAGCTAGTACAGGAAAAAGTGTGATGGGGTTTTGGGAAATCCTTGGAGAATATCCTGCCAACAGTTGTACAGGTTTGGAAAAGGGAAGTATCTCCTGTACTGGGTCTGAGAAATATAGGGCTGTGTATTTCCCAGTAGAAACCCCAAGGAAGGGGCACCTGGGTGGCTCCGTCAGTTAAGCATCCGACTCTTGATTTCAGTTCAAGTCAGGATCTCACGGTTCATGGGTTCAAGCTCTGCATAGGGCTCTGCACTGACAGCACAGAGCCTTCTGGGGATTCTCTCTCTCTCCCCCTTTCTCTGCCCCACCCACTTCTCAAAATAAATAAATAAACATTAAAAAAAAGAAACCCTAAGGAAGATATCGCTTTGGTACTGAGTCATAGTGGATGTAATCTATAGCTCTGTTCATTTACAGTGATTTTCCTCTATGTCTATAGTCTAGCCTTCCATTCCAAGATGGGAGTGTGTCACCATCCTTGGATTCTTATCACCTAGGGTCCAGGACCTGCAGAGTTCTGAAACCCAGAATACTGTAGATGGAGGAATTAAGGTAAGAAACTATAGTAAGAATCCACACGGACAAGGAGGCATTATAATACATGCAGGATCATATGGAAAACACAGAAAATACACACAAAATATATTTTACTGTTTAAACTATTTTGAGGTGAGTGTTGGGGGAAGAATTAACATTTAATAAGATTAAATCTTCACAATTATTATCCTTATTACTATTATTATCATATTTATGAAATTATCCCCATTTTTACAGAGAAGGAAACTTAAGTTCAATGAGATTGACTAAGCTAATGTATGTAACCTATTCTTACTCACACAGTGAATAAGTTTTTGAATCAGTATTTAAACTGAGATTTGTCTGATTCCAAAACTGCTCCCTTTTCACTCCTCCACACACTCTCACACTCACTTTGGCAAAAGCTCAGAAAAGTAAAGAGGAAATAATAACAGCTAAAATGTTGAGTCTATGTGTTATGCAGTGAACCAAGCACTTCGCACACATTATCTCTACTTAAAGTTACAGAAAACGAGGTCCGGGGAGCTTAGGTAACATGTCCAAGTCACATAGTAAATGGAGGAACCAGGATTTGAATGTAGACTCCTTAATTTCAGAGTGTACTTTCTAAAGTACCATGCTATATTTGATGAGAGGCATACCATATATCCTAACCTGATCTTGGGCACTCAAAGTCAGAATGTCCAGAGTTCTTCATCCAACTAGGATATAAATACCCATGTTGTATTCATATTTTAAATTTGTTGTATTGTGTTTAGTCTTAACACTCCATGAGAAGATACTGAAGTAACTAACGAAGAGAAGTAGACAGAATTTTGTTCCTGGATAATGCCACTTGGCAAAGAGCTATCTCCTGCAGCACGCAGGGCCTGATTTGAAGGGGCAGTAGGTGGCCTGAGCCCAAGGTAATATTGTGGACTCTCCACCAATTTATGCCACGTGGTCCCAGATAAAGTCACCAGCTTCTTCTGAACTGGTTCATCTTCTGTAACCTTCCTTAGCATGCTTTTTCATTCCTCATGGAGCTCTCCCCTAAACAAACAATTCCATATCTTCCTCTCCTCCTGAATTCTTCAGGAAATAAATGCAGTAATAAATTGCATATATTTGTTCTCAAGCTTGTGATATACCTGAGGAGTTTTAAGTACTGTTTGGTTCTCTAGAAATCCAATTCACAAAAAAAAAAAAAAAAAAAAAAAAAAAAGAAAGAGAGAGGGAGAGAGAGAAAAGAGAAAAGATCAAACCTCTTGCTGTATTAATGGAGCACCATGTTAATAATTAATTACACTAGCTGTAGAAAGGTCAGGGTTTGAAATGGTGCAAGTAGATTATCCACTCCTCTCACATACTACTCATTTATAATACTGGTATGAAAGGAGAAGAAAGGCCTGACATCTGTGTCCTAAGGAATTCTTAGGACTAAGGAATTCTTACTTCCACAACTAAGGAATTCTTCCTCAGGGGATATCCTCTAATCTGAGGAGTGACCAAGTCAAGTCTAAGGTGATGAGAAAAGGCACCCTGCCTCTGGCTAATAGCTCTCTAGACACAAGAATGGGTAAACTATGGCCTGTGGGCCAAATCCAGACTGCCATCTGTTTTTGTAAACAAAGCTTTATTGGAACACAGCCACACCTATTCATTTAGATATTGCCTATGACTGCTTTGCCATTACAGTAGCAGAATCGAGTTGTTGTACCAGAGACCATATAGCCCACACAGACAAAACTGTTTACTATGTGGTTCTTCATAGAAAAAGTTTCTCAACCCTTGGTCTATGGTAGCATTTGACTTGTAAAATGTCAATGAACACAAAATTAACCCATGCAAATGTCCATCAGGTGCCTTCTGCTCCCTTCCACCCTCTTGTTCTCCATCCATCTTCACTGGAGATCTCAGAAGGCAGATGCCCTACAAAAACTAAAGTGAAGTTCAATATCACTCATCATCAGAAAAATAAAAATCAAAACCACAATGAGGTACCACATCATATCTGTCAGAATGGTGAAAATTAACAACTCAGGAAACAACAGATGTTGGCGAGGAGGCAGAGAAAGGGGAACACTTTTGCATTGATGGGAATGCAAACCAGTGTAGCCACTCTGGAGAACAGTATGGAGGTTCATCAAAAAATTAAAAATAGAATTACCCTATGACCCAGCAATTGCACTACTAACTATTTATCCAAAGGATACAAAAGTGCTGATTTGAAGGGGCAAATGCACCCCAATGTTTACAGGGCTATCAACAATAGCCAAATGAGGGAAAGATCCCAAATGTCCATCAACTGATGAATGGATAAAGAAGATGGTATATATACATACAATGGAATAATACTCAGCTATCAAAAAGAATGAAATCCTGCCATTTGCAATGACATGGATGGAACTAGAGGGTATAATGCTAAGAGTAATAAGTCAGTCAGAGAAAGACAAATAGTATATGATTTTACTCATATGTGGAATTTAGGAAACACAACAGATGAACATGGGGGAAGGGAAGGAAAAATAAGATAAAAACAGAGAAGGAGGCAAACCATAGGAGACTCTTAAATACAGAGAACAAACTGAGGGTTGCTGGCGGGCTGTTGGGTGGGGGATGGGCTAGACGGATGATGGGCATTAAGGAGGGCACTTGTTGGGATGAACACTGGGTGTCATATGTAAGTGATGAGTCACTAAATTCTACTCTTGAAATCATTAGTACCCTATATGTTAACTAAGTTGAATTTACATAAATTAATTTAAAAAAACTAAAGTGAAGCTTTTAAGGAACTTTCAGTAAATGGAAAAAAGGATAGAATAGAAAAATTTAAAAAACCCTCTAGAATATAGAAGACTTAAGTTGTAAGGTTGAATTGAAAAGAGGGAAAAGTTCAAGTTAGTACGAGGACATTTAGGACCTTGGAAGAGAGGAGTTTTTGGAGCATGACAGGTTTCCTAATGCTTATTTATTCTGAAATCTTTACTAGAAACTTCCTGACTCATACACAGCAAATAGGAAGTAAATAACTCTTCTCTAGTACCTATATTCATTCATTCATTCATTCATTCATTCATTTTACATTTTTGAGTCAGGTACTAGAATGGATGTTGAGAATGCAGTAGTGAATAATCAGAACTTGGTTTCTCTTCCCACGGAAACTATAGTTTAGTGGGGGAAGACAAGAATTAAAGATATACTCACAAGAAGTTATAATTCTGATAAGCAACAAAAAAGAAAACCACAGGATATTCTGTAAGTATATATCAAGAAATCCTAATCTAGAATGGAGTGGTGGGGTGTAGGGAATCAATACTGGCCACATAGATAAAGAACATTTAAACTAAGGCCTAAAGGGTGGATAGTTTGTATCAATTGCTCTTTTTCCAATTCCTATTCTTGCCTGGGGATAAGAACTTGGCATCTGCAAAGTATTCAAAGAAAAGTGATTCCTTAGCAAAAGAAACATAGAATCATTAGATTGAATATATAGGTAGGGTCCAAATCAGACTAGACCTTGAATGCTTTAGGATTTTATTGCAATAATAATTATTTAGAAGCAATTTATAAGCAATGGGGCATTATGATTTCACTTACAGTTTTATTCTATCACTCCAGAAAGAAAGTAGAGAATAGATGAAAGGGCGGGAGGCCATACTTTACATGGGCAGTCTTAGGGGGCCTTTGGAATAGCTTCTGTCTCCCCTCAATTTTATTCATCATTTTTCTTCTTCCATACTCCCTACTTTTCTGCCTACTTTCCCTTTTTCCTTGCCTTCCTCTACTCTAAATGGTCCACTGCCCTTGGATTTCAGCTCTCAAGTTTATGCTATTAGTTTTACTGCTTAGCAATCAAATCAGCTCTTGTGGACTGGCTGGGGAAGCCAGACATCACTTAAAGTGTCGGAACATAGGTTGCGTGCCAGGTTGAGGTTTGTCTGTAAGGGCAAATATCCTTTGTTTGGAAGTTGGAAAACATCTGTACTACAGGTACAGGCTCAGTGGGTGCTTGATCTTGTTTACTTAGAGATTACAGTGGACTCTGCCTTGGCATACAAATGGAACAACAACACATAGGTGTACCTCAAGGTCAGCAGATGAAGGGTGTGTGAGTGTGTTTGTATACGTGCACACTCTAGGCCTCCCTCTTATTTCCAACTGAACAGGAACACTCAATCCCTTGTCCATCATTGAACACCCACAACCTGGGCCGTCTGACTTTCTCCTCTACTTATTTTTCCTTCCTTGTTTGTTATTTCATTTCACAGCATTTCTCTCATCAAGGAACAAGATGTTTTATCTTCCGCTAAAGATTGTGTCATCAGCAAAGCAGATGAGTACAGCATCTTTTGTTACAAGGGCCCTTCTAAGCATAGCTGTAAATTCATAATATTCTCTAACAAATACTTAGCCTACATGGAAGGCTGGCCTGCTGCAAACATTTACAAATACAGACTACAGACTACTGTGATTCAATGGTAGTTGCCCATATACCTCATACATCAGTACTCTTCATCACTGTAAAGTGTAGCTGTTAGAGCTCTTATGTCACAGTAACCATAGCTTAAATCATATTGTGATGGAAATTGTTGTTTAACAAATATTTCTAAGTCTTGAGAGATGGCCCACTTGTTTCAAGCAATATACATTTATATAACATTCATTTTCTAGTACCTAGAAAATAAGAGCCAGGGTAATCCTAATCTATTAGGATTAAGCTCTCCACATTTCTGGGGTTTCTTACATTATCAGACCTCCCTCCTCTTCTCTCCTCTGATGCCTGGTAATAAGTCCCATGGTCAGAGTGAAAAGGAAATAAATATACAACCACAAAACAGCCTCTGCCTTGGCCTGATGTTTCTGAGGGATATCCCGTCAAAGTCAATCAATATCCAGCTGAGATATCTAGGTGACCTACAAGGCAACAGAGCCCCCAGTTGATACATAGCAGTCCTTAACCTACCTGTGTTCTGGTCGAGCAAGGACCTAGAACTGCTTCTGATTCTACATCCATGTCCATGTAAAGCCATCACCACACTGCGAAACGAAGCCTCAGCTACATTCTTCTCTGGTGTTGCCTCCCAATTGTGGTTTCATTTCAGCTGCTTCCTCCAACTACTAGCTTCCTTCAGGTGTTGCATATTTTCACCAGCCTCTGGCCCTTTACTATTCTACAGATTCAATTTATTCAATTAAAGATTGGTGTCTCCTTAAAGGGTGAAGCAGTGTATGATAATCATTAAAGGCAGTGTTTCTCACACTTCAATATGCATAAGTATCACCAGGGGATCTTCTTTTTTTGTTGTTGGTGGTGATGGGGTGGGGGGGGAGATCTTAATATGCAGATTCTAATATAGAAAGCTGGGGTGGGGCCTGAGAGTCCCCATTTCTAATATGCTCCTACATAATGCTGATGATCCTGGTCCATGGGAAGATTAATATCTAATATGCAGATTTGTGTATTAAATAAGCCAACCAAATGAAAGTGAAAGGGATATGAAGGGAAATGAAGGGAAATCAACATATTTTTGTATCCTTACTTTGGGAACTGCTATGAGATTTCCATATATGATCTAATTTAAACCTCACAGCGACATTATTAGGAAGCTAATATTAGTCCCATTTTCATGATAAGGACAAAGGGTTAATATACGATAGGTACTTTGTCTGAGGTTTGAAAGCTACAGATGTGTCTGATATAATGCTGTACGTATGTATGTATGTATTTATATTTCCTTTAAAAAATGTTTCCTTTTAATTCTAGTATAATTAACATAGTGTTGTGTTAGTTTCAAGTGCACAGTACAGTAATTCAACAATTCTATACATTACTCAGTGTTCATCATGATAAGTGCACTCTTAATCCCCTTCACATATTTCACCCATCCCCCATTCACCTCCCTTCTGGTAACCATCAGTTTGTTCTCTTTAGTTAACAGTCTATATTTTGGTTTGTCTCTTTCGTTCTTAATCGTTACATCATAGTACCTCTACGCTTATTAAGAAAATAGGCCAGGGCACCTGGTTGGCTCAGTCAGTTAAGCATCTGAGTCTGGATTTCAGCTCAGGTCATGATGTCATGATTCGCGAGATGGAGCCCCACGTCCAACTCTGCACTGACAGCAGGGAGTGTGCTTGGGATTCTCTCTCTCTCTCCCTCTCTCTCTGCCCCTCTACTGCTCTCCCTTTCTCTCTCTCTCTCTCAAAATAAACAAATAAACATTAAAAAAAAAAGAAAATAGGCCAAAGAAAAAAATGCTTGGCAAGGTAAAACTAGTCATTTTGACCCAAGTTTAGAGCTGTATAATTGCAAGTGTTCAAAAGAGGTTACTTACTGACATTTCATGTACAGGCACTTGATTATCAAAAAACTGGCTGGACACTATATATATATATATATATATATATATATATAGACTCTATAATGCTGTATTTGGTAATGGTGCAATTTCAGATAACAAATATTTATCATTCTGAAATGAAAATGGGCACAAGAAGTCAAATGGCATTCAAATAATCAGCTTTATTTATGGTCAAACTAGATTTGAAAACTGGATTTAGTTCTAAAGCTAAAATTGGGCTTCCTACATACTCAATACTCCCAATCTTAAGATAATGGTCCCCACTAAAGGGGAGGCATGATTTATCAATACAGATGGATAAGTTAGAGAAGAGAGAGCAGAACAGTAGTTGAAAGCCACTAGAACTGATCTGTTTATCCCATAAAGACTACAAGCATTTATGACATTCACCTTGTTTGAGCAGAGGGAGTCCAAGGGGAAGGAAAGAGAGAGATACAGAGACAGAAAGAGATTGAGATAAGCCTGCCTTGCCTTTTAAATACATTTATTCTGTCTTCTGGTTAAAACTCTTGGGGAGTCCCTTGAGAAAGAGTATGTAGAGTTTAAAAGAGAAACCAGAAATTCTCTCTCCAAAATAACTCTCCATATCTTCCCCACAAAAAGAAGTAGAAGTCCCCTTGTATAAAGTACTATGCAGCAACCATGGGATAAGTGAAAAAGTCTCCCATCCCCAGATAATGATAAATATGTACTTTCTTAACTTGGCAGCAAAGACTTGAGGTTAAAGTGTATGGGCTCCACTTAAATTGCAAGTACTTGGGGCTCCTGGGTGGCGCAGTCGGTTAAGCGTCCGACTTCAGCCAGGTCACGATCTCGCGGTCCGTGAGTTCGAGCCCTGCGTCAGGCTCTGGGCTGATGGCTCAGAGCCTGGAGCCTGTTTCTGATTCTGTGTCTCCCTCTCTCTCTGCCCCTCCCCCGTTCATGCTCTGTCTCTCTCTGTCCCAAAAATAAAATAAACGTTAAAAAAAAAATTAAAAAAAAAATTGCAAGTACTTGAATTCCGGCTTTGCTAATTATTCTGGAACATTGAAAAAGTCACTTATTCTCTGCATGTCAACTTGCCCTTATGTAAAATGATAATAACAAGAACAGATTTGGGGAAGTTGTGGCAACAGCAAAAACAGCAAAATAGTCTTGAGTCTCTCTGAATCCTCTCATGAAAGCACACAGAAAAACTAGGTATCAAAGTTCAAACTTATGAGCAACAGGGGCACCTGGCTGGTTTAGTCAGTAAATCATGTGACTCTTAACCTCAAGGGTCATGAGTTCAAGCCCCATGCTGGGGGTAGAGATTACATTAAAAAGTAAACACATAAAAACTTTTAAAAACCCATGAGCAACATTTATAACAAGAGAAACTGACAAGATATCCTCGCAACCTCTAAATACCAGCAGATAAACAGGACAAATGTTAATATGGCAAGACCAGCATGATATTAGGAGATATGTAGAATAAAACAGAGGGAAGCAACAGATCTGATGGATCTTAGAACATAAGAGTCCCAAACTAGCCTGAAAGTGTTCAGTGGAAACAGAGCAGACTAAATTGAGAACACAACCTGAAACTGGATGGGGAATAGAAGAAAGGACATAAAGATGTAATATAAAAGAGGTTAAGTAAAAACCTTGGAGCAATGAATTGGAATTGGAAGTATACATACGAAATCAAGTTTTCTTTCTTCCTCCCTCCCTTCCTTCCTTCATCTTTATCTCTTCCTTCCTTCCTTCCTTCCTTCTTCCTTCCTCCCTTCCTTTCTTTCCTACCTATCAATCATTTTTCTATCTTCACCAGCTTTATACATAGAAAAGGCCTAGACATTGGATAAACAAGTAGTAATAAGTTGTCTAACACCCAGATTGTGGACTTAAAATACAGTGTTCCATCAAAAGATAGTGCAGCATCTAAGATTCTAGGTCAGCCACATCTGATCTTACCAGATAGTGAAAATGTTATCAAAAAACTATTAGCATCATGTTAAAAGAACTCATGGGCCAATGTGAAAAATATCTTACTGGCTGAATAAGGGAAAGTCTGAGATTCAAAAAGGATTGCAATGGGGGGTAATGTCAGCAAAATGGCACAGTATATAGCTCCAAGCTGCCTCTACTAAAGAAACATCACAAAACAACCAGAAATTGTCAGAACCAACTTTGTTAGAACTGTGGAAAACAAAGATTTAGAGCAACCAACTGACACAGACTGAAAGAAAAAGGGCAACTTTGAAAAACTAGGAAAGCTTTATGGAATTTTTACTAGTCCTTGACTCATTCCCTCCCCAGAACATTGTGGCAGTCTTCAAAACCGAAATCTGAATTCCTAGTGTAGGATTCTGCTCCCTGGATCCAAATGGAGCAGAATAGACCTTATTCACAAATTATTGTGTATGTCTGTTCTAACCTACCTGGAGAACACCTGAAAAATAAATATAAGGCAATTGTCTCAGTTTCACCTAACTCAGAAGTCAGGCTAGGAAGTGGTAGGCTTTACTCAAAAATGTTGCAAACTAAGTATCAACCCACAGATGCCTGGAGACAAAACATACAATAGTCTGCCTAAGGTCCAGTACACAAAACTGGGGAGTGTCTTTGGAAAATCAGTACATTTAAAAGGATCTGTATACACATGGAAATTTAGAAAGCCACACGCATATATAGTAGAGACCCAAGAAGACCAAGCTTTCAACTAAGGCTGATCCCTAATTTCAGTTCAACCCTGGCTAAGTGTAGAAGGGATGTTGCTACACAGAGAAAATCTTCAGACTGGAAGAAGTGTTTTGTGTTTGTGTGGGGGACTGTTTTTTTACGCCCCATATATTTTTAGGTCCTGGCATTCAAAGAAATTTATATGACAATATAAATTCATACAATGGAATATTAATCAACCATGAAAAAAGAATGAGAACTTGCCCTTTGTGAAAAGATGGATGAGGGTATTATGCTAAGTGAAATAAGTCAGAAAGAGAAAGGCAAATACCATATGATTTCACTCATATGTGGAATCTAAAAACAACAACAAGAGCAATACAAATGAACAAACAATTCAGAAGTAGATTCATAAATACAGAGAGCACATGGTGTTGCCAGAAGTAAGAATAGTAGGGGCATGAGCAAAATGGGTGAGGATGAGTGAGAGGTACAAGCTTCCAATTATGGAATGAATAAGCTATAGGATAAAAGGAACAGCATAAGGAATATAGTCAGTGATACTGTAATAGTGTCACATGGGGATACCTGGTAGCTACACTTCTGGTGAACATAGGATAATATATAGAAAAGACAAATCACTATGTTGTACACCTGAAACTAATGTAACATTGTATGTCAATTATACTTCAACAACAACAAAATACCACCTGAACACATACTAAGGAAGAAAAAAATAGTGATTACATACAACAATGAATATAGTATCTACTATCTACAAAAAAATAGTTGAAGAATGTCACTAAACAAAAAGAACTACTATAGCCCTCAACAACCACAACAAAAGCAAACCGTGGGGTAAGGAAAGAATTTGATTTCCAGAGTTACTACATTATAATATTCAAGTTTCCCATTTGCAACAACAACAAATTAAAAGGCATACAAACAAACAGGAAAGTATGTCCAATTCAAACAAACAACAAAGTAACACAAACCATGTCTGAGGAAGTCCAGACATTGGAGTTCCTAGAAAAAGCTTTTAAAACAACTACATTAAATATGCTCAAAGAGCTAAATAAAACATGAAAAAAGAACAAAAGGAAACAAGGAAGACAAAATATAAACAAAATGAGAACATCTGTAAAGGGATAGAAATTATAAAAATAAACCAAACAAAGATTCCAGAGTAGAAAAATAATACCTGAAACAATAACTGAAATGAAAAATTTAAAAGGGCTCAACAGAAGAATTGAGCAGACAGAAGAAACAATCAAAGAACTTGAAGATAGGACAATTGAAATTATAGAATCTGAAAAGGAGAATGATAAAATAAAGAAAAGTGAACCAAACTTAAGGGACCTATAGAATACCATCAAACAGAACAACACATACATCATGGGAGTCCCAGAGGGAGAAAACAGGAAAAAAAAGGGGTGGAAGGAAAGAAAGAATATAGGAAGAAATAATGGACAAAAAGTTCCCAAATTTCATGAGAGATATGTCTCTACAAACCCAGGAATATCAATGAACTTCAAGTAGGATAAATCAAAGAGACCCCCACCAATATATTACAATCTAACTATTGAAGGCCAGAGGAAAAAAAAAGAAAATCTTGAATGCAGCAAGAAAGAGGTGACTCATCACACACAAGGGATTCTCCATAAGAGAACAGTCTATTTCTCATGTGAAGCAATGGAGGCAGGAAGACAGGGATGACATACTTAATATGCAGAAACAAAAAAATGTCAACCAAGAATTACACATCTGGCAAAACTGTCCTTCAAAAATGAAGGAGGAAATAGGGGTGCCTGGTTGGCTCAGTCACTAGAGCATGCAATTCTTGATCTCTGGGTCATGAGTTTGAGGCCCATGCTGGGGGTAGAGATTACTTAAATAAAAACAAAACTTAGGGGCACCTGGGTGGCTCAGTCAGTTAAGCGGCCAACTTCGGCTCAGGTCATGATCTCGTGGTCCATGAGTTCGAGCCCCGCGTCGGTCTCTGTGCTGACAGCTCAGAGCCTGGAGCCTGTTTCAGATTCTGTGTCTCCCTCCCGCTGACCCTACCCTGTTCATGCTGTCTCTCTCTGTCTCAAAAATAAATAAAAATGTTAAAAAAAAATTAAAAAAAAAAAACAAAACTTAAAAAAATGAAGGAGAAAATAATAAGACATTCCAAGATACACAAAAGATAGAATTTCCTACCACTAGATGTGCTCTACAAGAAATACTAAAAAGATTCCTTTAGGATGAGAAAAAGGGACACTAGACAGTAAATCAAAGCTGCATGAAGAAATAGAACTATGGTAAAGGTAAATACATGGGTGAATATGGAAGTCAGCATTATTGTATTTTGAGGTTATAACTCCATTATATCCTAGAGGATTTAAAAACATAAGCATAAAATAATTATGAATCTATGTCAGCATGTACATTACATATAAAGATGTGGTTTGTAACATAAAGGGGGGAAAATGGAACTTTATAGGAGCAAAGTCTTTTCATTCTGTTGAAGCTATATTATTATTATTATTATTTTTAACCTTTATTTATTTTTGAGACAGAGAGAGACAGAGTATGAACGGGGGAGGGGCAGAGAGAGAGGGAGACACAGAATCAGAAGCAGGCTCCAGGCTCTGAGCCATCAGCCCAGAGCCAGATGCGGGGCTCAAACCCACGGACCGCGAGATCGTGACCTGAGCTGAAGTCGGACACTTAACCGACTGAGCCACCCAGGTGCCCCAAAGCTATATTATTTTTAATTCAAACTAAATTGCTATAAATTTAGGATGTTCAATATAATCCCATTGGTAACCACAAAGAAAGTATGTTAAAAATATATACAAAAATACATATATACGAGGATAAACAACACAAAATATCAACTAAACACCAAGAAAGGCAGTAAGGAAGGATATGAGTAACAATGATGACTGAGACATGCACAAAACAAATAGTAAAATGGCAGAAGTATGTCTGTTCTTTCAGTAATTACTCAAAATGTAAATGGTTTAAACTCAAAAAACAAAGAGTAAGAGAATGAAAACAGGAACCATTATCCAACTATAGACTGCTACAAGAGATCTAAAGACATAAATATCTTAAAAGTGAAAGAATGATAAAAGACTTTCCATGTAAATAGTAACCAAAAGGAAGAGTACAGGGGGCCTATACTAATATCAGACAAATAGACTTCAAGTCTAGAGCCTAAATGTCCATCAACTGATGAATGGATAAAGAAATTGTGGTTTATATACACTATGGAATACTACGTGGCAATGAAAAAAAATGAAATATGGCCTTTTGTAGCAACGTGGATGGAACTGGAGAGTGTGATGCTAAGTGAAATAAGCCATACAGAGAAAGACAGATACCATATGGTTTCACTCTTATGTGGATCCTGAGAAACTTAACAGGAACCCATGGGGGAGGGGAAGGAAAAAAAAAAAAAAAAAAAAAAAGAGGTTAGAGTGGGAGAGAGCCAAAGCATAAGAGACTGTTGAGAACTGAGAGCAAACTGAGGGTTGATGGGGGGTGGGAGGGAGGAGAGGGTGGGTGATGGGTATTGAGGAGGGCACCTTTTGGGATGAGCACTGGGTGTTGTATGGAAACCAATTTGACAATAAATTTCATATATAAAAAAAAAATAAATAAAACTGTTATAAGAGACAAAGAAAGACATCATATATTTATAAAAGGCTCAATTAATTAAAAAGATATAACCATTATAAACAGATACGTACCAAAGAAGAGCACCAAAATATATGAAGCAAACATTGAGAGAACTGAAGTGAAAAATAGATAGCTGTACAATATCAGTAGGAGACCTTAATATACCACATACAATAACAGAATGACAAGATACAGAAGAATAAGGAAATAGAGGTCTTGAAAAACACTATAAACCAATGACATGTATTAATCACATAAAAAACATGCTATCCCAGGGGTGCCTGGGTGGCTTAGTAGGTTAAGCATCTGACTCTTGATTTCAGCTCAGGTCATGATCTCTTGGTTCGTGGGTTCGAGCCCTGCATAGGGAGGGCTCTGTGCTGACAGCAGGGAGCCTGCTTGGGATTCTGTCTCCCTCTCTTTTTACTCTGCCCTGCTCACTCTCTCTCATTCTCTCTCTCTTTCTCAAAATAAATAAAATTAAAAAAACATGCTATCCCAGCAACAGTAGAATACACATTCTTCTAAAGTTCACATGAAACATTCTACAGGATAGACCCTCTGTTAAGCCACAAGTCTCAATAAATTTAAGATTGAAATCATAAAAAGTATCTTTTCTGACCACAATGGAATGAAGCTAAATCAATAACAGATGGACAACTGGCACATTCACAGATATGTGAAGAATAAACAAAACATTCGTAAACAATCCATGTGTCAAAGGAGAAATCACAGGGATATTAGATAATACTTAGGGACAAACCAACATGAAAATACATGGAATACAGCAAAGGCAGTGTTCAGAGGGAAATTTATAGCTGTAAATGCTCTTGTTAAAATAAAAGGATCTTAAATAGATGAACTGAGGAACTAGATAAACTTAAGGAAGTAAAAAACTGTAGAGCGATTTAAAACTAAAGTTAGAAGAAAAGAATAATGAAAATTAGAGCAGAAATAAATAAAATAGAGAAAAGAAAAATATAGAGGTTTTAAATACAAAAGTTAATTCTTTGAAAAATCAGCAAAATTGACAAACTTTGAGCTAGACTGACAACGAAAAAAGAAAGATAACACACATAATTAAAATCAGAAATGAAAGTAGAAAAAATGTTATTTCCAACCATACAAATGAAAAAGGATTATATGAGAATATTGTAAACAATTGTAAGCCAAAATTAGATCTTCTGCATAAAGTGGACCAATATCCGAAAACACAAAAATTACCTAAATTGATGCAAGAAGAAATACAAAAACAGAACAGTTCTTTAACAAGAATCAATAATTGAAAATCTCCGAGCAAAGAAAATAACTGCACCAGGTGGCTTCATAGGTAATTTCCACCAAAATTTTAAAAAGAAACGAGACCACTTAGTAATTCATTCTATGATACTAAAGCCAAAAAAAGACATCACACACACACACAAAGTTACAGAACAATATTCCCTGTGAATAAAAATGCAAAAATCCTCAAAATACCAGCACACTGATTCTAACAGATTACACATTACCAAATAGGATTTCTCACAGGAATACAAGGGTGGTTCAACATAAGAAAATCAATGTAATACACTACATTATACAATAAAGAAAAAAACCCACGATTTTCTCAATTGATAAAAACAAAAACAAAAACAAACATTTGACATAATCCAACACTGGCCTAATACAAAGAAAAAAAACCATAAGACTAGAAAGTACATAACGATGATATGTAATGCCACTGAATTGAATTGTACACTTAAAAATGCTTAAAATTATAAATCTTATGTGATACATATATAATCTCAAAAATTTCAAAAAGAAGATTACAATGGGTTGAAATCTATTAAATATGTTAAATCTATGAGTACCAAATGATATTAAATAATAAGTAAATTGTTCACCTGTGGAAGTTCACCTTTCTTTATATCAAAATGGGTAGGGGCGCCTGGGGAGCTCAGTGGGTTAAGCGTCAGACTCTTGATTTCGGCTCACGTCATGATCTCATGGTTCAGGAGACCGAGCCCTACTTCGGCCTCTGTGCTGATATTACAGAGCCTGCTTGGGAGTCTCTCCCTTTCTCTCTCTCTGCCCCTCCCCTGCTTGTGCTCTCTCTTTCATAAATAAATAAATAAATAAATAAATAAATAAATAAATAAATTTATTTTTAAGATGGGTAAATAAAAGGAAAGATAAAGTATTAACCCTGCCCCTTCTATGTGAATTTTACCCCTCACTAATTTATTAGAAGATGAGAGGATGCGTCCATTTATAAGTGAACTATGTATAGGTAAAAACTGAATTCAAATATTTACCATGTCCAATCCCTAGTTAATTACTCAATCTAGACACTGAGCAGTAACAGCTGCTAACATTTAAAAAGATATAGAACCAAACATTTGGTGCCTCGTGATTTATTTTTTACTTTTTATTTAATTTTAATTTTTCTTTGCTTATTTTAGAGAGAGCGAGCAAGTAGGAGGAGGGACAAAGAATCTTAAATGGAGATGGATCCCAGGACCCTGGGAACATGACCTGAGCCAAAATCAAAAATCAGATGCTCAACCAATTGAGCCACCCAGGTGCCCCGGTGCCTCATGAATATTGCCTAGAATTTTAGTAAAAAGACCAAAGTTGAGTCTGATGCAGGCTTCAGGTCCAGCTGCCAATACACAGGAAATACTAAGGACAGAAGAACATAATTACACCAGGAATATGCAACATATTCCTTGGGTTCTTCATCCCATAGTAAATTTATTTTTTTTATTTTTTTATTTATGTTTATTTATTTCTGAGAGAGAGAGCACGAGTTGGGGAGGGGCAGAGAGAGAGGGAGACACAGAATCCGAAGCAGGCCCCAGCCTCTGAGCTGTCAGCACAGAGCCCAACGCGGGGCTCGAACCCAAAAACCATGAGATCATGACCTGAGCCAAAGCCGGTCGCTCAACCGACTGAGCCACCTAGGTGCCCCCCCATAATAAATTTTTAAAGTAAAGAGTAATAATGAAGGAAAATCTACAGATTAAAAAAAAAACATTTAAAACATAAGTTTTCTGAAACTAACATAACATTGTGTGTCAACCATACTTCAATAAAAAAAGTGTCATAAAAATGGATGAAACTGTAAATAAATACAAGGAAATGATTATTATAAAACAAACATAGAAATTACTTTAGAAGGGAATGAAAGAGGTTTTAATAGGAGGAAAAATGGAAGGGCTTCTGGGGTGGCTGGTGTAATTCTGTTTCCTGACCTGAGTTGGGTACATGTGAGTTTGCTTTATGGTAAATAACTCATGCCATGTATTTGTTCAGTGTGTTTTTACAATCTGTGTTTTTTATTTTACAGTACAAACATTAAAAAGTTAATTGATTAGAGAGAGGCATACATTCACAATATTTTTTTCAAGGTTTTAGTTTTAAGTAATCTCTACACCCAATGTGGGATCAAACCCACAACTTCGAGATCAAGACTCGCACGTTCTACCCATTGAGCTAGCCAGATGCCCTGCATTCATACTACTTTTTAAATAGCAATAATAGAAGAACTACCTTAACTGGGAGATTGTAATAAAGTACTTAGGTATGCCTCACATAACTAGGGCTCTATTACTAACTAGGGCACATTTTATTCTGATCCAAAAAGTAATTTTTAAATCTACGTAGTTATCATACCAACTTAAACACATTTCTTATCTCACCATTATCACAACCATACAGGCAATATATTCATTCTTTGTTTCAGGTATGTAAGATGTCTTTGCCCTACAATATAGGGGTTAAATAATAGTTGGAAAATTAATTCAATCATGAGGCAACTGATTTTGAGTTAGGTACTTTGCCATTTACAAGCTGTGCAAAGTTTCGTGTGTGAAAAATAAACTTCTGTTAAGTCCTGAGCTTTAGGGGAGACTAATTAATATTATAGCCTTTAGAATTATCTTAACTGATACATTTGGGCAAATTATTTAACATCTTTGTGTTTTGGTTTACTCTTCTGTAAAATTGGTAATAGTATCTACCTCATAGGGTTATTGTGAGGATTAAAAGAGTTCATCTTTGGGTGCCTGGCTGTCTTAGTAGAGCATGTGACTCTGGATCTGAGGGTCAGGAGTTCAAGCCCCATGCTGGGCATAGAGATTAAGGAAAAGAAAGAGGGGCACCTGGGTGGCTCAGTCGGTTAAGCATCCGACTTTGCCTCAGGTCATGATGTCAGGGTTCGGGAGTTCCACCCCACATCTGGCTTGCTGCTGTCAGCCCGGAGCCCACTTCAGATCCTCTGTCCCCCTCTCTCTTTCTGCCCCTTCCCTGCTTATGCTCTCTATCTCAAAAACAAACTTTTTTTTTTATTAAAAGAAAGGCTTCATCTTTAGAAGCTTTTTGAACAATGCCTGGCACCAATTGCTCTCGCTATTATTAATGATGTTCTGGAGGCTTTTGTCAGAACTGCCTCAAGAACTGGGCACTGCCGATCCTGTGGTTGGTGGAACATTCTCAAGACTGCACCTGACAGCGCTTGGGGCAGGCAAAGACTGGGACGCAAGGGCTTTTGGTTATCTTTCTTTATTGCTTAACTTATCTGTGTGCTGACCACACATTCAAACTTCCTCAAGCCTTTTCTTTCCCTGCTCCACTCCTTAATCATGTGTGCGGCTTGGTAATTTATCGGCTTCTCTTTCCACTTAACCACAGGGGTCCTGTCATGCACAAAGTAGCTCCTCCTAGAAGCAATTCAGAAGTTAATAATTCCAATAATATTAACCTGAGAGAATGCGCTGTTTGACTGAGGCTGTGTGGCTATTCCCTTAAGTGTCACTTGCTCTTGCAATATGCTGGGAACGATGCCTTGTTTTAACTTGGCCTGCTTTCTACCCTGTCTTTGTGGTCCCTCAGGTGAAATAGGTAATACTCTCAAAGTAATTAATTATGGCTAAAATGAAGAGCTGTATTTTCCCAGCCTGAACTCCTAGGGAACCGGAATATGAGGACATTGTCCTCTCCGGATGAATTTGCTTATGTTTATACATTTTTAAAACTGCTTATCCCTGAAGAAAAGAAATTCAGTCTCACAGCTATGCATCAGAGAGTCATGAGGCCTTTCCATTTTGAAAACAAAGGTTACAAAGAGTGGCTAGAAGTAAATGCCCCAAATTCTCTTACCATGGCAGTTTTCAGAGGGTAGGGCTAATATCACCTTAATAGCCATCTAGGACTGAGCAGGCCCTTGCTCTATGGGGTAATGTTCCAGGAGTTCAAGATATGACTCTTACAATAGGTCCTGTCCTGTTGTAAGTGGTAGAAACACAAGCCACGGGCATAAAACGAGAGTTCTGATCCAGTCTTTTCCATTACTAGCTGTGTATTCTTGGGCCAGCCATTCACATTTCTCTGTATAAAACAGCTCCACAAACATGTATTGAATACCAACTGTGGAAGGCATTATGCCAGGTGTTATGTGGCAAAGATAAATAAGACATGATCCTTCTCTTTTATTACACAAGTAAGGACATTGAAGTCATTGGACTATGTGATCTTTAAGGCTCTTTTCAACCCAGAAAATCTTTGATTTAACCATGCCTTATGTTTCACCTATGTTAATCATTATATGTTCAAAATTTAGTATTTTGTGGTTGCCCTATTATTCCCAATGATCCGTCACAATTGAAGTGTAACGGGAAAGGCAGCAGTTAGCACTTTTCCAAATGTGGGCTCCTCTAGACACCTATACTTGTCTCAGCGGAGATATAGGATGAGTGGTTTCTCTGAGTTCCAAGTCTGAAAGGTCACCTTCTTTTTTTTTTTTGATATTTTTTTTTTGTTTTGTTTTAAGTAGGCTTCATGCCCAGCTTGGAGCCCAATGCAGGGTTTAAACTCATGACCCTGAGATCAAGACCTGAGCTGAGATCAAGAGTCCAGCTGAGCCCCCCCAGGTGCCCATGAAAGGTCATCTTCTACCTGAATAAGGGCATTGTCTTGACAGTACGGTTTACTACCTTCTTAAAACCTACGGGGCTTCACAAAGCAAGGACTACTTGCTAAGATGATGGTTGGAGATGTGCCAGCTAGAAGAATAGGTTAACCTGTGGAGAACTATCCCTTAATTTAGGTGTTTCAGTGTGTAAAGATGTATACTACACCAACCTGCACACAAAAGAGAGCGTTTTTTATATGCTTTGGACTATGACAGAAGAAAGCAGAAAGATAAAAATAGGCAGGTTCTACGTCACTAAAGCAGGAAGTGAACTCGACTTCCGCAAATATCTGATGGAAAGTCAACAGTACTTGTCAAAGGAAAGAAGACACAAGGTTAGCCAATGGCTAGGTTCACCCCATCCCTCTCTTCCAGGCAAGGCTCCAAAGAGCACCCTAAACATCCCGAGAGTTTATATCACAGTAAATGAAGTACGGGAGTGGCAGAAAAACACCTGAGAGATAAAGGTGGAGGTAGAATGATGTTTTGTTCATCTCTTAAATGGATCACGATATTCCCTTCGTAGGACTTTTGTGAGGATGAAATGAGTTCATATATGAAAGTGTGTCTGGTATACAATAAGCACAATACTGTTTTTGTGGAACAACACCACCAAAGACAACAACCACAAAAAAGGAAAAAGAATCCTGCCGACTGAAGACGAAATTAGACCTTTTTTGTTATGGTTTTCTTCTCAGAAGCGATTTCAAATGTGTCTGTCACACTTGGATAAGCATGGACAAGGGTAGACTTTATACTACAGTTGAGTTGATGGCAGTATGGGGGCATGTATGTATACATGGGCAGGGAGGGGGCTAATGTACATATCCATTTGTAGGAGGGAAGGGTATGTATACTTGGTACACAGTCATATCGCACTTGGACACAACTGAATATTGCATGGTTTTGCTTAATGTTCCTGCTTCAATAAACATATTTATTTATTTATTTATTTTTTTGCAATATCTTTACCAGGACATCCACCTGCCACCTATTCCACCTACTTGATTCCTCTTTCTGGTACTCCTCATCCTTGTACTGTAACATCCTTGTCATTTTGTGTAACCCAAAAGCATTTGCTATAAAAGAGACTGCCTGCTCTCTTCACTATGTACTAAAATTTAAAATCTCCTAAAAGCGGCTGGCTTCCTAGTTGATTTTTCTCAACTAGCACAATGTCCTCAAGATACCTCTGTCTACTGTGCTGGCTGACATATAGCAAATAGGGGCTTTTAATATCGTCTCTTGCCTGCTAATCTGGTTCTCCACCAGACTTCCCAGTTACTTTCCTTATTCATCAGGATTTCAAATGGGAGCAAGGTATAAATCTAATAAGCATTTCCGCAGTGTTGGGATTTATACATGAAAATGTCCAAATGAAATTCAAAGCAGCCATGATAATTATGTAAGAATTACCTTCCTGCCCATAGCCCTCTCCATCTATACAAGATATGGCAAAGTTCCACCAACCCAGGGAAGCATTCCCATACTCCTTCAGATTATTTTTAGCTGTGATGAATTGTTAGGGTTTCTTACAACTCCCTCAGGTCATACCATTTCGGAATTGATGTGCTTAGGTAGAATAATGGTAGTAAGATTCAGTGATAAAACCCCAAAGGTAAGTTTGAGGAATTTCAAGAGATTATTTTAAAAGGAAGACCTGTCAAAGAAAATACATCCTTGAGTACAAAAGATCAAAATAAGTTTATACTAGAAACCCTATATGAATACTTCCACCAAATTCATATTTACATTTATACAATTATATATTATATATATTTGATATATAAATTGATATTCATTTAAATAGTAAATGATTAAAAATTAAATTATACAAACTAAATATAAAATATGGAAATGCATATATTTATGATTATATATTAACACTTAGATTTAATATGTGTTTAATATAAATATAATTGTATGAATAACCATGTTTATGACATTTAAGCATATATTTAAATATTACATTTAACTATTACATATTTAGATATATTTATATAAATATGTAAAGTGTGTCAACCAAGTGTCAACACTCTGCACTCAATGATCCTGCTGAATTAAAAGTTAGAATTGGCAGATATATGGATACTCTCCTATATATTTTTTCCTTTTTTTCTCCTCCTTTCTTCCTCCATTTCTGCTTTCACTACACATTCACTGAGCACTTGCCATGTGCCAGGCACTGTGCTAGCTGCTACCTATGGGGGAAACAACAAAGAGTAATTTATAATCTCTGCACTCAAGAGAATTCAGAGTCTACTGTCCATGCACCTCCTAACCAGCTCTATTAACTGAGTGTTAGGAAAGTTTATTACAGCAAGAAGCACTGGTTGGTAAGAGGAGACAGAGAAGCAACTCATAACCCAAATTAAAAACACAACCGAAGGGGCACCTGGGTGGCTCAGTTGGTTAAGCATCCAACTCTTGATTTCAGCTCAGGTCATGATCTCACGGTTCTGGAGTTCAAGCCCCACATCGGGCTCTCTGCTGTCAGCGCAGAGCCTGCTTCAGATCCTCTGTGTCCCTCTCTCTGTCCCTCCCCTACTCATGCTCTCTCTCTCAAAAATAAAATAAACATTAAAAAATACAACCAAAAAAGCACAAAATACTTCTTAATATTTTTTCTCTATATAATGTCAAACTGTCACTCATAGTTCAAGCAGTGATTTCAGCTCAATGTAGTCCAGAACTTTCTCCTGCTCAGTTTTTGGAAAATAGAATGGACTAACTTGGATAGCTGTGATTCCCTATCACTTTGAATAATCAAATATAGGTTTCTGTCTGTTTGCTTAGATCCTAAGCACTGTGGAGACTGGACTATATGCTGTCTAATGCCCCTGCAAACTGTATATAATGACTGAATTTAAATAAAATACCACAAAGCCACTCTATGTCTTCCTCCTTCCTCCTGTTCAAGCAGTGCATACTGTCTTGGGTCAGGGCCAGAGAACAAATAGCCATTAGACTATTTCTCCTCCAGTGTGCTCAGTCCCAAGCATAAAGTATACAAAATCTGTCTGTGGGTGTTTTGGGGGAGGGCATGGGAGGAGTTGTTTATATACCCAGAATTTGGTATCTGCCAAGGATTCTGGGGATTTGAAATGGAATTAAACTATGATGAAAACAATAAGAGTTGCAGAAAATTCACTGTAAAATTTATTATTTTAGACCCTGATGAGAAACATTTAGGGAAAAGAAACTCCTTGATATAACATTACTACTACTGCATTTGCTTCACTTGAAATGCAGAAAAAAATTTCAGTGGAATCAAAACTACATTTTTCTGTTGATGCAAGCATCTACTTATATACTTTTATTTGTTGTGGTTTGTTGTTATTGTTTTTGTTTTTGGCAGCCTTTTCTTAATGTAACAGCCAGTCAAGGGAATGCTTTTCCTGCAGACTTTATACCATGGTTTCCAGTAGGATAATAAAAAGGAGAAAGAAATGAAGATTCTATATTCACTAAGAACACACAAATATAAGCTTTCATGTGCAGACATCACAAGATTGTCTCTCTCTCTCCCTCTCTCTCTCTCTCTCTCTCTCACACACACACACACACACACACACAGACACACAGAGAAAGAATTAATATCTGCTCTGAAACAGACATTTAATCTAGTTTTAAAATCTGGATATTGCTTCCAAGCTTTAGTTTTCATTATAACACTATTTGCTTTATACACTTCTCCCTTTGTGATCTCATCCACATACCATTTCAACCATTACTCCCAGTAACTGACCCTGTCATTTTTACCTCTATATCTGTCTTTTATCCAAATCCTCTCTAGCTGACTTCAATACATTGCCACCCTGACTTCTCAGTAGCATATGAAACAAATTCAAATGTATGGTTTCTCCTTTTCCTCTCAGTCTCCCTTATTTCTATTACTGTAAAGGAAAATTGTTTTCCTGTCACTCAGTTGTAAACATCTGATCTGACAATTGCCCTTCATTTTGGCTGTACACATGTAGCCAATCATCATGTAAGCTGATGCTTCCTGCACAGTGGCTATCATCTTTCTTCTGTTGCCCACGGTTTTTACTCTATTTTATTTATTTATTTATTTATTTATTTATTTATTTATTTGTTTGTTTGTTTTGAGAGAGAGAGAGAGAAAGAGAGCATGCATGGGAGGGCCAGAGAGAGAGGGGGAGAGAGAAAAACCCAAACAGGTTCCGCACAGTAAGTGCAGAGCCCAACACGGAGCAGGAACCCACGAAACACGAGATCATGACCTGAGCTGAAATCACGAGTCCGCCACTTAACTGACTGAGCCACTCAGGGCCCCGCCAGTTTTTACTCTATTTTAGATATTTATCATCTTTAGTCTTAAGTATGGCAGTAATCTCACAAATGGTCTCTTTCCAGTTTTTTTCCTTTCCAATCTACTTCACAAAGCACTGCCAGACAAAATACTATGAAAATAATACTCGTACACATATTTTCTCAAAACCTTCAATGGCACTGCCAATTATTTTAAGGACAATGTCTGAAATCTGTAGTCCAGAATTCCAGTTACTACATATTTCAGACTCAGCTATTAGTCTTTTTTTCTTCCACGTTAATCAATGAGGCATATTATTTACTGTCCCTTACCACATTATGAGACAAAACAGGAGAAATTAATAAACATAATAAAATAAATAATACAAGATTTTCAGGCTAGGTCTGTGCCTCTGTGCCTGTGACTTTGCATATATCATTCTCTCCACCTGGAAAAATATCACTGAACCTTCCTTTGCCTAGCATATGCCGACTCATCTCTAGTAAGTGCTCACGTCCAAGTGATTACTCTATTTGAACTTCTCTAGCTCTACAGTCCATGCGACTTACTTGCATGTAGCAGCCTCTGTCTGGTATTGAAATGTTCTCTCTCTGGGTATCATTTCACTTCCTACTTGGATTGTCAGCTAAGATCAGGACAAGGCCTGTTACGTCTTTTGCAGCCCTTGTGAACACTAGCCAAGTGCACAACAGATGCTGGTGTTTGACTATTGAGTATTTAATTAATTAATTTATTTATTATTTTAGAGAGAGAAAGAGTGTGAGTGGGGGAGGGGTAGAGGGAGAGAGCACGAGAGAGAAGGAGACAGGAGAGAGAGAGACAGAAAGAGAGAGAATGAATCTCAAGCAGGCTCCACGCTCAGTGAAGAGCCTGATGTGGGACTCAATCCCATGACCCCAGGATCATGACCTGAGCCAAAATCAAGAGTTGGGACACTGAACTGACTGAGCCACCCAGGGACCCTGGATTATTGAGTATTTACTAAAATTTGCCTTTGTCTGGTTTAGGGTAAAAATACTTGTTTGTATTCAATTCTTTCTTTTATTGATGCCAATTTATGTGTCTGTGTGTAGACCTAGCCCAAATTTCCCTGCTATTCCTATAAATTATAACCTGCAGGGCCATATACCTAGATTCTCTCTGCAGATTGAGTTTCAAACTGTGACTATTTCTTTTAAGCACATCAGTCAAAATCCTGGTTCAGAGTTATTTAAAGTGGTTTGTATTTTATGGTCCTATGAAGGCTTCACATTGCAACTGCTGAGCTTTAAAAACACAGAAACTAGAAAGAGGGTACAAGGAACTGCCATCTGTCCCTATAAACAATTATCGGCCAGCCATCTGCCCGTATACTGGGTAATGATTTTAATGCTGGTAATATCTGACTGAAATACTTTCTCTCCAAGGAACCAAAGAAAGGGAACCCATTAAAAAGTGCTGATCCTTCTAGTTGTTGTTTGTGAATGTTTTCTCCCATACAAGAGCCTATCATTTAATTTGTATCTCTATGCTTTTCACTATGTATTAAAAAGGTATTTCTCATGACCTGTCTGCAAAGACCTGCATCTATGCAAACAGGTGCTGCTATCTACAGATCACCAGGAAGAGTTAGCGCAACCATGGAACATCATTTAGACCCATCCAAAATGAACCACAGTGTCCAATGCTTTATAAAAGTGTGCTAATAGCCAATGGATTAACAATTAACCTGAGGCTCTAGCTAAGCAGAATGTAGACACAGCCAAATGAAAACCAGTTCTGGCTTTCAAAATCAACTCTGCAAAGTTCATATCCAATGTAATCCCTCTAATGGGTTCACTGCTTTATTTTCCTGTGATCAAATTTCAGATAAACTGGCATTAAAGCAATAGTGAATTATTCTTTGGATTTAAGCAGAATCCATCCAGTCATTTAAAGCAGGGCAAAGCTATCTCACAATGCATAGATTTCTACAGATGTGACTTAACACATGAAATGAAGGTCTTGCTTGTGGTATTAAATCTGAGTCATGGTTCATTCAGCCCAGATAACTTTTTTGCACACAGTTGTTCTAAAAGATATGATGTGGTAGTTCATAGCCTTTGTCAATAAATCACAAATTTAGGATTAATACCATAATGGGCAAAGTGGATTTTCAGCCAGTGCCATTTCTTAAGAGACATGCATTAACTAAGTTTCAACCCATGGTGTCCTATACTTACTTATTTGTCTTGAAATTACTTGTTATTCAAGTGTAGACTCAATATTTTATACAATAATTTTTTATAAATTTTCAATACATTTGGTGTTTTTTAAACTTCATGTGAGATAGAGATCTTGCCAACATGTTTCACATCTAAACTAGTTCCAACAACTTGTACTTAAAGAATTCAATTATGTTTATCAAAACTCTCCCCATCTTTAGTTGTCTGTATTCTTTGTTTCTTTAAAACAGCATGGCTTCTTATAAATCTGGCTTAACTAATGGCAATTAACTCCTACAATATTGGCTAGCCCACTGAAACTACCTTGGAAATTTTCAGATAATTGATAGAAGGTATGAAAAAAGTAATTCTCAGACCTTGCATAGTATGAGCTTTGGTTTCCAAACTATGGATCTGGATCTACAAATAACCATTACCCACATAGAAACTTCAGAGGCCTGAGTTTTGTTTTGTTTTGTTTGTTTTGTTTATTCTCAAGTTAGTTAACATACAGTGTAGTCTTGGCTTCAGGAGTAGAATCCAGTGATTCATTCCTTACTTATAACACCCAGTGCTCATCCCAACAAGTGCGCTCCTTAATGCCCATCACCAATTTTCCCCACCCCCATCAACCCTCAGGGTCCAGGGTTTTAATGGCCATTAAAACCCTAAGGAAGGGGTGGCTGGGTGGCTCAGTTAAGTCATCCGACTTCGGCTTAAGTCATGATCTCATGGTTCGTGGGTTTGAGCCTCATGTCGGGCTCTATGCTGACATCCAGCTCAGAGCCTGGATTCTGCTTTAGATTCTGTGTCTCCCTCTCTCTCTGCCCCTCCCCCACTCACACTCTGTCTCTCTCTTTCAAAAATAAATAAACATTAAAAAAATTAAAACTCTAAGGAAAATGCATACTCATCCGTATAAAGGCCAGCTTCTTTGGCTTGGCAAATGAAGCAACACAATGTGTAAAATAAAACTCCAATTTGGAGCTAATAATGATTAACAAAGTGAAGTTTCATCAATAATTTTAGTAAACAAATGAAAAAGAAACAAGATCAATGGCAAGTCTTACAGAAAAAAATTAAATGAGAGACATTTTTATTATTGTTGCCTTAAAATTTATGTAAGAATTTCTTTTTTCCCCAGCACCTGCCAATTTAAAATACATGGGTAGTGCCACTTATGTTGTAGTCATCATGCAATGTTGTTTAAGAATAAGGGACGCCTGGGTGGCTCAGTTTCTTAAGCGTCCGACTTCGGCTCAGGTCATGATATCATGGTTCGTGGGTTCACATCCTGCGTCAGGCTCTGTATTGACAGCTCACGGACTAGAGCCTGCTTCGGATTCTGTGTCTCTGTCTCTCTCTGCCTCTCCTCCACTCATGCTCTGTGTCTCTTTCTTTCTCTATCAAAAATAAACATTAAAAAAAAACATTAAATGGGAATGCAAGCTGGTGCAGCCACTCTGGAAAACAGTATGGAGTTTCCTCAAAAAACTAAAAATAGAACTACCCTACGACCCAGCAATTGCACTACTAGGTATTTATCCAAGGGATACAGGTGTGCTGTTTAGAAGGGACACATGCACCCCAGTGTTTATAGCAGCACTATCGACAATAGCCAAAGTATGGAAAGAGCCCAAATGTCCATCGATGGATGAATGGATAAAGAAGATGTGGTATATCTTACTCGGCAATCAAAAAGAATGAAATCTTGGGGCGCCTGGGTGGCTCAGTCAGTTAAGTGTCTGACTTCGGCTCAGGTCATGATCTCACAGTTTGTGGGTTCAAGCCCCATGTCGGGCTCTGTGCTGACAGCTCAGAGCCTGGAGCCTGCTTCGGATTCTGTGTCTCCCTCTCTTTTCCCCTCCCCCACTCATGCTCTGTCTCACTCTATCAAAAATAAATAAATGTAAAAAAGATTTTTTTTTAAAAAGAATGAAATCTTGCCACTTGCAACTATGTGAATGGAACTGGAGGGTATTATGCTAAGTGAAATTAGTCAGGCAGAGAAAGACAAATATCATATAACTTCACTCATATGAGAACGTTAAGAGACAAAACAGATGAACATAAGGGAAGGGAAACAAAAATAATATAAAAACAGGGAAGGGGACAAAACAGAAGAGACTCATAAATATGGAGAACAAACTGAAGGTTGCTGGAGGGGGTGTGGGAAGGGGGATGGGCTAAATGGGTCAGGGGCATTAAGGAATCTACTGAAATCATTGTTGCACTATATGCTAATTTGGATGTAAACTTAAAAATAAATTTAAAAAATTTAAAAAACTAACTAAAATAAATTACAAAGACATGAAAAAAATAAAAGGAAATCATGAAATCTCCATGTCATTCAGACTTTCACTTAAGATTTTGCTTCCTAGTTTTTCTAAATCTTTTCTGGGAATAACAGAAACTTATTTGTGATGATCTTGACACTTCAGGTGTGAAAAAGACCTTAATAAGGCAGATATTACTGTCACTACCTCACTATGTATATGAAAAGCGAGTGAATCTGCTAAAAGGGAAAGAAAATGGGGAAAGAGAAAAGAAAATCTATGGGTGCAACTACTTTATTCACCGATGTCAATCGATGACTCATTGTGCAGCCTGCCAAGAAGTTTGCTGGAGAAAGGACTCCTTCTGGGCTCAGTTGCTGCAGTGCGTTCTTGCTAGCTGGTGTCAGATTCCTGCAGCTGTCCTCTCCAGCAGAGGGGCCGCCTCTATAAAAGCTCAGAGGCTCCTGCAGTGGCAGTAGGTAGAGGGGACTCAGGAAGTCCTTTGTAAGACAGTGGGACTCAGGAAGTCCTTGATAAGACAGTGAAGAAAGTGATGTAGAGAGAGAGTCAGGAAGACCTGAGTTCTTGTACCAGATCTTTTGCAAATGAGCCTTGTGAGCCTTGTTAAGCCATTTGCCCCTTTGAAGTATCACCCCTCCCACCCCGGCACATACATACCGTCTGTAAACTAAAAGATTTGGAGTCAACCACATCATTCCTACAACTTCTCTTACTTTTTTACTCCAGGATTCTCTTCTTTTTTTCTCTGGCTTGAATCCTTTCAATCTCCATCCCTTTTTGACTCATTTCTTTTCAGTTTTAGATCCTTTATCTTCTGAGGGAACAAAATGCAATAGACCTCTGTATAAAGAAGCCTCTAGTTGCAAAAAATTGAGACAAAAGGAGAAGTGTAGTGTCATCGAAGGCCTGTGAGGAAGAATATGGGGATTTATAGAGGTCACACATATACGAAGATGTTTACAATTTCTATGTGAGGCCATCCTTGATAGAGCTTGTGTTAACATTCTCAACAAAAGGGAAATTTCATTTTCTCCTCTCACAGCCTACATGTTTAACATTAGAAGTCAGTATTGAGCGGCTACACCACTGTTAAATAGGTAGTTTATTATTTTTTAAAAAAGATTTGGTAGTGGTGAGAACAAGAAAAGAGAATACAGGAATAAACAGTGATACAGCACTTTTTGCCTTTTTTCTGTATCTCTATTTCAACTGCTTATGCACAAATCATGCTCTTGACCTGATGCCAAATCCACTGCTCACATTTAAAAATTTTAACATCACAGTGATTTCATTTATACTAAAAATACAATCAAGACTATTTTAATCCCATCAATAAATTGATCAATCTATCAAAAGAGAAAGGTAAAAAAAAAAAAAAAGTTCTCCCGGGAATTGACAGACATCACCAAGGTTAAGTCATATAAACCATTGCATTTCGTCCTTCATCAATTCTAAATGCCAGCATCTGCATTCATTAAAATGGAGGATTCCTTTTAAGATATTTATAGAGGTCAGTTTTTTTCTTTGGCTTAGGTACTCTGCTTTAATAACTGATGAACTTGTGGCTTCAAAGTTTTTCAGGCATAACCACACAAATTTAAACGCTATGCTGGCCACAGGTCTTCCTTTCATTAAAAAAATTTTTTTTTTAATGTTTATTTATTTTTGACAGAGACAGAGCATGAGTGGGGGAGGAGACACAGAATCTGAAACAGGCTGTAGACTCTGAGCTGTCAGCACAGAGCCTGACTCGGGGCTTGAACTCATGACAGTGAGATCATGACCTGAGCCAAAGTCAGACGCTCAACCGACTGAGCCACCCAGGCGCCCCGCTTTAATTTTTTTTTTTTTTTTACTGTTTCGTTATTTTTGAAAGAGAGAGACAGAGTGCAAGAGGGGAGGGACAGAGAGAGAGAGAGAAGCAGAATCTGAAGCACACTTCAGGCTCCGAGCTGTCAGCACAGAGCCCGACACGGGGCTCAAACTCAAGAACCATGAGATCATAACCTGAGACGAAGTTGGACACTTACCCAACTGAGCCACCCAAGTACCCCCCAGGTCTTTCTTTAAAAACAGAACCAAAGGCTACAAAAAAACATTCAAGTAACTAATATAATAGACAATCTCATGTACTACTAGTTATCCAATTGTCTGCCTACTCAGCAAACATTTACTCCTTATTCCTTGCGACTCATATTCCAATTTTGTTTGCCTATTACATGGCCAAATATTCAGGGATTTACTCTCTCCAGTCTGAGGAGAGAAATCATGATGAGTCTACACCAATCAAGGTAATCTCATTTCTCTTCCCAGAGAAATATGAGAGTATTTCTCTCACATTTCCAGGACAGATTTACTTGCTCACAAAAAAAAAAAAAAAAAAAAAAAAAAAAAAAAAAAAAAAAAAAAAAAGATTTGTGAAATAGAATATGTGAGAATGTGATGGCTGGGTCACAAAATGCTACAATCATTTTGCAAACATGAATAGTCAAATTGCTAAGATTAGCAGAAGAGAAGGAATGAACCTGGATCTTTAATGACATTATAGAATCTCTTAACCAAAACTTGGTGTCTCAGAGTTTCACATGTTTTAAGAGAGACAGTAAAATGTTCCTATTATTTTAGCTACTTATTTTTTTTTTGTAATTGCAGCTATAAGCAACCTGATAAACATATTTCAGTAAAGGAAAAAATATACCAACGAAACAAATTGAATATGTTGTAGAGTCTACCCTCAAAATGAGGTTTCTACTTAAAATTTTGGGAATCTTGTTTCCTTTCCTATTATAGCATGTAAAGGACACTAAAACTTTCTAATTTGCTTCTTGATAATGACAATTCCAAATAGAGATATCTGCATTATATTTGATGCTGAGTCACCTGTTAATTTTTAACCAAATTTTAATTAACTGCTTGAATGTTTTGTCTATACCACCCCACATAGTCAGCATTATTAAATTTCATATGCATTTTACTCAAATCACCAGCTATTTCGGAGTTTTATACATTTTATCATAGAGACAAATCTCTGAAGTACTTGGTATCATCTTATATTGAATTCACAGAAACTAAAACAGTAACATATTATATCACCAGATGAGAAGAACATCGTGAGTTTATGAACAGAGAGTGCCAGGTTCCACAAATGACAGCTCAACTAATCTACGTAAATTTTACATGGGGGTTAGGTGTGGGTGTTGCTCTCAACCCAGGGTGACAGATCATGCTCTATTCCCCAGTAGGAGTCATTCCCAGAAATGAGACCTAAACCGTCAACTGAGTTAAAGTCATCCTGGCTCAGAACTCTGGAATCTCCCTTTGATCCTCTCTTCGCCACAGGTCTCCAATGTAATCATTCTTCAAGTTGGTTTGCGCATAGATTATCTGCTGAACGCTGTGCTGGATGCTGGGCTTTTGGTAGTGAACAAGATATGCAAAATCCTGGTCTCCTGAAGTATCCTGTCCCTACAGTCATACTCTCTACCATCATTCTACTCTAGATGCTTCTGTGCCCTCCATGAGGTCTCGCTTATCCCATATATTTGGGAGACACACGCAGTTATTCCCCCTGACTTACAGAAACAAAAATTGGAGAAGGTTTGCCACAGACATCCACAGGGTAGTGTTTGGACTTTTTAGATGAATTTACTAGCAAATATCTTGGTCTCAGCTTGGAGACTTGCCAAAATTTCACCCAATTCTATATGGCTAAATTTGTTTTCCCACCACTATCTTGTGCAAGCCATGGCACTTATCAGGCTGGACTACTTGTTATTTCAAGAGCTGACCACAAGCATTTGTGATATCCTAAATCGTAACTCAAACTGGCTTTAGCTATAGAAATAAATCACACTGGCAGTTAGGTATTATTGAAATACTGCTATTAGCAGACATTTCAAGTATATTGTTGGTTAAATCTTAAAGGCCTAAGCACCAAGCACTGAGAACATTAAAACTCAAAACTCATTTTGCCATAGAAACAAACCACTCTATTACAAATGAGTTTTTGGAGCACAAGTCATTTGTAAGTTAGGTATTAAATGCTTGTTTATGCAAAATGTCAACACTCTGATTTTTGGAAAGGAAATTAAATATCACTATTTCTAATACGACTACATTTTTCCAAGAGCACACATTACCACTAAGCCTGGGCAAATGCTCAGTAGTGTTCTGTACAGTGTACCATGAGTTTGTTATATTATGCTTTGCCTCCTCCTTTCAAAGTATAAAAAATCCTCTCAAATTCACTTAACTAAAATGTCCTATTAATTGCACTCTGAGTAATTAAAATTTTGCTATCTTTGCAAGACCAAGATTAAACCAATTTATTCTGAATGAAGACTGTGCTGCTATCAACCATTACATTATAACCATTTCCCACCCAGATATTTTGATGAAATGTTTCCATACTGGTCCCTTTCCTATACTGCATTTCTTTAGCACAGCTTCATTTCTAAACAGAGAATGACTTTATGGTATTTGAAGAAAGAGGAAGTACTTACCCCTGGGTAACAAAATGGAGAAATGGTTTGTGCTACAGGGAGGGCAATGAGGGCCCTTTTTAAAAAATGGGCCTGGTGGGGGTGGTGCCGAGGTGGCTCTGTCGGTTAAACGTCCCACTTCAGCTCAGGTCAAGATCTCAACAGTCTGTGAGTTTGAGCCCCGCGTCAGGCTCTGTGCTGACAGCTCAAAGCCTGGAGCCTGCTTCGGATTCTGTGTCTCCCTCTCTCTCTGCCCCTCTGCTCATGCTCTGTCTCTCTCTGTCTCAAGAATAAATTTTTTAAAATACCATTAAAAAAATGGGCCTAGGGGCAACTGGGTAGCTCAGTCGGTTAAGCATCTGACTTCGGCTCAGGTAATGATCTCACGGTTTGTGAATCCCAGCTCTGTGTCGGCTCTGTGCTGACACCTCAGAGCCTGGAGCCTGTTTCAGATTCTGTGTCTCCCTCTCTCTCTGCCCCTCCCCCCACTCGTGGTGTCTCTCTCTCTCTCTCTCTGTCTCTCTGTCTCTCTCCCAAAAATAAACAAACATAAAAAAGTGGGCCTAAAAGCTCTTTCTGACCTTAGTGAAGTTCAAAAACATGGAAAACTCAAGGATATCAAACATGACTCTATTTGAACATTTCAATGTAAAAGTTGCTAAATACAAAGTGGGAATCTTCCTAGTCAACTCTATTCACTAATCCCTCAGAAAGACATAAAATCCCCAACCTGGTTTTGCTTGATAAAGGCAGCAGATTCATTCATACTGAATAGTAGTCCCATCTGGAAACTACCTTTGCCTCCAGTCCCAATCCTTCTGCTAGCATCCTGCAGAAGTTTTTAGCTCTCATGCACTTGGAGTTTGTCCTGACATTCTTACCCCTCCCCCATGAAAGACTCAAATAAGCACCAGGAAGCACTTATGTAAATAGCAACTCATCAGATTCCATCTTGAAACAGAATTCTTATGATTCCAAATCTATTCTCCTGCCCACCTTCTAACATATGTCTTTAAATTCACTTATCTGAGAGCACCATGAATAAGCCTGCTGTTTCACAGATAAACTTGTGTAAGAGGATTAGGAAATCTTCACATTTTGTCTCAGAGCAGTTAAAAGTCATGGGGAAGATTCACCTCAAATTTTCAAATAAATTCATTCTTTTTGCCCTTTTATCAATTCATCTCAACAATGGCTAAATAATATTTATTTTATTCAAGTCATGTAGCTTTAACCCTTTTGGTACTTACAATATCCTTAATCTATAGCACAGACTAAGGAAGTTTTAGTAAATCTTGTCTCATTCCTTAAGGGAGAACCTGATTATCAATTTCCAATTTCTTCGTGGACCAAGAACTTTCACTAAACTTAGAGATGAATTGTTGGCTATTTTCATGTGACACCACACTTCAACTGGCCAAAAATAGAGAAAAAAATCAGTACATTCACTGATTGCTTTATACACAATGCCAACCAGTCAGTTGATAGAAAATAATGAGTGACACAAATCTCTGTGCCTTGGAAATTTTACATGAGAAATGTAAGATGAATGGAAGTAGGTGAGAGTTTAGAGGAATGGTTAAAAAAAACAAAAGTAATACTTATATTTCCAACCAATCTGCTTAGTAACAGATTCTTTTCATAAAACCTGTATTTTATTGTACTAAGAACACTCAATATGATGTCTACTCTCTTGACAGATTTTTCATTGTACAGTAGAGCACAGCATTATTATCTGAGATTCTTAATTGGAGAAACTTCCTATGTTAAACTAGGAAATCTGTGTCCACCTAAATCACAAGGACAGTGTGGGTATGTGACTCTATGCAGAGACTTTTAAATTAGGTCTGGTGGTTCTGGTGGGGAGACATCTAAATAATGGAAATTCTTTTCTTATTATTTTATTTTTTATCTTTTTTACTGTTTATTTATTTTTGAGACAGAGAGAGAGAGACAGAGCGTGAGTGGGGGAGGGGCAGAGAGAGAGGGAGACAAAGAATCCAAAGCAGGCTCCAGGCTCTGAGCTGTCAGCACAGAGCCCAAAGTGGGGCTCGAACTGATGAACTTCGAGTTCATGACCTGAGCTGAAGTCGGACGCTTAATCTACTGAGCACCTGAAATGATGGAAATTCTTTTTTTTTTTATTTAAAAAAAAAATTTTTTTTCAACGTTTATTTATTTTTGGGACAGAGAGAGACAGAGCATGAACGGGGGAGGGGCAGAGAGAGAGGGAGACACAGAATCGGAAACAGGCTCCAGGCTCTGAGCCATCAGCCCAGAGCCTGACGCGGGGCTCGAACTCACGGACGGCGAGATCGTGACCTGGCTGAAGTCGGACGCTTAACCGACTGCGCCACCCAGGCGCCCCAATGATGGAAATTCTTAAGCCATAGTCTAAGTTTCTAACTGGAGTCAAAGTGACATTTGTTATGGATCTGCTACTAATAGAAAAAAAAATGTATTCCTTGTTAATGTATTAAGAAAATTATTTACGGGTAAATTCTATATTCATCATAAAAAGTGTTCGTGGGAGAACATTATATTAATCTAGCCAACAACACAGCTTCATTGTATGTTCGCCATAATTTTAATTCACCAATTAAATGTAAGTCAATAATGTAAGTTCCTCTTATGTACAAATATGTACTGAGTACTGAGAGTGGGTGAAAGAAAACTAACATAGATGATAAGACATCGTTTTGCCCTCCAGGGGCTCGTGACCTATTGAAAGAGACAGCCAACTCACCATTACAGAAAATGCAGAATGAAAGAAATGCTATAAAAGAATAAGAAATAACATAGGATTAACTTCTCTTTTGAGGTAGTTATTTATGTACATCTCATTTACTCCATAAAGACTACAGTTACTTTATACCCTTTGAGGACAGAAGATGGGTATTCTACATGTTTTGGATTTCCAACAGTGCCTTTCACACTGTAAAAATTAGAGTGTAAACTGCACTCTAATCGTATGCTCTTAGGAGAAGTTCACAGGAGACTGTTTTCCTCTTTACAGCTTAATCTTCTGAATTGGTTTCTTTCAGTATGCAGAAAAATAAACAGGTAAACACATTAACTTTTAAATTTTAAGAAACAAGTAGGAAGAAAATCAATAGTAAATAATAGAGTTGGCTGCCACCATCCAATTTTGAGGTGGCTTGTCACTTTCCCTGACTCAACTTCAGTTTCTCTGTTTGGGTCCAGCCAGTTTCAGCACCCTGTGATACCTCTCTTTACTGCAGGTTCCTTTCCAGCTACTTCCTCATTCCTCTGCTTCCAAGCAAATTATCTCAAAACTGGGCTACTACTCATTTATTTTCTTAAAATGGCAGCTAATATTTCACACCTCCCCATCTTTTACCAACCCAAGGAAACTATTCCTCTCAATATTAACAATGACCTTCATTTAGTTAAATCCAGTGACTACCTTCCAGTTCTTATCTTCTCATTCTTCAGCAGCATTAAAGAGTTGATTATTATCCCACTCTCAAAATTCGGTCTTCATTTGCTCTCCATGACACCACACACTTCTGGCTTTCTTCCTAGTTCTCTAGCTTCTCCTCCAAAGGTTTATTTTCCTTGCCCTGCCTCCTCTAATTGAGTGCCTCACACTTATTCCTGGAATGTCCATTCATTATGTCTATACTTTCATATTATGTGATTTCAACAAACACAATGGCTCTAAATATAACTCTATGCCAAGGACTCTTCCTTACATATCTTCATCCCTGGATACCATACCTTTACATAAAACTCCATGCTTGGCATTTCTAGTCCAGTGATTATCCAGGCCACTTCAAATTAAAACTAAAGCTTAATTCAGAAGAGCTCTCTGAATCTTGCATTATATTTCTTCTCACTGTTCCCCTCCATAGTGTTGATGGCTAAATTACTACAATGTTGTTCTATAAACATTAAAAATTTTGAAAATGTAATTTACCATAAAATAGTTTTTGAAGCACATTGCCAAGAAACTCAAACCGTGGAATTTCCATTTTTTTCATAAGTTTGTAAGTCTCTACTGACAACTGTCCCCTTTCCATTCATTTGAAGAGTATTCACCTTTTTCTCATGAAGCATGGTTAAAATAGCTGCTTTGAAGGCTTTATTTTACAATTTTATCATCAAGGTCATTTTAGTGTTTGCGTGAGAACTGGCCACATTTTCCTGGATTTTTATATGATGAGTAATTTGGGACTCTACCTTAGATTTTGAATATTATGTTGTTAAGAGTCTGGGTCCTATTAAAATTCTCTTGAGAATGTTGATTTTGGTCTTTTTTTTTTTTTTTTTTTTAGCAGGCAATCATTCTGGTTATGTGTAGATTGCAAGTTGTTTCTCATTTTATGAAGACAGTAGTTTAGATGTCTATTTGGTTTTCAAAGCCTTCACCATACTCTTCCTATCAATCCTGTACATGAACAGAACATCTCAGCTATTAGTTTGGGACTTGAGTGGCACTGTGTATTCCAGTTCCATTCTTAAAGCCTTTGTTTTCTTTGGGTCTGTTCTATGTATGCATAGGTTGGGGATGAGCCTGGGACTTAAGTGATTCATACAAAGAATCTGGAGATCCCTTCTTTCATTCTTTCTTCCATCAGGATACCACTTCTCACCTCTTCAGATCACAGAGGTTCCTTTTCCAGATTCCTTCAGGCAGAGAGAAGCAGGTTTTTTCCTCAGGACATTAGGTGTCCATTTTGCCTCCTCTAATGTCACTGAAACTGTGGAGCTTCGGTCTAGAATTTGCCTCAGGGCAAGACCTTGGTAGAAATAAGGAAAAGAAAGGGGAAGAGAGAGGGACAGATAGGCAGACAGAAAGAGAAGAGAGAAGAAAAAAGAAAAAAGGAAGGAAGGAAGGAAGGAAGGAAGGAAGGAAGGAAAAAAGGAAGGAGGGAAGGAAAGAAACACACAATTTTTCATATACTTTTTGACTTGCAGGGTCCCCTTTTCCTAGTCTTCTGGCTAGAAAAAGATGGCTTCTCGCAAGAATTTTGCTTTGTGAACTCAAAGTGCAGTTCTGGAATTTGGTTCACATTTGAGTTAAAGCCAAGTGATAAAGAAGAGAAAAAAAAAACAGCCTCTCTGCCATTATTTACTCTTTAGCATCTTCACGCAGTTGCTTTTTGTATTCCACACAGTAGTTTTAGTTGTAATTTAATTGGTGAAATAGACTGTGGTGACTTACTCCATCTTAGCTAGCACCAGAAGTCTCACTATCTTCTTTATTCATTCTGTTGTACTTATTATTTTGTCTCCGATTAAAATGGAATGTCTAGGTATGTTCTCATATACACTGCTGAATTCACACTGCCAAGAACAGTGCTCAGCAAATAATGAGTTCTCAATATGTATTTGTTGAATGTATTAATTAGCTAATTAATGTGTATTTTTCTTTTCTTCCATTGACTTTCTTCTAGAAAGTTGCAACTATGGAAATACAGGTTTTAGAACCTCTCAAGATCTTAGCTCATTTAATGATGCTGTTTCCCTCCTCATGACACTAAAAAGTGGTCCTTTCGTGATGCTCAATTTAGAAGGAAGGAGGTTAGAGGTATTGGGTCACTTAAGAATTTTTTATGGAAGGGGTGCAAAAATAAAACTGAGTTGCTATGTTGTTTAGGCCCTAAATCAACCTCACCCTGCTTCGATGAGCATTATCATATATTGCAACTCTTTATGAAAGTAACTCAAGATCTCTAGAGAATTTCAAAAAAATCTAAAGAACATTTTAAAAAAATCAGTTCTCTGAAGGCAGCATCTTAATAAAATACTCCTTAACAACTTAAACATTATGTAAGTTGCTATTTACCAGTTCTGAACTTTCTTCCTTTCTGGAGATAAGGTATTAAAATGGCCTGTAATTTAAAGGAAAGAACACTGTGCCTGTCTTTCCCCTTGTTATGCACTGAGGCAATTGAAGTGACTTTCCATGGGCACACACTGATCATTAGGCTATCAGTAGAGCAAGAACAAAATGAACTAAATTTAATGAGTAGCTGGGCATTTGAGAAATGTAGCAGTTCTAATAGCAAGTATCATACAGACAGTATCAACAAATCTTCTCCAGTATCTGATGGATGAACGTACCACGCAAGCAGTGCTAAAAATGCTTGAGATTCCAGAGGCTGCCAGGATCCCAGAGTACCTACCTAAAAACACGGTACAGAACCCTTCTACCTCTACCTTCTTGGCTGTCTCTTTCAGGGTCTAATGTATATGAACGATTCTGGTATAAGAGAACTGTAAGAGACAGAGCTAAAGTAGTGCTGCCCATACCATAAAGTAACCATATAATTTATAGTTGAAATTGGGACATATTCAAGAAAGAAAGAAAAGAAAGAAAGAAAGAAAGAAAGAAAGAAAGAAAGAAAGAAAGAAAGAAAGAAAGAAAGAAAGAAAAAAGAGAACAGAGGGAGCGAGGGAGAGAAGGAAGGAAGGAAGGAAGAAAGAGAAAGAAAGAAAAAGAAAGAAAGAAAGAAAGAAAGAAAGAAAGAAAGAGCTATTGATAATTATGATAGGAAAATTGGAATAAACTGGAATTGTCATGGACGAACCAGGATGTATAGTTTGTATGCTAGAGAAGAAGATTCAAGTTACCATCTATAATATCTAATTAGCTAAACACTTGAACTTACAGCAAGTACGTAACTAAAACTCATGAACAGGAACAAATTCTATTGAATATATTGAAAACCACAATTGTTGTATGGAAACCAATTTGACAATAAATTATATTAAAAAATAATAAAAAATAAACATTAAAAAATTTTAAATGTAAAATCTCAGTTTACAAAACAAGAAAATCTAATTCATGGTATTTCCAAGATATAATCTAGAAACCAAAAGCAACAGACTATGAAAATAAAAAATGTATTATATTAATAAAAAAGAAAACCACAATCTTAACAATACTCAAAGAAAGAAAGCAAAAAAAAATTAGTTATTATTGTAGGTAGGTATCCAATATTTTACTTTCAAGAGAGACAAAGAAAAAATTAAGAACTTATTCCTGACTTTTAACAGTACAAACTATCTTTCAGGTTAACTGCATAGTCCTCATTTATGACTAAAAGTTCTTCCTCTCAGTAGATTCCTTGCTCATACATGTAGAAGAAATGCTAGATTAAGAAAAATAATTATGTTATAATCCTTTATGGATTAATTTATTTAAATGGTATTCATCAATGTATAAAACCATTAGATGAAAGATTTGGGGGGGGATGCCATAATAAAGGGATTATACTGATATCTGAATGCACTGAATACTTTATATAAGTAAGTATAGGAAAACAAAGCATTACCTGCCTCATGATGTGATACAATATGACTTGTAAACTACCACCTATGATGTATTCTTATAAAAAAAAATTGAATCTACAGCAAGTCAAGTCTTAATTTCTTATTTACAGGAAATAAAGGTATAGAGGAACAAGCTAAAAAACATCATGGGGAAGTAAACACATCTTGATTATGAGTTATAAAACAAGTAAGCTTGATTCTTCAATAAGTCAGTAGAATAAAGAAGGGGGGAGCAAAGGAGGAATGTTCTGGATTAAAATGTAAAAGACATTTAAAAAAAATTTAAAGGCGTACCTAGCTAGCTTCCTTGGTAGAGCATGCAACTCTTGGTCTCAGGGTCATGAGTATGAGCCCCACGTGAGAAGGAGAGTTTACTTACAGAGATTTTTTTAAAAGCTTTGAAAGAAATTAAACTAAATACCATGTTTTGGATTCTTATTCTACAAAACAAATTCAGGTAGATATGTTGGGCAATCAGGTATTTGAGGAATGACCGATATAAGGTGAATACAACTGTGCTTATCTCTCCTAATCCACTCTCCACTCATTTTCTGCACATGGAGACAGACCTGAGGGACCTACATAAAAGGGTGCTGCTGCTCTCAGTTTCTAGTTTGGTTTATCCACTGGGATGTGCTAAACGACCAGAGGATTGGCATGTTGGTTGCATCTCTCTACCAAAGGTAACTCCTGTCTAGTGGACCTAGGGGGCAAAGCTATCCCAGTTTTCCTAGGACTGACCCATTTTTAGCACCCCAAATCCCACATTTCAAGAAATTTCTCAATCCTAGGAAAATAGGGATGGTTGGTCACATTTTGAACCTCTCCATTTAGCTAGATTCTTAAGATCGCCAATTGTTTCTCTCTCCTTGGTCTTTTAGGTGTAGTAGTAATGGGTCCCTGGTGCCACCAGCAGCAGAGTACCATCCTATCCCTTGTTGTTTTTCCTAACATTTCCCATGACTTTATAAATAATCCCTCTATTAAAGTTCATTTTATCCCTTTTGGAAAAGTGTTATTTGTTTTCTGCCACTACCTTTGGTATAAAACAAGAAAATTCTGTCAACTTTCAAATGTGTGATAATGACATTTTGCTTACCTAAATAAATATTCATGGTTCTGAAAATGCACACTGAAGTGTTTTGGAGTGGAATTACAAGATGTCTGGAATTTTCTTTGAAGTCCCTCACTAAAATAATGGGGCAACTAGATGAAGCAATTATCAAAACTTGATAATTCTAGAAAGTGGATGTTGGTATCTGGAGGCTCATTTATCCATATTTGTATATGTTTGTTTGTCTTTTTTTTTTTTTTAAGTAATCTCTACCTCCAAAGTGGGGCTCAATCTCACAACTCCAAGATCAAGAGTTGCATGTTGTACTGAATGAACCAGCCAGGTGCCCCTGTGCATGTTTGAATTTTTTAAAAAACATTAAAAAGAAGTAATTCATGCAGTTTGATCTGCATGAGGAAATTTACTAGATAAATACATAGTCACATGTTCAGGAAGATATAAGCCTAAAATGATCATCAACATATGAAGCTATTTCTAGCCTCGGAACAAAATTATACTGAATTAATCCAATTTTCCCCAAGTCTCTCTTCTAATCAAAGAAAACCATGTGCAGAAATGTTGGGGAGCAATAAAGACATAGACCTGAGTAGAATGAAGGTCTATAGACAGTGTATCAATGCCAGCGAAAGAGTCTGATTGAGCCTGCTGGAGTAATGTTCTCACTTCTTAAACCAATCAGTCTTCCTTGGCCTCTGTTCTTAACCATAGAAATAACTGATATTCAGTCATAGTTAAGTTTCATATACATCAGGGGAAAAAGGTAACAGATGTTCATTGTTGAAAATTTGGATTATTCCAAAGTACTTAAAAAAATAAAATTCCCTCATAAGTATATTGCCATGTAACATTAACCATTAATTTGTCAGTGTATTGCCATCTAGTCTTTTTTTTAAAGTTTTTTATGTGTGTACGTACAACACACATAGTAAACTCACATAAGTTATCACAGTCTAGTTATAGTTTTACTGCTTAAATCCAAGTTTTCATGTAATATGAATAAATTAGAAATTATTAAATGCAAATAGTATTTAATGGCCCATTATATTGTATGTTTTTTATATTTATTCCATATATTATTTAAACATTGTCTTAATCTTGGACATTAAGATTGTTTTCAATTTTCCTTTGTTATATTATACTGTACTAAACATTCTTTTATATAAATATTTCTTTTCTTTTTTTAAGCTTTTCATTTATTTATTTTGAGAGAGAGAGACACACACACACACAGCTGACCAGGGGAGGGGCAGAGATCAGGGGAGGGGCAGAGAGTGAGGGAGAGAAAGAATCCTAAGCAGGCTCCACACTGTCAGCATGGAATCCTAAGCAGGCTCCGCACTGTCAGCAAATCTCCAACTCATGAACAGTAATATCGTGACCTGAGCCGAAGTCGGACACTTAACTGACTGAGCCACCCAGGCGCCCCTTTTATATATTTGTATATCTGTCTATTTCCTTAAGATGAGCTCCAAAAAATGGAATTTATAGGTGATAAATATAAACTTTTTTAAAGTTACTGATACATATTGGAGAGTTCCTATCAAAGAATATTACAACCTAATTATCCTCCAGTAATAGATGAGCATATAATCTTACTCTGACATAGTACAGTTGGAGAACTATATTTTATTTTGTTGTATTGTCTACTCACTACTATTTCCTATCCTGTCTCTTCTGATTAGACCAGGTCAATCATAACAGTTCTTCTTCTGAGCAACAATGATGAACTCAAATAATAGTTACATGATTTCGGAAGGCAAATCAGAATCATTCCTGTGGTTGATATAAATACATTGGGTGAAATAAGCTTTCTAGGTTAAGTGGAGTTGCTAAGCTGGAGGCTCTGGTATTCAAAATCAATACACTATCAATAGGTCTATGTACAGTAGGAAAAAATGTGGGTGGGAGGTACACAAAGCAAAGCAGAGATATGACATGCAGTTGTGAAGACAATGAGAAATAAAGAGCCCAATAAAAAAGAAAAAGAAGCTGTGCCATCAGGACAGAGGCCTTGGTTGAATCTGTATGCAAGTAAGTTGACATTTCTCCCCCCAAAATTTCAAACGATATTTACAAAAATGCAATAATATTCAGCATGCAAAAAGGTAACGTTTGGCATCCACTTAACAGATATTCAAAGATGCAGGAAAATATGACAGAATGAGAGGAAAAGATTAATCAATTGAAATCAACACAGAAATGATAAAGATGATGATAGAATTAGTAAATAGAGACATTAAACCAGTTACTATAATTATATTTCTATATTTAAGAAGGCATAAAGAAACAAAAAATGTTACAAAAAGTCATAGAAATTATATTAAAAAGACCTCAATTGAACTTACACATGAAAAATACAAATTCTGAGAAGAAAAGTTCTTAAAATGGAATTAATAGTAGATTAGGCATTTCAGAATAAAAAAAATTAGTAAACTTTTTGTAAATCTGAAGGTAAAGCAATAGAAATGATACAAAATGAAACAAGTGAAAAAATACATGGAAAAAATGAACAGAGTATCAATGACCTATCATAATTTCCATTGACATGATATACATGTCATTGAAGTCATTGAAGGAGAAGAAAGAAATAAGAGAAAATTTTATTTTTTTGTTTTTGTTTTTTGGTTTTTTGAGGGGGGGGGTGCAAGTGAATGAGTGGCAGAAAGAGAGAGAGAGAAAGAAGCGGGGCTCATTTGAAGTAGGGCCTGTGTTCAACCGGAGTGGGGCTTGAGCTCACCAATGTGGGGCTCGAACTCACAAACCATGAGATCATGACCTGAGCTGAAGCCAGATGCATCATGACTGAGCCACCCAGGCTCCCAAGAAATTTTTTAAATAAATAATAAAACTTTAATAAGTAACGAATTTATAAAATTTAACAACAATTGCAAACTCATAGAGAAACAAGACCAAGGAACACAAAGGAAAGGAATTCTGAACAGTATTATATCAAATCACAAAATAAAAAAATTATTTTTAAATGTTATTTAAAACACCCTTAAAAGCAGCCAGTGAAGAAACACATGAGTACAAAAGAACAAAGATATGAATGACATTACACTTAAAATTATTAAATAACTCAAAGTCTGTTATCTGAACACAATGGATTTACATTAGAAATCTATATACAAATAGCCAGAAAATCCCTTAATATTTAGAAACTGAGGGACTACTTCTGAATAACACTTCCATGAGCCTAAGTAGTAACCAAAGAGAGGTTTAGAATGAATTTTGAATAAAATGAAAATAAAAACACAGCACAGCACAATTTTTGTAATGCAGCTAATGCAATGTCAGGAGGGAAATAATAGTACTATGTATCTACGTTAGTAAAGAAGAAAGCTTTCAAAACCAGAAGAAAAGACTAAAAGCAAAAAGCAAACTAAATCAAAAAGGAAAGCAAAGAATTTGAAAAATGAAATAGAAAACATAATATCAAGATTAAATATCAACGGATTAAATAAATGAAACCAAAAACTGATTATTTGAGAAGATCAGTAACCTTTAGAAAACTCTAGCCCGATCAACCAGTTAAAAAAAAAGAAAATCCAGGGGCGCCTGGGTGGCGTAGTCGGTTAAGCGTCCGACTTCAGCCAGGTCACGATCTCGCGCTCCGTGAGTTCGAGCCCCGCGTCGGGCTCTGGGCTGATGGCTCGGAGCCTGGAGCCTGTTTCTGATTCTGTGTCTCCCTCTCTCTCTGCCCCTCCCCCGTTCATGCTCTGTCTCTCTCTGTCCCAAAAATAAAATAAACGTTGAAAAAAAAATTAAAAAAAAAATAAATTAAAAAAAAAAAAAAAAGAAAATCCCAAATTATCAATATTAAGAATATGAGAGGGGACATCACTATCGACACCAAAGAGAAAGATAATAAATGAGAATTATAAATAATTTTATGCAAATACAGTTGACTACATAGGTGAAACAAATTTCTTAAAAGGCACAAAATACCAAGGATCACTCAAAAAGAAACAAATAACATACATTGCATTGTATGCATAAAAAATCAATTTGTGTTTTAAAACTATCACACACACACACACACACACACACACACACACACACACACCACCTCCTCAAACCCCAGATGATTTTTCCATGGAATTCTATCATTCATTTAAAGAAAAAATAATATCAGTTATACAAAAAACTCTTTCTGAGATCTGAAGAAGAAACTAGAGTTCAAAACTTATTCTATGAGGGCAGTATTAACAGATAATTTCATTACAAGAAAATATGGCTACAGGGGCACCAGGCTGGCTCAGTCGGTGGAGCACACAACCCTTAATCTTGGGGTCATGAGTTAAAGGCTCACATTGGGCATAGAGCTTACTTAGAAAATGATGATAAAAAAATTAAAGAAACTATAACTACAGATCATTACTCCTTAATGAACATAGATCCAAATATTCTTAAAAATGTTTTAGCACCTAGCTGGCTCAGTTGGAAGAGCTAGTGACTCTTGACCTCTAGGTTCTAAATTCAAGCCTCACATTGGGGGTACAGATTGCTAAAAAAATAAATTAACTTAAAAAAATATTTCAGCCTATGCAATCCTACATATATAAAGTAAATAATCTATCATGATCAATAGGGGGCTTTTCTAGGTATGCAAGGATCATTCAACACTCAGAAATCAAACAATGTAATTCATCATATCAATAGACTACAAAAGAAAAAGTACCCGGTAGTCTTAATAAATGGAGAAAAAACATTTGACAAAATTCAGCATTCATTCATGGTAAAATGCTCAGCAAATTAGAAAGGAAAGGAAAGGAGAGGAAAGGAGAGGAGAGGAGAGGAGAGGAGAGGAGAGGAGAGGAGAGGAGAGGAGAGGAGAGGAAAGGAAAGGAAAGGAAAGGACTTTAAGTTAATAAAGTTCATCTTCAATAAATCACCTTCAATCACAGTGAATGGTGAGAGGCTGAATGCCTTTCTTCTAAGGTTGTAAAACAGACACTATCTGCTCTCTCCACTCAACTCAATATCCTACTGGAGGTTCTAGTCAGTGCCATAATGCAATAAATAAATAAATAAATAAATAAATAAATAAATAAATAATAAATGGCATACGGATTGGAAGGGAATAAATAAAACAAACTCTGTTCATACAGACAAGGAGAAAATTTCAAAGAATCAACAAAAACAAAAACACACTACTAGAATTATTATGGTCAACGATACAGGTTCATATAGAAAAGAATCCATTATATCTATCTATAAGATCTAGTAATGAAAAGTTAGAAATCCGTTTTATTTGTGTGTTTATTCATTTTGAGAGAGAGAGAGTGTGTGTGTGTGTGTGTGAGCTGGGGAGGGACAGAGAGAGAGAGAGAGAGAGAGGAAATCCTAAGCAGGCTCCACACTGCCAGAGTGGAGCCTGATGTGGGGCTCAAAGTACGAACCATAATATCATGACCTGATCCAAAATCCAGAGTCAGACGCTTAACTGACCGAGTCACCCAGGCGCCTATAGAAATCTATTTTTTTAAGTACAGTTTATAATATCACACAAAAAAACCCCAAATACTCAGGTAATAATCTAACAAAATATGTGTACCATCTGTAGGCAAAAACATACAAAAAAATAATTAATGAAATCCAGAGGACCTAAATAAATAAAGATATGGTCTGGTTATGAATTTCAAGAATCAGTGTTGTTAAAATGGCCCACTCTATCCAAATGCATTTATATGTTGAATAAAATCTTAAAGAGAATTCCAAAAGAACTACTGCAGAAAACAGCAAGATAATTCTAAAATGCATATGAAAATGCAAAGGAACTAGAATTGCTAAAACAACTTTGAAAAAAAAACCCTTAGGATTTGTACTACCCAATTTCTAGACCCACTATAAAACATATTCCATCCAGTGTTACAGCAAAAGGATAGATATATATTTCAGTGGGAAAAACAGTACTGAAATAGACCAACAGATTCATAGTCAATTGATTTTCTTTATTTTCAATTACACAATACATGAATTCATTCTTGTACAAATTCAAACAACATGGATACATCAACAGCCCTTCTCAAAATCTGGCCCTTAATACCACTGACTTCAGAAGATATTTCATCTGTGAGTCAGCAGTATACCAGGTCGAAAGACCCAGACCCTACTCCTGGTTCTGGTATAAATCTGATGTTCTATTTTGAGCCTGTGTTCAGAGAAAAGAGGCACACACAGATTATTAAGATTCATATTATGAATACTGCAAGGTGTACAAAAGGACAGGAAAGAATCTGAATGTTACAACCGGTCTCATAGAAAACTGGACTATCATCTGGAACACAGCTTGTCAATAGAAATTCAGTCCTACTTCAGGGTCCCTAACAGTGGAGATCCATTACTCCCAACCCCAGCTCTCCACTATAAGGACCCAATGTTTTGTTCCTGCTTTCAGTTCTCCAAATACTTTCTTAATTCCTGACACTCTGCTTATATATTCTGCCTACTATCCTTTGTACCTCTTCACTCTCTCCTTCCTGATTTCCCCATAGTGCCTGCCCTTTCTATTAGAACTTTCATTTCCTTTAAAGAAAGTTTCTGATTGGCAATTATCTAGTATGAAGCATTTTTTTTTTTTTTTTTTTTTTGGGCAAAGCCCTCAGCCTGACAGTCTCATAGGCTTCTGGTGAGCTCAAAGGCAGCTATTGTGGTCAACTGAGTTCGGACCAAGGCATAAAAGCAATTAAATAGATTGGATATTCTTTCCAAGAAATTTTGTTAGATTAATTAGATACCCAGACTCAAAAGAAAAGAAAAACAAACAGTAAAAAATGATCAGCAATCCCACTTCTGGGTATACATCCAAAGGAAATGAAATCACTATCTTGAACGGATATCTACAATATTGTGTTTGTTGCAGAAGTATTCACAATACTGAAGATATGGGAACAGCCGAAGTGTCCACTGCTGGGTGAACGGATAAAGAAAATGTGGTATATTTACAATGCAATATTACTAAGCCATAAAAAAATAAGGAAATCCTATTATTTCTTACAACATAGATGAATTTGGAGGGCATTATGGTAAGTGAAATAAGGCAAATACAGAAAAAGCAAATACTGTATGGTAAAACTTATATGTGGAATCTAAAAAAAAAAGTCAAACTCACAGAAGAAAAAAGAAACCTTAATCTACTCATCACCCCATACACCAAAAAATAACAAAATATATCACAGGCTTAAATGTAAAATCTAAAACAATAATATTTCTAGAAGAAAACATAGTACAAAATTTTTGTGAATTTAGGTTAGGCAAAATTCCTTTAACATGGCACAAAATCATGAAATAGATTCTTATAAATTGAACTTCATGAAAATTAAGAACATTTGCCCTTCAAAAGACAGAGAATGAAAAGAAAAGCAAAAATTGGGAGAATATATTTTCAATTTACATGTCAAAGGATTTGTATCTAAAAAATGTATTTAAAAACTCTCAAAACTCAATAATAAAAATAAGCAGCCCAACAAAAAAAAATGGCCACAGATGTATCAGTTAAGAAAATATACAAATTTCACGTAACACATGAAATGATGCTCAACATTATTAGTCATTAGGGAAATGAAAATAAAACTGTGAGATATCACTAAACACCTATGAGATGGGTTAAAAACAAAGTCACTGGCAATACAAAAGGCTTAGCAAGGATGTAGTGCAACTAAATCTTCTACATTTCATTGTAAATGCAAAATGCTGCAGTCACTTTGAAAAACTGACAGTTTCCTATACAAGTAAACATTCACAAACCATTTAACCCAGCCATCCCATTCCTAGGTATTTATATAAATTAATTATATATTATATAACATCAATTATATATCATGTCATATTATATCATATCATATTAATTACATTGACTAATACTCTTAGGTATTTACAGAAACAAACCAAAAACTTATATTCACACAAAATCAGGACGCAAATGTTTACAGCAGCTTTATTCCTCCTCATTCACAGATTGGAAACCACCAAAATATCCTTCAATTGGTGAACGTACATCCATACAATGGGATACTATGCAGCAAAACAAAGGAGCAAACTACTAATACAGGTCATAACAAGGATAAATCTCAAAGGTATTATGCTGGGTGAAAAAAGCAAGATTCAAAAGGAAACACAGTGTTTGATTTCTTTCATATGACAATTCTGGGAAAAGGAGAAACTAAAGAGATCACAAGCAGGTCAGTGATTGCCAAGGCTGGGGCAGAGAACCAAGTAGAAAAAGACGTAGGGGAGCTCACAAGGGTGATGCAAATGCTCTAGATCTTGATTATGTGGTTGGGATGTTTTTTGACCGTGCAGTTGTCAAAATCTGTAGAACTGTATACTAAAAAAGTGAAAATTTTATTGTTTTAAAGCATATATTAACTAAAAATGGTAGTAAACAGGTACTGTCTGCTTGGGCAATGTAGAGAAAGGCAGTCTCGAAGTAAAGATTTATAAGGCTAAGAAGAAGCAAATTAAAATTATTTCAATAAACTTTCAAAATTTCAGTTTTAGTTTTGCTAGTTTTATAACCTATTTTGTACCACTTTCTGTATTGTTACACACATCTTTTCCTTTAGAAGATAGCAAGCCACTGACTACAAGTATCTAACGTTTCATCACATGTGGTGTTATAGTGGTAGAAAGAGGTAATTCTCGGGGGCTCAGCCTTATTTAATTTTACATAATAATTGAACAATGAGCACTTTAGGACCTACCACACACTGTGAGTTGCTTAATTATTCAAAATTTTATATCTCAGTTTTCATTCACTAGCATCTCACTATCTTGTTCGGAAGAAGAATAGAGAGTGCTGAACTGTTTTCAATTCATACCTGGACCCCAGTGACCAATTTGCTCTCAACAGGGAGACTGGAGGACTCTATAAAAACCTGCTTCTTTCAGTTTTCTGCTTCTACTCTTGCTTGGACCTGCACCCCCACTTTACACATCCCTCACAATGCAAATGGTGTACGTCCTCCTTGTAAGGAACAAGGAATTCATGATTTATTTATAAGGATGGACCAGATGATAATGACCAGAGGAAATTGTTATATGCGTATTCCAGACCACCAGTGCTAAACATCTCAATGCCAAGACCCCCCTCCCATCCTTCCTCCCCTCTCTTCTGGCTCCTAGAAATAATGCCCCCGGGGGTGCCTGGGTGGCTCAGTCGATTGAGTGTCCAACTTTGGTTCAGGTCATAATCTCTCAGTTCGTGGGTTCGAGCCCTGCATGGGGCTCTGAGCTGGCTGTGCCGAGCCTGCTTGGGATTCTGTCTCTCTGCCCCTCCCCCGCTTGTGTGTGAGTGCTCTCTCTCTCAAAATAAATAAACTTAAAAAAAAAAAAAGAAATAACACCTAGGTCTTCATCTTTGTCCTAATTGGTTCCTGGATGCATGAGAGGACACATACACCAGGCCATGATCCTCAATAAAAACCTCCAGATGCCAAGCAAAGAGTAGACGCCCCCTTTTCCTTTCTGAATCTCCCAGACACTGCCTATACCTGTACTCTCTCTATACTTTCAATGAACTCTTCTTTCAGGGCGCCTGGGTAGCTCAGTTGGTTAAGCTTCCGACTTTTGACTTCAGCTCAGGTCATGAGCTCACGATTCATGAGTCTGAGCCCCGCATCGGGCTCTGTGCTGACAGTGCAGAGCCTGCTTGGGATCTCTCTCTCCCTCTCTCTCTCTGCCCCTCCCCTGCTTGTGCTCTATCTCTCTCTCAATGTAAATAAATAAACTTAAAAAAAAAATAAACTCTGCTTTCACCTCCTGTTGGCTTCTGTTTGATTTGTATCCTCCATACAGCCAGGGACCTTCTGGGTCCTGCAGATGTGCCTGTGGGTCTGCAGACCTGGCCTCCTGACATCAAACCCGCTGGTAGTTCTTAGACTAGTTTGTTCCTCAGTATTCCAGTCTATAAGGATTTGTAAAATCATTCTTCATGGAATTTTAAAAGCTCCACAAAACTTACAAATTACGTATGGGTTAGGAGGGCAAACAGGCAGAAACCCAGATTCCCAACACTTGCTTTAAGTGTGGTAGCTGTACATTAATCTATATTGTGTATTATTATATGTGAGAAACAGGCTACTGGTGAGATGTTTTTGAAAGCCAGCAGTCTAGATGTTCCTTTCCACCTCTCTGATTCCTATCGCAAATATTTAATAATCATATAAGTGTGCAGCTCCATTCAGATACATAATTTAGACACCAAATGGGAATAAGACAAAATGTCCCTGTAGTCCTCCCTCCCTAATAAAACAGTAAGAAATAACTGTGTTGGAAAATCACAAACCATAATCTTGGAACTTCTCTTCTCAGGTAATGTGCTAAGATGGTCGGTCGAGGAAAGTATGTATTGAATTACCAGGGGCGTCTTCAACACAAATAGAGCCTACTATGCATTTCAGTACTCTCCTCACACAGGCTGGGCAGGTAATCAGGAGAAACACTGTTGACAGAAACTTAAATCAAGTGAGCCGTTTTGCACAGATTTGCATTCCAGCAAAGGAGAGCTCACAAAGTGCATCTCGGTTCAGAATATTTACAAGCATTCCAACGTTTAATACTTTTTGGACTGGAACAAAGAAGTCAGGGAAAGGTCAGTATAGTCCGTACATGTAAAAAAAAAAAAAAATCTAGCAAAAGTCTGCCTGTAGAATGGAGCAATTTCACCCATGTCCTGTGGCCAATATTCAGATGGAGTACACAGTCTATAGAGATTTGTCACTTGCCATGTCACATTCTCAGCAAAGAAGGTAAGTAAAATAGTGCAAAAACAAAAACAAAAACAAAGAAACCCCTTATTAAATGGGGTTCAATTCTTGGTTGCACTACCAAATAACTATATGTCTCAGGCAGGTAATTTTCTGTCTCAGGCCACAGTTCCCTTATCCACAAAATAAGAGGGTATAAATAATTAATCTCCAAATTCCTTCCCATGCCTAATACCACTCTACAATCTGAGGAAGAAGGGCCCAACTGTATGCTCCTAATTCTGTCCATCCAGCTACCTCCAAACAAATATAATATTTGTCAAGAATCAAAAAGCCTGATTATACAATAATCTTTTTCATGTGTTATGTGGCCAATTGCTCTCAGCCGCTGCCTAAGAGAACCCCACCCCCACCCCACTGTGGGCACAACCACAAATCAAATTCTATGCTCTCATTACATTTCAGAGCCAATTATACAGAAGTGTTTGATGAGTAGCCAACCCTGATTCCTGCCATTTTCTCCCCATCTTTGTTCAATATTTCCAAAACCTGCCATAGGAAACAGAAATGTATGCTTAGCACTTCAAAAAGATCTGTATGTAACACAAATCTCCAGGGATTTTGCTCAGATTTCACTAATCCCAGGCCCACCTCAGTATGATTTTTAAGGTCAGGGAAACCTTCAGCAATCTTTTTTTTTTTTTTTTAATTTTTTTTTTAACGTTTATTCATTTTTAAGAGACAGAGACAGACAGAGCGCGAGCTGAGGAGGGGCAGAGAGAGAGGGAGACACAGACTCCGAAGCAGGCCCCAGGCTCTGAGCTGTCAGCACAGAGCCCTACACAGGGCTTGAACCCATAAACCATGAGATCATGACCTGAGCCAAAGTTGGCCGCTGAACCAACTGAACCACCCAGGCGTCCCTCCTTCAGCAATCTTAAAGGTGCCAATCACCTTGGTCAATTCTTCACAAATGATGTTTTCACCTACGTTCAATTTGCCTAAATTTTCCATAAAATTTGGGTGATGGAAAAGGTAGAGCACACTAACTTAGATAATATATTATTCTGCTTTATGGAATAGCAGCGTTTTTCCTTACAAAACAAAAAAAGTTACACGTGGGGGAAGGAGTGTCTCACGAATTCTAAATGTGTTGGAAACAATGAGGGTATTCAGAAATGTTGTTAGATTGACTTACAGCTCAGTGCTAAGAAGAACAAAGGTCAACAATTTGCACCTATTTACCAGATCGACAGGCACTAAAATGTACAAGAAAGACTGCGAGACTCTGCCTACCTTAGTGAGATACTTTCCACACAGAGGTAAACATGTGCTGGCCATCAGCAAAGGCTGTCAGTATAGCTTCCAATTTTAGGCGAGGGTAGTCACCTATATAGTTATCTCCAGTGGGGTGATAAGGCAAACACACTAGTGTTTAAATCCATTCCTTTGATTTGAGGGCACTGGAATATTATTTACTTATGATAAAGATCAGATTGTGTAGCATGGAAACTCTAATATCAGCTCATTGATAGAATTACTACTAGGGTACACATATGGTTCATCAGAGAATTACTAAGATGTTTCAGGTTACAGAAAACAACTCATAAAACTCAAATTCTGCTCTGAATGAGAAGCTTTTGAGCCTCTGTTTGTTGTCAGTGGGGGGCTCTGAGTTGCTACTGATTGACCCTGTGTAGTAAGAATCAAAATCCATTTCCAGGAATAATGATGGGGAGGACAGAGGGTGGAAATTGGTAACCATTATGAGAATGGGTCAAAAGGAAATACATGTACACCTAGCACCAAGATGATCAGGCTCCGACATTTTTATAACTCAAATTTACTGGATTCTTCTAAGGTACTTGTGACCCTAAATCGCCTATAGTCACAAGAACTTGCCAGAGTGGAGCTATATATATTGGAGAGACACTCAAAAAGAAATGTGTCCAAACTAACTTCAACCTTTCCTTCTCTCTCCCAGAAAAGTGTAGGAAGAGTGGCCCAGAGAAATTTGAACATAGCTGACTTCAACTGGAATCAGCTGATCAGAGAAACTCGGGCTTGGAAACAGTTCTATCTATTGAGACATGCAGGACAATGGAGAGTAGGGTCTGAGAGGATAGAATAGACATGGACACAGGGTATGGGAAGAAGCCTAATTCCACAAGTAGAACTCATTAAAATGGGGGTTAAAATGCAGATTGTGTCCGAGGCCCACAGTGAACAGGAAGAGGGCAACTAACATTAGGTGATGGGGTATTCTGCCTGGAGCAAGACCAGCTACAGTTAAGGGGAAATCAAGGATAGATAGTTGTTAGTTATAGCCAATGAGCCAGCATACTTAGACAAACATAAGGGAAATTTCTTTTTGGCCTAGAACATCCCAGCCACTGCACTAGGCTTAGGAAAAGGCTCTCTGTTACCAGAGAACTTCAAGTAGAAGAACAAAGCAGAACTATGGTTCTAGGGTCAACAGACATTTTTCTATAAATGTCCAAACAGTAAACACTTTAGACTTGGAGGCAAACATGCAGTTTCTGTTGAAACTACTCAACTCTGCTTTAGTGGTGCAAAAGCAACCATAGGCAATACATAAATGAATGGCATAGCTGTGTGACAAAAATCTTTATTGACAGAGGCAGACTGAACCCTGTCCTACAGGGTCTTGAAAGTGTGTGGTAGGTTAAACAAAATGAACTTACAATTAAGAGGATAAGGATCTGATCATCCAAACCAAAGAATGATGGGTGTAGCTGAATCCTGGGAACAAGGTCCAGTTACCATAACTGTGGTGTGAGATCAAGACTGGAACAGCAACACGGGCAACATAGTAGTGCCAGAATAGTGGCCTGTAGCTATGAAAAACCCTTCCATCCTGGGGTCAGATGGGTTCCAGAGCTTGGGGCAAAGCTGAACCCGCAGTTTTTGCAAAGCCAGGGATCACAGCAGTTGGGAGGGAGGAAGCAAGCAATGTATACCAGAGAATGTCTGCTAGGAAGAGCTTCAGATAGTTGTCTGAATTCAGTTTGCCTTTGTCCAGATTTTGGATTTTGCCTAGTGCCAATATAGCCACATAGATATTTGTCTCTTACAGAAGCACAGTGTAAAGGATACTGGAATACTTAGGAACATGGATTCTAAATCCTGTGATCTACTTTTTTATAACTGTGCTGCACTGTCAAATGAGGATAATACTAATCCCTGAGACCAATCTTTTTCAGAGTGCTCTTATGAGAATTCAGGGAAATCATAGACATGAACATTCTTTGTAAACCATGAAGTGCTTGCTCTCCGTAGTCTGGTTATGATGATCAAATTTACAATAAGCAATGCTCTAGTTTGGTGATGAATTGCTCTCATCTCTATACCCTTCTTAAATAACAGATACCTAATCACTTACAAAGCTAAAGTGTGTAATGCAATTAGATAATGAGGTGGTTTCATACACTCATCTGAAAGACTAAGCTGCTCCACTTAGGAAACCCAATCTCTTGGCAAATCCAGGCTAAAGGAGTAGAAGGGTCTGGCCCAATATCATACCTAGTTACAGTCAGTTTGCCACTTTCCTGGTATCTTTTTTTTAAGTGTGTAGCAATAGTGTAGGTGTAGCAATAAATAATGTAACACAGGTAAAATTAATTGATAAAGGAAAATCAAACTGAGCAGAAAAAAATTTCTCCCACACACAGGATAGCAAAGAAATTCTGACAGAAAGCTCCCAGGAGCTACCCATTCTATGCATTCAAATTAAACTTTGTCCTAAACTTAAGTTTGGAGAAGAGTTGTCTGTATTTCCCATCTTATATCAATGTCATGACAAGGGGGCAGCCCTTATTTCATCCTTAGCTTGCCATGGTAGCAAATGGGAGATGGTGGCCAGTGGTGATGTAATGTCAAGACCTTCTCTACTGTTCTGCCAGCACCCAGCATGGCAGAGATCATGAGAAATATCTGTTTCTGTATCTCCTCCTTGGCACCAATCCCCGCGTCCTCAGGCTGTTGAGGCAGGTGTGGAAACACAGAGGCAGTGATTTCTGCCTTGGGTGGCCAGCTCTCTCCAGGACCTGAGTAACTGTAAAGGCAGGCTGGGACTAGCGAATTAAAGCCATCCATCAGGCTCCTTGCACCACACTGATCAGCTACTTCTGCTGACACCAGTGAGAACTGAGCTCTCACAAGGGGGATGGAAATGCAAGAATTGGCGATTTCAAATTAGGAACCACTTCAGGAAATGGACTAGTACGGAGGAGAACCATTATTCTAACAGATTTTGAAGCCACACTCAGGCTTTACCTAGAAACACAGCCCCATTTGTCAGGGAATGTATTGCTTGCCTGTGAGGTTAGAGGGGAAAAAATCCTGAGAGCTTTTCATGTTTTAGGCAAACATAAAAGAACTAAACAGGCCATCTTTGTTACCTCCCAGTACTAAGCAGGCCAGCTTTAATTACCAAAGGCAGCTATCTTGTCTACATACTTGCTGTGCTGTTTAATCTACAGTCCCAGGTGTCCCAGCCTCTCTATTTGTCAGCCAGCTCTACTTTTATGGAGAGGCAAAAGATGTCACTGGGAGCCAGCCTGTGATCTCTCTATTTCCCAACTCAGTCAGGCTCTGTACATTTATTATTTCATTACAAGGAGAATCACAAATGATAATCCTGGGAAATGAATGAACACAGAGCATTGTGGATGCTTAGCCACAATACATTGCCTTTCAAGTCCTGGATTTGCCCCAACTGGTACATGGAATCTGATACATCTTCCCACCCAGCAGGAAAAGAAGGGATTATGCCTTTCCTCCCAGATGCTAAATCAGTTGCTCTTGCACTTCTCCACTTCTCTACTTGTCAGACTTCCAGAAAAGCTTCATCTCTAGTATGCTTGTGACTGTGACCTCTTTCCTACGGAGGGACACTATACCTACTCCACACAGCCACTCCATTCAAACCCATTTCTGAAGGCACTCATAGCAAAAGAAGATATAAGAAGCACAAATAACAGACTACGGTAATCAAACATATCTCATGCCGTGCGTGCCCCTGCTAATGACCTACTAGGCTTTGTTACTTTCTTCATTCATTCACAAAAATTCACTGGGCAATTCCTCTGTGAGCTCCTTTGTGTCACCCCCTGTGCTAGATGCTGGAAGATACAATAGAGTGGAGGAGAAGAACAAGTAAATCGATGTTTCAACTGTGTCCTAAGTGCCCCAATAGAGATAAGCACAGACAGCTGTGGGAACACAGAGGACATAGACATGTAGAGAGAGCACATGAGTGAGAAAGCAAGCACTGACTTGGCAGAAAGTGCAGGTTGGAGACACTAAATACCAGGTTCTCCTGCTTCAGAATTCAATGAAGGCCAGCGCTGGCAGAAATTATGCTATGCATAATCATTCATTTCAGGCTGCTACATTTCTGCATGTTTTATAGCTTACATGAGAGTTTTCCAATAGAACTGTCTCCAGATATAGGGATAATCTCTATCTGTACTGCCCAAGATGGTAGCCACTAGCCCCATATACATAATTAGGCATTTGAAATATGGCTAGTGCCAATAAGGAACTGAATTTCTAATCTTTTTTTAATTTTAATTAATTTAAAAGTGAACGTAAATTGTCACACATGGCTACTGGTTTCCATATTACACAGCACAGGTCTAGATGGTGTGCATGTGTTAAGATGGAGTAAGTAAAGGGTATGTGGATCCTCACTAGGCAGTTATGCTGGTCAGTAGAAAAGCTAGAGCTAAACAATTCTTTTCACGTCTTATTGCCACTACCCAATTTAGGGCCCTCATCATGTTACACTTAAACTTCTGATTTTATGGAAGTGATCATTTTGTGAGCATTGTCTTCTTCGACAATCTATCATATCACTATTACTTTCTAAAATGGAAAGTTATATATAAAAAAAAGGAAGACCACTGAATGGTTATGAATGGGTAAACGGAATGATCAAAATCCAAAATCTTGATTATGTAATTCAAAATATTCATAATCTGATTCCAATTTACTTTTTAAACATTTTTTTCCCATTATACCACTCATGCATCCTAAACCTCAACCTAATGCAACCTAGCCTCAAACCTAATGGGATCTCTCACCATACTTCAAACATGCCCAGCATTTTACTGTTCCTATACATTTGTTTAAGTTGTCTACTTTTGCTGGAATGTTCTTTCTTTACCATCTCTGACTTTTGAGATTCTCAAAGCCAAACATAAATGCCACCTGCTCCAATTAGGCCTCCCCAGGTTTACCTTATCCAGCTGAAATTAATTTCTTATTAATCTGCATTATATATCTGATAGGACTACAAACACACACACACACACACACAACACAGTAGATTAAGTTTAGATCAGAAAAATAAAGATACTAACATTGATCCCCTGAAGTCTATGTATGGAGATCAGGCTGTAAATCTCTAACCTAGGCATTTTTAGTTCCACTATTAAATTTCATTGGGTTTTCAAACATTTTTCGGAGGTCTATTCCTATAATGCATCATGTACATAAAACAGGATTCTATAGTCAAATAAATTTTAGACACCCCACATGGAAAAACAAAGTCTCTCTTGGAAGTCTCATTGTACAGAACTACAGCATTTATCAGAACTTTTAACAAATTAATGAAATTTATTTAACCCAGACATTTTAAAACTTGAATAACCATGGAAATTCATTTTCTATGGTCTATCTATCAACATTTTATGGCACACTATGGCATTATGGAATACAGTTTAGGAAACACAGTCATTAAAAAATGGAGACTCCTTTGAAAATATTTCTGAAGATAATTAATATTTAGGCTTGGTGTTACTATTTTAAGCATTGCTGTATTGTGTTAAGTGATTGGAAACACTTCCAAGATGAATGAACTACTACTGTGTACTGTAGGGGTAGAAAATTTTTCCCTTCTTCTTTTCTAGGTTCTTTGGCTGGTCAAATAATTAAATTGGCATTAGACATATTACAAGAAAAACAAATTTAATTTTGTACATACAAGAGCCCCAAAGATTTGAGACTCAAAGACAGTCAGGCACTTGATATTTATATGCCTTCCCTAAGGATTGGGATAGGGGCCTGGGGCTTCAAAGGGGAGGAGTGCAATTCACAAGACAATAAGAGCAGATGTTTGGTAATTAGATGTTGCCCTGCCATATAAATAGGTCTTTCAGATTAAAAGTTACCTCTGGTAATAGCTCTCTTTCTGAAACAAGTCTAATATCTGTATTAGTTTAGGTAGTTAAGGGAGAGGTAAAAGATTTTCTTGAGCCTCCTGGGTCTTGATTACCTTCAACCCAAAATAAGCCACATGCCTAAGTAGCACATTCTGGGGTAGCATACTGTGCTCCCCTTCGGTGTCTACTTTAGCCCATGCCCTGTGCTAAATGTTAGGGGAGGTATGAAACAGGATGAGGTGGGAATACAGGACAAAAATGAGATACAAACAAATCCTGCCAAAATTTGATCCCTCTAGATTCTGGATGTCTACAAATGTGCCGTTAGTTTCCCAAAAACAATGTATTACTGGAAGATATAACACATACTGCAATTAAATGTTGAAAAAAAAAACCCCAGAATGTTGGCTCAGTATAGTGTTGTGTTGGTTTTTGTGGTGGTGGTTGTTTTCTGACACTGTTCTTAGTATGATTATATGGTTGAATGGACATAATTGGGGGGAAGGGATTGAAGAATCTATAACTTAGTACTGTGAAAAGAAAAGGGGATATTGACATGGCATGAAGAAGAGTAGAGATGAGATAATCATACCCTTGAGAATTGCAAAGTGTGTGTGTGTGAAGCATCTAATGGCTCCAAAATGTGATTATCTTCTGGTACCCACACCACCTGGAATTGCCTAATTGCTATTCTCCAAGTCTCAAAGAAAAAAAGATGCGTATGCAAAGACAAACAAGTTGGCAGGGCAGTTTGGAAAGCATGATGGCTCTGCTTGAACAGCAGTCAGAGCTGAGCCATGCAATTTGGAAAGGAAGCCTGTGTTGAATAAACACAATAAACACACAGTTTATTTATTGTTCCAATGTTTCATAAATATTATTTATTTTGGAAGGGGAGCATAATGGCAAAGTAATAGGGAGCAATTAGCACTGCTAGGGAAATAAAATGGAGCCTTCCTGAGAAAGGCTGGTGAAAGAAGAGAGAATCTGCATTCTTTTGTAGCATTTACATTTACATTTCAGTGCAGAGGAAACGGGGAATCAGTGAGATGAAAGCAACTCATCACTGAAGAACAGCCACCACTTGGACATTGTCAACTTAAAAGATAGGTTGAATTTACATTTCCAGAAAGTTTCCTTTGGCCCAAATTTCTCCCACTATAAAACACAGATAAGTCTTCTTCCATGCAGATGTAGCATCTGAGGCAGATTTTCTACAGGATTGAGTAAGGATTGTAACTTTTCAGACAAAGCTAATGGCTCAAAAATATGTCTTATTGATTCCATCTTAATTTAGGGGGAAAAAAACCACTCTTTGTAAATTTTTTCTCAGTTAAAAAGTTAGCCAAGCAAATGAAGTGGCCTTGGGTATCATAAAAAAGTAGGACTCTGCTTATGTCACTAAAAATTGAGCATGGAACCAACCGACAGAGCTTCTAATGGCCAAAATGGAAGAATTTGAGCAACAAAATCAACTAGTATTGGATTATACTCCAAAGTATAAAATAAATATCCATGAATAGTTATGATATAAATAAATGATTACATAAATAAATACATGGAATAGAGACATATCTCACATACAGAAGAATTACCAAAGTATTATGTAGGTATGTAATACATTTGGGGTTAGTTTTTGTAAAAGGGGTAAGGTTTGTGTCTAGACTTTTTTCTTTTTCTTTTTTTTCTTTTTTGCATGTGGATGTCTAGTTGTTCCAGCACTGTTTGTTGTCAAGACTATCTTTGCTCCATTTTATTGCCTTCTGCTTCTTTATCAAAAATCAGTTGACTATACTTGTGTGGTTTGTTTCTGGGCTCTCTATTCTGTTCCAAAAGGAAGTTTTTAAAATGGAAGATGCTGCAACCTTATTGTGTACTAGTACAAAAGAGGAGATGTTGGCATTAGACAGGAGGTGATTTTCACAGGAGGGGATATGGCTATACATGCATATAGGTGGGTAGATTTGATGGTGGGAGGGTGAGGAAGTTCCTTTCTCAGTGAAAACAGAAGCACCTGAAAGTGAGAATCTGGAAGCAAATATTAGTCAACTAGGTAATTGGGAAGGTGAATTTCTAGGAAAACCTAATAGTGATGAACTTTTGGGGTGATGGTGGAGTGGTCCAGAGCCGATGGCCAAGAAAGAATTCTTGAAGACATCTTTGGTGCAAAAAGGTGATTTTATTAAAGCACGAGGAAAGGACCCGTGGGCAGGAAAAGCTGCACTGGGGTCACGATGGGTAACTGATTATATATTGGGAGGGGGTTAGGGATAGAATCTCTAAGGAATTTTGGAAGCAAGGTTTCCAAGACCTTGAGGGGCTAGCTGTTGTTAGGGAAACACCATTTATTACTGGTTAGTAAAACCTCAGTCATGAGACCCCTCCAATGTATATCAGGAGCCATAAGCTTGGAGTATGATTGCCAGCATATATCTTGGGGATTTGAAATAAAGGAAGTTTTCAAAGGAATCCTTATATGTTAAAGTAGACTTACAGGATCCTAGGGGTAAGGATAATGTTAAGCCAAGATTTTCTTTTGCCCCTAGCAAAGTGTCATCATGGAGGCAGCTGAGTTCCTAGAGGGAGGTCATTCTGCCTGTTTCAAGGGCTTGTCAATGGTCTGTAGGCAATAAGAGAATTTAATTTTTCATTTGCCTTAGTTTCCCACATTACCATGGTAAGCACTTAAACCCCTTTCTTTCGTTCTTGGGTAGTCAGAAGTGTCAGAGCAATATCACACATATCCCACCTGGTGGGGGGGGGGGGCTGTATTTTGCCCTCAGTTTATCCCACACTCCCTCATCAATGTGGTCTTTGAACAACCATGTATTATAATTTGCCAGAGATTAACTGTCACTTAGTTGTCAGTCCAGAAATTTGTTTCATTTCAAAACATTTTAGGGCTTTTGTGAAGGCATTTGGGACACTTGTGAGCAGACAATCCTCCCTGGGACAGAGGGCTATCCGATGGGGACTGAGACTAAAGAATAACTTTGAAAGTGAAGATAAAGGGATGGTGAATGATGAACATAGATAAGGTACCCCCATGAATTTGACATAAACTTAACAGGTGACAATGCCTACATAAAATATGCACATTTTAAGGGAGCGGGTACTATTCCAATTACAATGCCCAGGTAGTCTCTCTATATATGAATGATACCTCATGGAACCCCAAAATATTTATAGTTAAAGAATTCAGAGCCTTTAAGGTTAAATTAAGACTATGATGCTTGTAGAATAACAAACTACATGCAGCAAGTTTTAATAGTACTGCTTAGATTACACCATGCACTTCAAGAATGCTCTAAAGCCTGAGATTTCTACAGACTTCCCTTCAGATCCCACCTTTGAGGAAAACTTCAGCAATGATATAATTTTCTTTGATTTTGCCTCAACTCTTGATTTTGGCTCAGGTTATGATCTCACAGTCGTGGGATTGAGCCCCCATGGGCTCTGCGGTGACAGTGTGGAGCCTGCTTGGGACTCTCTCTCTCTGCCCCTCCCCTGCTCCTGCACACAAGCACACTCTTTGTCTCAGTAAATATATAAACATATAAAAAATAATAAAAAAATTAAAATGCTTATAAATCACACAAGATTTGTGTAACTTAAAACTTCTGCCAGAGGGGCGCCTGGGTGGTGCAGTCGGTTAAGCGTCCGACTTCAGCCAGGTCACGATCTTGCGGTCCGTGAGTTCGAGCCCCACGTCGGGCTCTGGGCTGATGGCTCAGAGCCTGGAGCCTGTTTCTGATTCTGTGTCTCCCTCTCTCTCTGCCCCTCCCCCGTTCATGCTCTGTCTCTCTCTGTCCCAAAAAAATAAATAAACGTTAAAAAAAAATTAAAAAAAAAAAACTTCTGCCAGAAAAGACTACAATAGAAGATGACCTTCTCCTAGTTTCCATGGAAATAACATCAAAGAAAATACCTTTATCTATTTTTAATGGACTTCTGATTCTACCAGGTTATTGAAAATTATAAAACTAAAATAACAAATTTAATGTCTTAAAAAGGAAACGTGGCATTGTTTTCTCCAGAGCAGAAGGAGGGGTTATTTTACCCTCTTCCCACGCAGGACTGTCTGGAGGCATTTTTGGTTGTCACAACTAGGAGTAGGTGGTTTGGCAGCTAATAGTTTGACCCAGAGAAACTGCTAACATCTTACCATGCACAGTATGAAACTCCCCTTATGATACCTCCCACCGCAAATCAGCCAAAATATCAAGAGTGATCAGATTGAGAAACCCTGGTTTAGAAGTTTCTGTGTTACTTTTACGTCATAACTAATGGTACTTTAAAAATATTGTAATGAGGGTGGGATAGATTTTTATAATGAGGAAAATAACAGAAAATAGTGGCAAAAATTCAGACTTAAACATTCAGATAATAGGTTCACATAATTGCTTTGCCTTTTACTAGATATGTAACCTTAATTAGGTTACAAAACCTCTCTATATCTCAAGTTTCGTCTTTAAAAAAGAATTTTGTGGGAATTAGGAAATGATGCACACGGAAGGATTTAGCATGGTACATGACAACTATAAAACATTCAGCGCATCTCCTGAATAAATGAAATAAATATTAATTTATTTCTAAAACAAACACTTTTTTACTTAAAGGTTATGTCAAAGCAGCTGAAATAGAAAGCATGTTAGTCACTTTAATGCTAATTTCTTTGACACCTTAAAGGAGACCTTTGGAGACACATAATGGTGATAATAGCAAAGGTCAAGTGCTTTCTAAATAGTCATCAATTGTATGAACTGTGGCATTTTTTTTATTAACAATGAAGAAAATGCCCCTTTTAGAGTACAAAGCTGCCTGAACACAGGCCACAATTCAAATGGAAGAGTTCAAATAGATTTTTGCCCCCATCTATAATGTAATATGAAAGGTAAGCTGAAGAACAAGACAACATTTGATAGATGGGCTCATTTGCGCTTTGAAAACTAGTTATTTAGGATCAAATCACAAGTGGAATATTCTCAGGCAGGGGTGCTTTTAGTTACATAGAGAGTGCTTGAGATTCATCATCATATCCCCACATAATTCACTGCCTTTAGAGTAGAGTGGGAATTGATAACAGCTGTGGGCAAACTCATTATGGTAGTGCTCTCTAAACAGCATATCAAACTCTTTTTCCCAGTTATATTGCCTACCCTTTTGTCCCTGGGCCTGTGTTATGAAATCTTCCATTTTGGCTGCAAATATTTTGGGTTTCCCGTCCATCACAAATTATAAATTCTATCAATATTTCAATTGCAAAGCATTTTAACACTATCATGTAGACAATGCATTGGGTGACTATGGCCCATGTCATCTAGTTTGTTTTAGAAAATGTCCTAATATACCTTAACAAGTGATGAAAAAAAATGATCAGCCAGACAGTCTGATCATTTTCATACAACACAATGATATCTTTAATTACTTGAGTCAAATGGTTACATAAGTTTTACTTTGAGCCTGGCTGAAAAGGAGATATGCTGCTCCAGCTTGGTCAGAGAGTGATATAATGACATTAACAAATGGTTCCAGAAAGTATCTTCCTGGAAAATTATTTTCTATCCCCAATCTGCTCCTCATTTCTTTGGAGATTTCTACATGAGAACTCCAAAACTTATTGGGATAGAAAGAAAAGCAATGGCAGTAATTCTTTGGTCATTAAAACAGCACATGCTTTTTCATTCACACATGGTCAAATTTACGGCTCACATATTTCCCTTTTGGTCTAAACTCTCATGACTATAACATAATTGGCTATCTGGAATTACCCCAAAATGTACGACACCCAGTTAGTACCAAGAAATTGATAGCTGTGTATGTTCTATGGTTAATCTTATCCATCGTCTATGATTCCACATAAAAAGAAGCATTACACTGACAGCTCTACCCCTCAACACATTTTGTTGAGGAGACTTCTGAATAGAAGCAGTTATGTGTGACTCAGGCATCTGAGCAAATGTTCAAGCTCCACTGACCCAAACTATTTTCTGCGTGTTTGTTTTTACAACCACTTGATGATATAAACTATGCATATTTTTTTTGAATTTTTCAGTGCATTTTGAGATGATCTTATAGACTTGGACATGTTGGTCTATGGTGGCTTTGTGAACATCCTTGCTTCTTTCAAGCAATATAGAGAAGATTTTGGAAAGATTCCAGAATAAATAAAAGAAATAATACCTTCTAACACTGACTCTCTCTCTCCTTGGGCCATATGCTCTCTCATGTTTAAAAGCAAATTGCTTTACATTAAAGCATGGCCTGCAATTACAGCTTGGAGAAAGAATGCATTGTATGCTCCTTTGACATGCTGCTAAAGTACCATGTATTATTATTTTCAAATCAGTGAACAAATGGAAAATTTCTATGCATCAATGATTTTTAGTTGAGAAAGAACAACATACCTAAAAATAAAGCTGTGCCAATGGGTAAATTTTGGCAAGTCTCTGAATTCAAAGAATAGTGACAACAGTGATTGGAGAATGGAAGAAAATAACTAAAGTTATTTATGGGCTTGAATATATATTATATAAATTAACCTATTTAGTATAAGTTTTGAAATCATATGAAAACCTAAACCTGTTTCTATGGTAAGTAGCTTTGCTCCTATGTAATCTTATTATTTTTTCTATTGTAATGTCTAATTAACTGGGAAAGCAAAAGTAGTACACAATCAAGCTTCACATATGCAGTGGATGACTGATTACATCTGATTCAAACCCAGCTCAGCAATCATTTCCTCCTGTTATTTAAGACATAGCACTAGAATGTGAAAGTATAAAAAGGACAGACTTGCTTTTTCCTGTAACTTGTAGAGGGATTGATATAACAGATGGGAAGTATTTTTTAAAATATCAAAAGATTTTATTTTTCAACTAAAAATATATATAATAAACATATAAATCCCCTACTATGATTAGTATTTTGGCATGAGCAGACACCAATTTTTAAATGTATAACAAACTTTATTAAACCTTCTTGTGGATCAACAATTATACTAGGGTATGCTTTCAGCCATTTTAGAGGATAATATGAAAGCAGTGCTATTGGATTCCAGTAAAGGCATGAAAATTGGGAGAAAGGCCAGTCCGAGGCTCAGAAAGATTGCCATTTGACTAGAGAATTAGTAATATCTAGCTAAGCTTTGCAAAACCCATGGAATCATTTAAATTCTTGTACTTGAGAGAAATAGCCATGATTAGGAAGAGATGACAGAACCATTACACACACACACACACACACACACACACACACACACCACAAAGATGAGACCAGAAGTCAGAATGCTATGATCAAGAGAATATTGAGGATGATTTATGAAAATATAAAAACGAAACCTAATATCCCATAAATCCATAAATTTTTCTTTAATACATATATCACAATGCCCTACTTAGAGTAACTTTCTTTAGAACAGAAATTCTCTGAGGGCAAAGGTCATAGTTGTGCTTGGATAGCATAATGTAATTCAAAGTATAGATAATATACCTTTAAATGAGTTTAAACTCAGGTGTGCTAGAGCTAGTTCAAATCAGCTCATGATAACTGAATGGTAAATTTTCATGAAATTTCTGAACATGTTGTTCACATCATGTAAAATTAAATATGTAGGAGCGACATCAGCAAAATGGCAGAGTAACCAGCTCCATGCTCTCATCCCTCCACAGTAAAACCAAAAAACAAGCATGTCAAAACGAACTTTGTCATAATTCTGGAGAAGAATCAAAGGTTTACAGCAACCAAACAAACATTGAATCAAGAAAAAAGCCACTTATCCATGGTAGCAAAACTTTGTGACATTTTACTTGTTCTCCCTCCATCCCCTCACCAGCTTGACAGCAGTCTTAAAGACAATAGCTTGCATTCCCAGAATGAGACCCTCTCTCAAGTTACATCAGAAGCAGAGCAGGCCTTACCAATTATTGTGTATGTTGGCTTTAACCTGTCTGGTGATTACCTGAAGTATTGTCACCAGGCACTTGTCCCTATTTCACTAAACTCAGAACTAACTCAGGCCAGAAAAGTGGCAGTCATTTCTCAAAAACTTTACAAGGTGAACAAACAACCTCAGAAGGCTGTGACATGAGATTAAAGTTGAGACATACAATAGACCACCTAAAGTCTGGAAGGAAAAGCTAGGTGGAGTTTCTTTTTAAAAAAACGGTCAATCAAAAGCATCCATGGTTATAAGGAAATTTAGCAGGCTACAAGGAAGAACATGGGAAGACACATGTACACATTAGACCTGAGAAGATCCGAGACTTACGCCTTTGCCTGATCCTTAGGCTCAGTACAAGCATGGGTAACTGTTGGAACACTCTAATAGAGTGACAATCTGTAAAGAATGAGAGAGATGTTTTCTTTGGTTCTGGACATTCAAGGAGATTGCTAAAAATACTAGCTAAACACAATAAAAGTGAACAGACAACTCAGTAATCATATACAAGGAATAAAGACTTTTCCAAGTTAGTTTTGAAAAGTCATTAATCAAATAGATTACACAACCTTCAACCATTAAAAAACACAGTATACCTGAAGGGAGAATTTCGTTTTCAGAATTACCATAATTTAATATCCACATGTCCAATTTTTAACAAAAAATAACAAGGCAAAAAAAAAAAAAGAATCAAGAATGCATAGCCCATTCAAAGGAACAAAATAAATTGACAGAAACCATCCCTGAGGAGGCCCACATGCTGGAATTATTAGGCAAAGATTTTATAACAATTGTTTTAAGAATGCCCACACACCGAAATGTAAATAAGGAAAAAAAAAACTAAATGAAATCAAGAAATTATGCAAAAACAAAATGAATATATCAATAAGGAGATTCACATTATAAAAGTAACCAAACAGAAATTCTGGAGCTGAGAAGTCAAATGAATGAAATGAAAAAAGTCACAAGAGATGTTTACAGCACATTTCATCAGGCAGAAAAAAGGATCAATAACCTTAAATACAGGACAGTTGAAATTAATGTGTCTGAGGAACAGAAAGACAAAAAAATGATGAAAAGTGAAAAGAGCCCAAGGGAACTATAGAACATCATCAAATGGAACATCATATGCATTATAGGAGTCTGATAAGAAGACAGAGAAAGGATCAAAAAGAATATTTGGACGTATAATAGATGAAAACTTCCCAAATTTGATGAAATACATAAATGTATGGATCCAAGAGGCTCAGCAAACTCTAAGAAAAATTAGGTATCTACAAAAGAAACAATATCAAATTGTCCAAACACAGAAACAAAATAAGCCGTGTCAAAAAGACAACCTACAGAATGGGAGAAAATATTTTGAAAGCATATCTCTTATAGGGGCCTATTTTACTTTATTTTATTTTTATTTTTATTTTTTCTTTTTCATTTTTAGAGAAAGAGAGAAAGGATGCAAGTGGGAGAGAGAGACAGAGAGAGAGAGGGAGAGAGAGGGAGAGAAAATCTCAAGCAGGCTTCACGGTCAGTGCAGAGCCCAAAGTGAGAATTGATCACACTACCCGGGATCACAATCCAAGCCAAAATCAACCAACTTGGATGCTCAACCAACTGAGCCACCCGGGCACCCCTATAGGGGATTAATATCAAGAATATACAAAGAACTATAACTCAACAACAGAAAAACAACAGAATTTAAAAATTGGCAAAAGATTTGAATACATATTTCTCCAAAAGGGATACACAAATGGCCAATAAACAAACGAAAAGATTCTCAACATCATTAGTCATTAGGTAAATACAAATCAAAACCACAAGGACACAGAACTTATCACACACTATGATAACTAGGATTTTAAAAAAATGCATGAAATTGGTGTTGATAAGGATACATAGCAATTGGAATCCTCATGTATTGAAGGCTGGACTGCAAAATATTTCAACCACTTTGGAGAAAAAATTTGGCAGTTCCTCAGAAATATAACCATATACTTACCACATGACCTAGCAACACGATTCCTAGGTATATACCCAAAAGAATTGAAAATAAGGACTCAGATGCCTGTACACCAATGTTCATTGCAGCATTATTTGCAATAGCCAAAAGATGGAAACAATCCAAGTGTTCATTGGCAGATAAATGGATAAACATAATATCCACATACAATATAATAGTATCCAGCCATAGAAAGGAATGAACTTTGGTATATATCATATCATGGGTGGATTTGAAAATGTTATGCTATATGAAATGAGCCAGATTTAAAGGAAAAATGTTTTATGACCACCAATTTGAAACATCTAGAACATGTAAATTCAAGAGAGAGAAATTATAACAGAGGTTACTAGGAGCAGGGGGAAGTGAAATGTGAAGTTATTGCTTAATGGGTACAAAAAGTTTCTCTTCAAGTTGATGAAAAAGTTTTAGAAATTCAGATAAGGGATAAAGGATAAGTTACAACAATGTTGTAAACAAAATTAATGTCACAGAATTGCACATTGAAAGTGATTAAAATGGCAAAGTCTATGTCATATATAACACAATAAAAATGATTTAATAAACCCACAGCAATAAAAATAAAAACCATTAAAGAATATAAACTCACAATTTAATTTATATTAAAATTAAAGGTAAAACTTGATTTCAGCTCCAATATGTGAAGAGTATGGAAGCTGCCATCCCATCCTTACATGAATTATCCAAACATCTTAAAATCAACTTTCCTTGGACTTATCACTGAACTGAAGGGGCAGGAAAAACTTCTACTCTGAAATCTGGAGAATCAGGAAAACCCAGAAAGTCATAAACAAGATATGCTTACTTAATGCAGTTGCTGCTGGAGTTGTAACTGGTAGGAACACTTAAATGGTTATTTTGACAAATTGTCAGAGGTTGAGTATTGACTAGTGCGGGAGTGAGAAAGTGCTGGGAGCCACAGTCTGAGAAGGAGCCCCGCACTCTCATTGCTTTTACTTCTAGTAATCTTACCATGTTCTCATGTGGAAACTCCAAAAAGTTCCCCTAATGGTTCTGGCAGGGAGAGGGGAAGTTTAATTGTGAAATACATCCAGAGCCTTATTCATAAGAAATGGTATTTTCAGGGAAAAAGAATTTACCAGAACCTTATCCTAGGTGTTGAAGGGACATTCCTATTACCCGAGACTTTTGTAACTTTTCTGTTATCTAAAAGAGAGAGAGCAGAGAAATTCTTGTGAAAGTTATAGTCTCAAGACACGGGACAATAAAATACTGAGGTTTATAGAACTTACCACTACATCAACAAGGCTCTAGTGTAATAAGAGTGGATTACAGATCCAAGAGTTGAAAGCCACAGACCCTATGAGTATGAGTATTTGAGGGAATTCCAAAGTAAACAAGGGAGACCAAAGCAAGGGCACAAGAGAAATGTGTAGCCTTCGGCACATACACCTACAGAAAACACGAAACATGAAACATTAAAAAGCCTAACCATTAGCCAGATTAACATGAATCTTCATACTATGGGATTACTTACTTCAGTTCCTATTACTTGATATGAAATTCCCAGTTTCAACAGAAAATAAAAAAGGAATTCAAATAAACAAGAAAAAAATACAGGCTGAAAAGACAAAGCAAGCATCAAACTAGACAGGTATGACACAATGATTAAATTATCAGGAAAGAAACTTAATGATGATAAATATGTTTAAGTCTCCAATGGAAAAAGTAGATGGCATGCAAAAGCATATGGGCAATATATACAGAAGATGGAAATTTTAGGAAAGAAATAAAGAAAATGCTAGCAAATAAATACCATATAAGCAATGAGGAATGTCTTTGATGACCTAATCAGCAGATAGGACATGGTTGAGGATGGAATCAGTGAGCTTACATATAGGTCAATAGAAACTTGCCAAACTGAGGGGCGCCTGGGTGGCGCAGTCGGTTAGGCGTCCGACTTCAGCCAGGTCACGATCTCGCGGTCCGGGAGTTCGAGCCCCGCGTCAGGCTCTGGGCTGATGGCTCGGAGCCTGGAGCCTGTTTCCCATTCTGTGTCTCCCTCTCTCTCTGCCCCTCCCCCGTTCATGCTCTGTCTCTCTCTGTCCCAAAAATAAATAAAAAATGTTGAAAAAAAAAAAAGAAAGAAACTTGACAAACTGAAATAAAGAGTTAAGAAACAAAAAATCCCCAGAACATCCAAGATCAATGAGCTGAATTCCATAGCATGTAATATACATATACTTGAAATAACACAAGGAAGATAAACAATTCAGAAGAAATTCTCAGAGAATTAATAACCCATAATTTTCTAAAAATGATGAGAAAGATCAAACCACAGATCTGAATTAGAAGACCAAGCAGGATAAATACCAAAAAACTGATACCTAGTTATATTATATTCAAACCATACAAAACCAAAGACACAATCAAAAATTCGAAAGAAGCTGGAGCAGGGGTGGGAACATTACCTATAGAGGAACAGAAATGAATTACAACAGATGGCTTTTTAGAAACCATGTAAGCAAGAAGTGGGGCATCTGGTGGCTCAGTTGGTTGAGTGTCCAGCTCTTGATTTCAGCTCAGGTTATGATCCCAGGGTCATGGGATTGAGCCTCATGATGGGCTCTGAGCTGAGCATGGTGCAACTGTTAGAGAGTCTCTCTCTCTCTCTCTCTCTCTCTCTCTCTCTCTCTCTCTCTCCCCCCCCCAATGTCCCTCTCCCCTACTTGCTCTCTCTAATTTAAAAAAATTACAAAAAAAAAGAAAGAAAAGAAACCATGGAGTAAGAAGCAAGAAGTAAGTGACATGAGAGGAAAACAAGAAACAAAACAAAACAAAACAAAACAAAACAAAACAAAACAAAACACCCTACTGACCAAGAGCTCTATATCCAGTGAAATTATCATTCAAATGTTAAGGAGAAACACTCCCTCAGACGGGCAATACTTAAAACACCTATGAAAAAAAATTTCTCTACATAAATTTCTATTGCAAACTATTGTTGAACAACAGCTCATCATTTGGCATAATATGCTCCACTTAATAAGCCTTAATTTAATAAACTCATAACATGCAGTTAATTTTTTAAATTTTTTTTCAATTTTATTTTAATGTTTGTTTTTTTGTTATTTTTGTTATTAAAATGTTTATTTTAATGTTATTTTTGAGACAGAGAGAGACAGAGCATGAGGGGGGTAAGGGCAGAGAGAGAGAGAGAGGGAGACACACAATCAGAAGCAGGCTCCAGGCTCTGAGCTGTTGGCACAGAGCCAGACGCGGGGCTTGAACTCAGGAGCTGTGAGGCAAAGTCATATGCTTAACCAACTGAGCCACCCAGGCTCCCCAAATGCAGTTAAATTTTAAGGTGATGGATTCATTCTGCATGGCACTGTAATAGTAAATACATGATATCAATGATGGTCAAAATTAGAGAACTTTATATCCCAATGAATGAAATAATGTATACAATTAAAAAAATCATTCACAAGGTTGGGAGATCTCAGATGAAATGCAGAATGTGACAAAATAATCTAAATGTATAAACCTCACTTAAAGGGATGGAGAATAAGGAAGCACCCTAAATAAGTTTGAAAATTAATGGAATCTGAAACCAATCTACAACATATCTAGGAACTGAACAATTAAATTAATGAATGGTGAAGGATGAATACCAGGTTTCTCATTATTGGAGTAAGAGGTTACAGATAAATACTGGGAGGGGGCTAGAATCATTTCTCTGGTAATGGAGTAGAGCAGGAGACATTGGTATGAATTTATGTTTAGTTTAATATAGAAGTAGTTACATATAGAAACATAGATTTGTGTATGTACACAGGTAACTAAACATACATTTATTTCCTTGCTCTATTAGCTGAAGGACCTAGACATTGTAGTTGTAGTAATCACACCTAGCACCCAGATTTTAATTTCTTTATTCATTCATTCATTCATTCATTCATTCGTTCATTCGTTCATTCTCAAGTTAGTTAACATACAGTGTAGTCTTGGCTTCAAGATCAGAATCCAGTGATTCATTATTTACATATAACACCCAGTTCTCATCCCAACAAGTGCCCCCCTTACTGTCCATCATCCATTTTCCCCACCCCCATCAACCCTCAGTTTGTTCTCTGTATTTAAGAGTCTCTTGTGGTCTGCCCAGATTTTAATTTCTACTACTATTCGCCAACAAAAGAAACCAGGACTCCTCAGAGAAAAGGCTGATTCCAGGACCAGGACAGGAAATACACATGATGAATCTAGAACATCTTGTGTCTAGAAAGTTAGAAAGTGATAAACAAACATATGCACCACAATAATGTGAAAAGGTCAAGAATCAACTGAAAGAGTTCAGTTGGCCAAGCAGGAACAATTCAAGCAGTAAAAACAACAAAAAGAAGTATTGAATTATAACCAAAATGTAATATAAATATACATGAGTCCATACTTATATACACCAATAACCAAATGAAAAAAATAGGAGAGAAGAGACAAATCTATCATGAAGAAGAATTCCAAATAAATTTTTTGTAGATACTCCATCCTTAAGGAGAGCAAGAATAATTCCTCATTCTCTTTAAGTGTGGGCTATACACAGTGACTTATTTCCAGAATACAGTATGGAAAAGAGGTAAAAAGAGTAATTTTAGGGTGGAGAAATCTGACAAACACTATTTCAGCCAGGTGATCAAGATGAACATGAATAGGGATAAATCATATTGATAGTACATCGCCTTGATATTATGTGATAAAATGGTATGTTAACCCTATGGTCCTAGCAGAAACACATAACCATAGTCTAACCATGAGAAAAAAAATAAAACAAATCTAAAAAAAGGTAAATTCTTTATTTCATTTAGTAAGTTGTTTTTTTCATTTCCTTTGGCCACCAGTGGGATTTTTTTAAACATGTAGTCCAATAAAGTCATCCATTTTGACATCTAGGGATTATTCTTGTTTATTTCTTCCTGGCATATGGTGAGACAACTCAATCTACAGATTCAAGTGTGCCTTTATTTCAGAGGAGTTTCATTCCACAATAAAGTTAATTATGCATATATTTTTTGTTTCATTTGTTCTGGTTTATTAAGAGAAACCAGTTATCCCTTTTTAAGGGCTTAGGTTTTGCTTTCCATATGAAACTTCTAATTAATTATTCCTCTGTGTAGGTTTTTAAAGCACTGCCCATAACTTCCATAGGCCTCATTCTTCAGGTCTCTGACATACAGTGATGTATGTTGAGTCTACACTTCATTGAACATAAACCAACATGGGAAAAAGTAAAATGTTTTTCTTTTGGTTTCACAATCCATTCAATACCACTGAAATACAAGAAGCACTTGGATACTTTATGGTTCACCTGCTATTACTGACATTATTTAGCATCTGTAAAGCTGAAACTCAGGTATCGCCTTGTACCTTTTCCAACGTGTTTAGTCTTGCTACCAAGTCATTTCTCTTAGATAACAGACGTAGCAGTTAAAAAAATAACATTCATGGGGTGCCTGGGTGGCTCAGTCAGTTGAGCGTCCAACTCTTGATTATGGCTCAGGTCATGATCTCACAGGGTCACAAGATTGAGCCCCACATGGGGCTTGATTCTTGCTTGGGATTGTCTCTCTCCCACTCTCTCTGCCCCTCCCTGGCTCATGTGTTTATGCTCTCTCTCTCTCTCATAAATAAACAAATGTTTACATGCATTGACTCATCAAACTATGACAATGCCATGAGGCAGTACTTCCAAATGAATGAATGGATAAATAAATAAATAAATAACATTCACCTAAACATACTGGCTTTTGTGCACTTAATGCACTTGTCATCTACAAAGTGATGCTCTCTTCTTGTTGCTTTCATTTCCAACTACCAAAGTATCATCTGTACAATTCAAGGGGCATTAACAATTGAAGGGGCTCTTTTCCAAAATTCTACATGTCTTTATTTTACAAGAATTGTGAGAGATCATGAAATTATACTTTAATTTGATCCTATACTTTCAGAATCTGTGGTTTCTGCTTGTGGTCTTTTCCTAAGTACACTATGTATGTTGTTTTCTTCTTTCCTTTTAGCTCTTTCCATGAGAAGTTATGAAATCATAATCAAACTCCACTGTTTTCATGTATATGTACATGCATACGAAATAGAAGTATACAGATGATACATGTATATATGTTATTTTATATATTCATATACATACATATTTTAAGATTTCTTAACTCATTATTTTTAAAGATAGATTTTTCTTTATTCATGACCTCAACAGTATTTCTTTAGATTATAGGAGCTTTGAGTGCAAACACTTAGGAGAAAACAAGTTAAGATTGCATTATCCTGCAACTCATTAGTAGTAACATATTGCAAAGTGAAACAGCTTGGAAAAGAGGCAGGAAGGGAAGGGGTGTGAGGGAAGGAAGGTAAAGAAACTAAGATGATCAAGTGGAATTCTTTTAATTTTTGACAGCTATGAAGTTCTTGCAAGCACAACTCTCTGCAAATTATTTTCCAAACGTGTCCCAAACGGAACAAAAACAGAGAATCCCTTAAGAACCTGAAGAGGTACAACATTAAAGGCTACGATTATCTAGTAGCAAGTTGTCGGCTGCCTCCTCTTACTGTTCTCAAGATTTAGTGGGACGAAAAGGTCTTCCCCGTGATTGTTTTCATTTCTTTTTCCTGAGCATCTGGGCATGCACGGTTCAGAACCTTGAGGAAGTCAGAAGTTTTTGCCCGTGCACGTGTGTGAATATGGCCTTAGAGCACTTAATGCAGTTGTGCACAGAGTCCTGGAACTCTGTGTGGATCAGGTTGATGTTGTAGTCTCGAGCACTGGTATTGGTGTGGCGAGGGAACAGCATGAAGGTTAACAGAGCCAATGTTCTTGCCACCGCAGCACTGACATCTTCTGGCTCCAAAGGAGGCGCCCTGTGTCTAAAGAGGACCTGTGCAACCGTGTGGCTGGCTCTGCGTCCTTTGAACTCCTGCATAGTCTAAGGCCATACCACCCTGAATGCGCCCAATCTTGTCTGAACTCCTGCATGAACACTTTTCCAATGAGCAAATCATCGTTATCCTTAAACACCAAAGACTACTGTGACTGTCTTTTTTATACTCACCATCCCTATAATGGATTACTGCCCTGTTCTCTCTTTCCTTGCCCTCTTCTTGGAATTGGAAGTATTTCTCAAAGACCGAGGCAAAATAATTTCGTTTCAACATGCCAGCCTGATACACAATGGAATCCTTGGATTCTGGCAGATTTTCAAGGTTGTATGGCAAAGAGACATTGTATCTTGATTTGGGATTTACCAAGAAACTCCCATACACCCTCTTTAATAACTCATCAGCACCAAATATCTGAAGTTCCTTGTAGAATTTCAAAGAAATACTGACCATCACTTTTGTTTTGTCTCCATTAGGATTTGAAATATGATAGAAGACTCCATTGAACGAAATCTACAAATGTTACTTCTACTGCTTCTGGTTTGTTATTGGTGGCTGGGTTCTTGAACTTGAGCGTGAGTATCTCCTCAATGATGTGGTTGTTCACCTCCAGCAGGATCAGGGTGGTGGCCACACCTCCCCCCCCCCCTTCCCTACAAGCCTGAACCTGCCTGCCAAGTCAACCCACCCCTGCGTCACCAACAAGTTCAGTCCCCTCAAGGCCCCAGCCCTGGCAGGTGTCTTCTGCTCTCACACCCACTTCTGCTTTGCTGCCTAGATGCGTGGCCCCGTGGTGCCATTTTCCTGCCATTCCCTAGTGTACGCACACATAGGGCTAACTCATTACTTTCTTGTCTTACATCATTGCTACGTGTCCAAGATACATTCTTAAATGAAAGAAGCAGGCCACAAAGTAGCACAGATATACTTTCAAGGAGATTACAAAAAGTTACCCTAGCATTTTAATAGTTGTTTTTTTTTATTGATGGTAAAATTGCTTGTGGTTACTAATTTATAATATTGTCTAAAACTTTATGAAAATTTATTAACGTATATATTTGTTTATAAAATTTTCCTTTGCAATAACTAAACAAATTCTTGTTCTGACAGAGCTCACGTAACAATGTTTTTGTGGACCAAAATGATAAACAAGTAACTCCATTAATTGTCAGAATGCAAGTATTACACAAAAATTACAAAGATCTATCAAGGTTCAAAACAGAGGATTACTGCTGGAAAGTTGTTTAACTAAACTCTACAAATCTATATATAATTCAAAGGAATCCTGTAGTAAATTTTTAAAGAAAAGATAAAAAAATCATTTGTATGATGGGAACCCTTATCACATAGACTGTTAGGAAAAGTCGTGACTTTGAATATTGTCTTCCATTATGAAGATGGGAGAAATACCCACGCTTCTTTCAAAGGCCCATGTATACTCTTAATCCTCTGTCACAGTCACCCTACATCTCTTACAATATGAAGAACTGCCTGGTGTCTGCTCTGGTTTGATAGAGCTTAATTTTGTATGTAAAGACTGGCAAACGTGTTTATAGGCATTCTTGTTTGATCCCTGAGTCACGTGATCTGAAACTGCCCCAGCTGCTTCCTTACCCGCAGTTTTAACCATAGTTCCTAACTCAACTCTATACCTTCTGCCCAAGTACCAGCTGTGAATCCTGACAGCAATCATGAACGATTCTAACTTAATTTCTGCTTAGCTGTAACCTTAATATGCTGTGACTATTGCCACCCACTTTCCACCCACATTCCACCCACATTCCGATCCTGTCCTCTGCCCCATCTCTTTTACACACACATACACACAAACCCTGTTCATATAATCACATCTAAATCTGTTGCCCAAAGCCAGTTTTAGTTTCTGAAAGCCAACCCAAGAATATCTACTCAGAACTGGACTCCTGACTGTTTTCCAGACACCTTGGTCCCTTTACTCCACCATCAAAATTTGTAAGAAGTAAACATAATTATTCTCCTGTCTCTTAAAAGCTCTAATGTTCTACCTTGGCTGGTAGAGTCTGGTCTGGGGATGATTTAAATACCGTTTATCTCTTACTAGGTGTGTATACTCATTTAAAAAACATTTTAAGGATCTTTTGAACCTCAAAGCCAACAGCCTTGTCTCTAATCCATTATTTACAACACAATAGCCTTCCTACAGCTGTATTTTAAGCAAAGATATGTTTGCTTGGCTTTTGCTGAAAGTGAACATTGGAAGGCAGAAATAAATGTCAGTTCTTTATTCTGTCCTTCTACAAGTTTCTCTGTCTTTGCCATCTATGTTTTAGAAATATCTGTTTTTCTCTGTTTTATTTTTAATAAATAAGGATATTGGGAAATAATCCCAGAGAGTTATTCATGTCCTTTAAGAAGGAGATGAATTCATGGGCTACTTCTAGTGTACATACAATTAAGCTTAAAATGATGCTATAACTTCAGCATGTCTTATTTTCTCCTCTGGTCTCTATACATGTCTGTGCAGATAAGTCACCTTTGCTCTGAAAATTTTGGATTCAAAATCAAGGTATAGCAACTGGAGACTCAGAAGTTCAGAGCAAATTAAGATGTGGTTTTATTTAGTACATAAATATCATGAAAAATAAATATGCTTTACATTTCTTACTTAGAGTAATTGAGATTGAATGCCTTGCTCACCTGTTAGCAGATATTAAAATCATACGTGTTTTTTAATGTTCCTAAATACTGCATCATATTTGTACCTCATATAAAGTTAGACTAATTTATATAAAGCTCAGCACATACTTTTTACACTTTCAAATTCTGTGGAAATGTGAATTTAATATAAATTTGGGTCATAAATCTATTTTTTTCAATACTAACAACAAGTCTATGAATTGGTATGAGGCCACTTCCATGTGACAATAAACAACAAAGTCTGCATGAAAATAATGCATTCCTAGAGTTAATAAAATGTATTCCTGTTTGGTAAAGAGGAAGATAAAGACAATGGATGGATTATAAAGTAAGGTATAAAATAGGTGAGATTAGATAATTCAAAATAGATGAGATTAGATAATTCAAGAAAAACTTAACAATGACTCACTTTACCCTTTTAAACAAACATGCAAACATGACCTAGTATCCAAATTTTCACACTTGCCTTCTATTCAACTGAGACTTTTCCTTCTTGGGCTTGGAGTACTGACTACTCTTTGAGAAAGATCTTTCTTATATTGATTTCCCCTTCAACCCATGCTTCCCCACAAATTATCCTTCTTATATATAGGTGGTTCAATTTCTCTTTCATCTTTCCTGACTGTAGTAGGAGAGTAGATAGAGTAGCAATAAAGGGCAGTTTTTATTGTCCCCATTTCACTGACAAGGAAACTGAGGCTCAAAGAGTATGTTATTCTAAATTAAAGAGCTGTTAAAAAAGAATATTCAAAATGCAACTTTGTCTGCCTATTCTTATTTTCCAGTAAGATATCTTTTCCAGAAAGTGAACCATATTCTACAAAAAAGAATTTTCTAGAAAGCTATTGCTATAACAACTATCTTTGAACATCATGTTATCTGTCACTTTGTTTTTGTTTTTGTTTTGTTTTGTTTTTGTTTTTGAGAGAGAGCATATGCACACAAGCAGGGGAGGGGCAGAGGGAGAATCATTTTTTACATTATTATTATTTTTTTAAATATTTTGAGAGAGAGTGTGTGCGCATGCAAGTGGGACAGGGGTAGAGAGAGGGAGACAGAATTCCAAGCAGGCTCCGGACTGTCAGTGCAGAGCCCAACATGGGGCTTAATCTCATGACCCTGAGGCTAGGGCCTGAGCCAAAATCAAGAGTCTGAGACTTAACTGAGCCACCCAGGTGCCCCAGTCACTTTGGATATAGTATCAAAATAGCCCTTGGCCACACATTCTACATAGTAAGTTCCCTGATACTTAATCATTAATTAATTAAAAAATATGGAAATATATGGGAAAAGAGTAATGAACAAAGCAAATATGAACCTAGTCTTCAGAAAGATTGAAGTCTTTTGGGAAAAAGCAAAAACTGTACTTATATTAGTGTTTATCACATGCTAAGAAGCATTAAAGTGAATTGTCATGATTTGCATACACCAAAAGAAATGAGAATTACTGGTAGGTAACATTGGTATTTGAATCATGACAACAGGATATTACACAGGGGAGCTTAAATAAAATGCAAATTATCTATTCATCCTTTTACTCTTTAGTTTTGATAAGGAACCAAGAGATGGAATACAAAAGCAAGGGGGGGAAAGGCAAGGAGAGGTATCTTCCTTCTTATATGTCATTGTTTATATATTATAAGCTAGGTTTTTGCCTTGTTGTTGGCTCTTTTTTTTTTTTTTTTTGTGCTTATTTTGATGTTCTTGCCTTGTAACCTATATCAGGTAATCAGCGTAATCATATTCTCCTGTATCAAGACCCTATCTTGGTACTCTGAACAGCATGTCAAAACAGTACCCAGGTTCAAAACGACTAATTTTGAGGTCTTCTAGAGACTGAAGTGTTCTTTCCCCAGTAGTGTCAATGCTTCCAGAGTCATTGATAGAAATAGACTGTGGTTATCTTTGCCCAATATAACTGCAAGTAGCATTTAGATTCCTTTCTCCTTAACCATCTGCTTGACAAGCACACAATCAATTTCTTATTGACAAAGACCCAACACTAACCTGAGCGGGCTAACTCTTTCTTGATATCTCAGACAGGCTACCTCTTAGCCTGCCATACCTGAGCAGACATTTCTGGTCTCTAGCTTCTAGCCCTTGGTGACATAGCTTTGTCACTATAATCTAAGCCCTAAGTCTAACAACAGAGGGCACACTGGTCCCAAGGATCACAGAGATATTAGAGATCAAGCAAAAATTCAACAAAACGTAGGGGTGCCTTGGTGGCTCAGTCGGTTAAGCATCCGACTTTGGCTCAGGTCATGACCTCACAGTTCCTGGGTTTGAGCACTGCACTAGGCTCTGTGCTGACAGCTCAGAGACTGGAGCCTGCTTCGGATTCTGTGTCTCCCTCTGTCTCTGCCCCTTCCCCACTCATGCTCTAATTTTTTTCCTTAAAAAATTCAATGAAAGTTAAAAAAAAAAGGGATGAAAATGAAACCTGCTACCAGTGTATGGCAGATTAGATATATTGAAAGATCATCCTACTACAAAACAATTCTATTTTAGAAAGAAGATATATAGTAAAATATCGTAAAGAACACAAAATAGAGGTGGATCTCCAAAAGCCCAACAATTACCCACATTTTGAAAAAGGTAAAATTCATAAAATAAATCTGAACTAGAAGTGATTAGATAGCAAGAAGGGAGAACAAGATTATTATGAGGGAAAAGCCAATGGAAGCACTGTTATTATAACACTAAGCTTTGATATATTAAAAGGTGGAGAAGCTGAACATAAGATATATAGATTAATCTAGGAATCTCAAGAAAGAATAAAATAATTACCTCTATGTGAAATATGGTTGAAGTAGACACAAATCCTATTCAAAGAAAAATATTCAAAATTTAGCAACTAAAAATTCCCAACAGATTTAAATCAAGTAAATAAGACTCCAAAATCGAAGATCCACAAAACCATAAGGAGGTCAACTACTATAATCGACAGTCAGAAGAAGCTGTAAATGACAGATTTAGATGCAGAATATGGAAGAAATACTTTTAAAAAATAAAGATTGGTGTCACAAGGATGAGAAAGCAACAAGTAATTATCCGGAATGACTAGACATATCTGACAAAGAAATAAATGGGATTTCTAGAAACTTAGTTGAAATTATATAAAGATACATAAATATTTGTTATATATGTTTTAGACAAATATACATTTAGATATTTACAAATACATTTCAACATTTAATTTTTTTAAATATTGTATATCAGAAATATAATCATGTATATAATTTCAATAATTTATTATAATTATATGCATATAGAATTTGTTGTTTGTGTATAGAATTTATTATACAATCTCATCAGTTTTAAGAGTATATTAATGTCAAAATATTTGAGGAGTATCCAGATTTGTTTCTATTGTTGACTTCTAGTTTTATTCTGTTGTGTTCAAAGAACTTAATTATGTGATTGCAATTTTTTGCAGAGAAGGAAGGCTGTCGAAAAAATTCTCTCAACTTTTGTTTCACTGAAAAAGTTTAACTTCACCTTCATTTTTAAAAAAATACATTATTCTTGGCTGACATTTTTCTTTCCATATTTTGAAGATTTCAATCTATTGTCTCGTGCATTCCAGAGTATCTTATGAGAAGTCTGTTGAATTGTTATTTTTGTTACTCTGGATTTTGTTTCTTCTCCACATCTGCCTTCCCCCAAATTTATTTTTATCTTTGTTATTGAGCAGTTTGACTAAAATTTCTGTGTTTGTTGGTTTTGTTATTGTTGTTGTGGTGGTAGTGGTATTTGTGTGTTTTTGTGTTTATCCTGTCTGCTATTCTGTGAGGCTTTTGAATTTGTGGTTGGTTGTCTTTCATTACTTTTGGAAAGTTGTCATCTGTTATCATTTCAAATATTTATTCTCTCCCGTTCTCATTGTCTTCTATGCTTGGGTTTCCAGTTACATGTAAGATTAATTCATTTGTTGGGGCGCCTGGGTGGCGCAGTCGGTTAAGCGTCCGACTTCAGCCAGGTCACGATCTCGCCGTCCGTGAGTTCGAGCCCCGCGTCAGGCTCTGGGCTGATGGCTCAGAGCCTGGAGCCTGTTTCGGATTCTGTGTCTCCCTCTCTCTCTGCCCCTCCCCCGTTCATGCTCTGTCTCTCTCTGTCCCAAAAATAAATAAACGTTGAAAAAAAAAATTAAAAAAAAAAAAAGATTAATTCATTTGTTCTATAGTTCTTTGATATTTTGTTCCTTTTTTTCCTCTTTCAGTCCCTTTTCTCTTTATGTTTGACTGTGGATAAACAAATGATCTATTCTCAAAGTCTTTTATTTTTATCTCAGTTTTGTCCAGTAAGCTGTGGAGCTCCAAAAGAAAAACTTCACTGATACCACTTTTTTTCTTATTGTAGGTTTTGCATTGTTTCCATCTTTCTTTTGAAATTCCACATATCTTTATGCATGTTGTCCACATTTATGACTAGATTCTTTTACATAAAATGACAATTGTTTACTTTTTTTTTTAGCTTTCTTGAGGTGTAATCTACATACAAAACTGTTAAAAATTAAGGTTTCCAATGTGATATCTTGATATATGTATACTTTGTGAAAACCTTACCACAATCAAGCTAACTAACATATCCATCACCTCACATAGTAGTTATTTTAATTCCCTATTTGATAGCTCCAATTTCTGGTTCATCTGAGTCTATTTCTAATTACTGCTATAGTTCATAACAATGGATAGATTTTCCTGAATTTTTATATAAATGAATACCAGAATTACTATCTAGAAGAAGAGCATAGACTGAATTACGTAGTATTTATTACCGCAAATGGTTAACTTCTTTTATTTTTATTTTACTTTATTATTCTTTTTTACACTTCTTTTGTCTAGTCACTATTTGGGTGATTTGATTAAACGTAGCCAGTAGCAGAGTGGAGTTTGTTATATTGCTACATTCTGTGTAACACAATCTTATATTTTATTTCCCATAGTGATCAGCTGTTAATCTGTAGTGTGAGGCTGGGTTTCTAATGCGTAATATTTAACATTCCTGCTCAGATTTAGCAGCTCCTTCCCACTTTTTCCACAAAAGAGGTCTTCCTTTGCACTCTTGCCCATGCCCAGAGGCTGCATACGTCTGCTTATTACTTGGTGTTAGGCTTATTGAGTTGACAAAAGATATTACCAGTATTTCTTGTCAAGTCTCATATTTTAGGCAAGACCTGCACACATGGCTCATGTGGATGAGTTTTATCATTCCTTGTCATTCCTATCCCTCTCATGCTGTGTCAGCAAATTCTGTCTTGCATCTTGAGATGATCTTTTATAGGAGAGGTTTCTATGCCCCTTACCCTTGGCAGATGACTTTTGCTGTTGCCCCTCGTCCAGAAGCAGAAGGGATTTTCCTGTACCCTTCCCCCAAAATGAGGGTTTTTCCCTGAACCCTGTGCCAAAATGGTTATGTTTCTACCCTTCATTCTGAAAGAACTGGATCTTTGCCTGAGTATTCGGGGTGAGATAGTTTGTTCCTCCTTCCCCAGTGGCCAAAGGCAATTTCTTTGTATAAGAGAAGGAGGATTCAAAGAAGAGTATGGGACTTTGTACTCTTCTGACAGTGGAGCCAGTACCCCTGCAACAATTACTCTCAATCTTGTCTTCTGTCCCACCCCCAAACTTACTGGTATGTAATAAGTGGAGACCATGTAAAAGACTAAGTAAATGCATATTACCTCTGTGGGGGCAAGGGGGAGGGCTCTATATTGTTCTATACTGATATATTAGCCCACATTCAACCATTTGGAATTTGTAAAAACTTTTAGTTGTTTCACATTAAGTACTTCCATGGAAGCTTCCTCTTCCTCCTGCAAAATAGTTTATGTTTCCTATCTCTCCTCAGAGAACCTCGTCATTTTTTGGAAATAAAATTTCTCATTTGCCTGTGAGCTTAGCTCTCTGGTGGTTTCAAGAAGAGTTATGATTTTGCAGATTATTTGGCAGTTTTTCATTACGAAAATACAGACAAAATACTCTTGCAACAATCTATATCCCAAGCAAAAACAGAGACAGTAGTTCGCAATTGATTCTATAATGTAAAAATTATAACACTGTATTGTGTAGCTTAAAACATGTAAATGAAATGTATATGACAACAACCACACAAATGAGAGGGTATAATTACAATATTGCAAGTCTTTTATATTTTACCATAAAGAGAAACAATATTAACTTTATGTATACTATAAGTTAAGGGTGCATATTTTAATTTTAAAGGCAGCAATATAAAAATTAAGGCAAAGATGTGTGTCTCAATGTCCACCAGAGGAATTAAAATAAAATACTGAAAAATATTTTAAAAGCCAAAGAAAAAGACAAGAAATACAAATGACATATAGGAAAAAATATTTTTAAATGTAACAAAACAGTAACTATAATCCAGCCATATAGATAATTAGATTAAGTGCCCAAAGTTTAAATATTCCATTTCAAAGGCAAATATTGTCTGGTTGGATAACAAACAAAAAGTGATATATGTTGCATACATGAAATTCACGTTAAAACTAAGAAATGAGAAAAAAAAGAAAAATTGAAAGCATTCCATTGATTTGAAAGTCAAAACTCAGAAAGTTGAACAGTTTACACTATTATCAGATAAAGAAAATTTCAAAAGAGGAGCTTTTCCGCAGATAGATCTATTTCCCAATGATAAAAACTATCACTTCACAAGGAAACAAAAAATAATCACAATTTTCAGTGTGCCCAATAACACATAGAGAAAGAAACTGACAAAAAGAAAATTAGATAAAAATCCATTATCATAACTCAAAATTATAGCACTTTTCTCTCAGTTATTGTTAGTAACACTAGTATTCACCTAGCTTTCATTTCTTAAATATTAGCCCCAAATTACATGATACAAATTTCTTTTCAAGTGAACATGACATATTCATCATAGACCATATGCTGGACCACGAAACAAGTCTCAATCAATTTTAAATTTTATAATCTTACAGGCTATGTTCTCTGACTCAAGGAAATTAAACTAGAAACCAGTACCAAAAAAGATATATAAAATTTCCATAATTATTTGGAAATTAAACAACATACTTTTAAATAACCCATGAGTGAAGCTAAAGCAGTGTATAGACGGAAAGCTATGCTTTAAATGCTTACATTAGAAAAGAACAATTACCCCAAATCAGTGATATAAGCTTCTACCTTATAAAACTATAAGAAGAACAAATGAAATTCAAAATAAAAGAAAGAACATAGAAAAAAAAATAAGGGCAGAAATCAATGACATAGAAAATACACGCAAAAAAGGGACAATCAATTAAGGCAAAGTTAGTTCTTCTAAAAGGTCAATAAAATTGATGCACTTTTAGAAAAGCAGATAAGAATAGCATGATGGAGACAAAAATTTCCAGTATCAAGAAAAAAAAGAGACTATTTCTGCAAATCATGTGGACTTTAAATTATGAAGGAATATTATTAATAATTTTATGCCAATAAACTCAAACATTTAGATAAAGTGGACAAAATATTTTTTTTTAATTTTTTTTTTTAACGTTTATTATTTTTGGGACAGAGAGAGACAGAGCATGAACGGGGGAGGGGCAGAGAGAGAGGGAGACACAGAATCAGAAACAGGCTCCAGGCTCTGAGCCATCAGCCCAGAGCCCGACGCGGAGCTCGAACTCACGGACCGCGAGATCGTGACCTGGCTGAAGTCGGACGCTTAACCGACTGCGCCACCCAGGCGCCCCGGGACAAAATATTTTAAAGGCAACAATTACCAAGCTTACTCAAGTGGAAATAAAAAATTAAATAACCCTTTACATATTAAAATAATTAAATCAATTAATCTCCAAAAAAAGGAAACAACAGACCCAGATTGTTTCATGTGAATTGTAGCTAACATGTTATAATTCCAAACTAAAAAATTACTTAAGAAAATGGGGGTTGGGGGAGTTAAGATGGTGGAGAAGTAGAGGGACCCTGGCCTTTCCTCATCCCTCAAATACAGCTGTATTGAGGTCATATCACTTGGAACACTGAGGAGAATTGATCTGAGGACTGGCAGAAGTATCTCTACAGTTGGAGGGAGACTGCTTGGCAGATGCAAGGTTTATGGAAGTGAATTAGGGGAGAGAAAAACAGAGGTGCCATTGGGGGGAGGGAACCCTTTCCATGGAGAGACGAAGGGAGAGAAAGAGAGAGGGCCTGAGAAAGTGTGGCATCGAGTTAGCACAAGAGGAAAACGTCTCTGGAACATGGACTCGTGAGTGAGAAGTACTGAGTGTCCCAATTCTTTTTCGTGAACAGAATCTGGAACTCAAACTCTGAGGTTTTGGAAGAGTATGACTTTCCCCAGAGTGAGGCTGTGGCCCATGCTCCTAGAAAGGAGGGAGCTGGCCTCGTTGTGCATATTGTGGTATAGAGATCTCAGAGGTATATTGGGAGAGAACAATCCCCTTCCTAGAATACTTCTGGAAGAGGGTTTATTGCCTCCCCAAGGACAAAAGACCCTGCAAAAGATCCAGCCAAAGGCCTTTAATCATCAGGGTAGAGAGGCTCTACTCCAGAGGTGGAGAGTGGGTCACCATGGTGCTGGGTCCTTTAAGACATTGGGTTTTGAATCCCAGCCGTGCATCAAAGAACAAATGCAGGAGAGCTGTGTTGCAGGACAAGTTGACTGCCCTTGTTATTCTGTGAGGGCTGCCTGAACAGTGGTGTTGTGTGAGATCCCCAGTCCAGGGATGAGAGAATGGTGCTATTTTCCCCTCAACACCATGACCATAGGACATCAGAGAGCAACACAGAGGACCCCAGTGGAGGGGGAACCTGCTTACACCAAACCCTGCCCACCCCCATGCCTGGCAATTGCTTATTTACTGGGGCAAGACTGTCTCTGAGCCAACACAACAGGCCTCTCCTCCATAAAGCCAGCACAGCTAGCACTCCCCATGCACCAAGTGCACTGAAAATTGAGTGCCTCAAAATGACACCTGTAGTTATTTTTTCTGTTTTTTCTTTCCCTTTCTTCTTTTTTCCTTTTGGAATCAGAATCATAGTTTCTTGCTGGTTTCATTGTTCTTTCATTTCCTTTTTTCTCTCTCTCTCCCTCTCTTTTTGCTCAGCTTTCTTACTTTTTTTCTTTTTCTTTGTCTTTCTTTTTTCTTTTTCTTTGGAATCAGTCTTATTTTTTTTTGATTCTCTGCTTGTTCTTTTCTGTTTCCTTTCCTTTTTGCTTTTTTGGGTATCAGGCTCCCTCCTCCACTTTTTTCAGGGTTAATTCAACAAACAAATCAAAGCACACCTAGTTAAAGATCCAAACACTCCACCACTGCAAGCAAAGAGAAGCTCTACAGAGGACTGACCAGTGAGAACAGCCAAAATGCAACATCAGAGTGCACAGAGCATACACCAGAAAAACTTCCTGAAGTGCCAGGCCTTGCACAGTGTATTATCCCTTTTTGATACAGCACTACTTTCAGGAGCAAGAAACATAACAAGCTTTAAAAACACACAAAAGACAAAAAGTTAGCCAAAATGACAAGATGGGAGAGGAGGGAAGATGGTGGCGTAGGAGGACGCTGGGCTCACCGCGAGTCCTGCTGATCACTTAGATTCCACCTACACCTGCCTAAATAACCCAGAAAACCACCAGAGGATTAGCAGAACGGAGTCGCCGGAGCCAAGCGCAGACGAGAGGCCCACGGAAGAGGGTAGGAAGGGCGGCGAGGCGGTGCGCGCTCCACGGACTGGCGGGAGGGAGCCAGGGCAGAGGGGCGGCTCGCCGGACAAGCAGAGCCCCCGAGTCTGGCTTGCAAAAAGCGGAGGGGCCTGACGGACTGTGTTCCGACAGCAAGCGCGACTTAGCGGCTGGGAGGTCATAAGTTAACAGCTCTGCTCAGAAAGCGGGAAGGCTGGAGGACAAAGGGAAGGAGAGCTGCTGAGCCCCTGACGACAGAGCTCAGTTTGGTGGGGAACAAAGGCGCTCGCCAGCGCCATCTTCCCCGCCCATCCCCCAGCCAAAATCCCAGAGAGAACCAGTTCCTGCCAGGGAACTTGCTCGCTCCGCGCAAACACCCAACTCTGCGCTTCTGCGGAGCCAAACCTCCGGCAGCGGATCTGACTCCCTCCTGCTGCCACAGGGCCCCTCCTGAAGTGGATCACCTAAGGAGAAGCAAGCTAAGCCTGCCCCTCCTGCCCCTGTGCACCTTGCCTACCCACCCCAGCTAAGACGCCAGATCCCCAGCATCACAAGCCTGGCAGTGTGCAAGTAGCCCAGACAGGCCACCCCACCCCACAGTGAATCCCGCCCCTAGGAGAGGGGAAGAGAAGGCACGCACCAGTCTGACTGTGGCCCCAGCGGTGGCCTGGGGGCAGACATCAGGTCTGACTGCGGCTCTGCCCACCAACTCCAGTTATACACCACAGCACAGGGGAAGTGCCCTGCAGGTCCTCACCACGCCAGGGACTATCCAAAATGACCAAGCGGAAGAATTCCCCTCAGAAGAATCTCCAGGAAATAACAACAGCTAATGAACTGATCAAAAAGGATTTAAATAATATAACAGAAAGTGAATTTAGAATAATAGTCATAAAATTAATCGCTGGGCTTGAAAACAGTATAGCTGACAGCAGAGAATCTCTTGCTACAGGGATCAAGGGACTAAGGAACAGTCACGAGGAGCTGAAAAACGCTTTAAATGAAATGCATAACAAAATGGAAACCACCACGGCTTGGATTGAAGAGGCAGAGGAGAGAATAGGTGAACTAGAAGATAAAGTTATGGAAAAAGAGGAAGCTGAGAAAAAGAGAGATAAGAAAATCCAGGAGTATGAGGGGAAAATTCGAGAACTAAGTGATACACTAAAAAGAAATAATATACGCATAATTGGTATCCCAGAGGAGGAAGAGAGAGGGAAAGGTGCTGAAGGGGTACTTGAAGAAATCATAGCTGAGAACTTCCCTGAAGTGGGGAAGGAAAAAGGCATTGAAATCCAAGAGGCACAGAGAACTCCCTTCAGACGTCACTTGAATCGATCTTCTGCACGACATATCATAGTGAAACTGGCAAAATACAAGGATAAAGAGAAAATTCTGAAAGCAGCAAGGGGTAAACGTGCCCTCACATATAAAGGGAGACCTATAAGACTCGTGACTGATCTCTCTTTTGAAACTTGGCAGGCCAGAAAGAATTGGCACGAGATTTTCAGTGTGCTAGACAGAAAAAATATGCAGCCCAGAATCCTTTATCCAGCAAGTCTGTCATTTAGAATAGAAGGAGAGATAAAGGTCTTCCCAAACAAACAAAAACTGAAGGAATTTGTCACCACTAAACCAGCCCTCCAAGAGATCCTAAGGGGGACCCTGTGAGACAAAGTACCAGAGACATCACTACAAGCATAAAACATACAGACATCACAATGACTCTAAACCCATATCTTTCTATAATAACACTGAATGTAAATGGATTAAATGCGCCAACCAAAAGACATAGGGTATCAGAATGGATAAAAAAACAAGACCCATCTATTTGCTGTCTACAAGAGACTCATTTTAGACCTGAGGACACCTTTAGATTGAGAGTGAGAGGATGGAGAACTATTTATCATGCTACTGGAAGCCAAAAGAAAGCTGGAGTAGCCATACTTATATCAGACAAACTAGACTTTAAATTAAAGGCTGTAACAAGAGATGAAGAAGGACATTATATAATAGTGACAGGGTCTATCCATCAGGAAGAGCTAACAATTATAAATGTCTATGCGCCGAATACCGGAGCGCCCAAATATATAAAACAATTACTCATAAACATAAGCAACCTTATTGATAAGAATGTGGTAACTGCAGGGGACTTTAACACCCCACTTACAGAAATGGATAGATCATCTAGACACACGGTCAATAAAGAAACAAGGGCCCTGAATGACACATTGGATCAGATGGACTTGACAGATATATTTAGAACTCTGCATCCCAAAGCAACAGAATATACTTTCTTCTCGAGTGCACATGGAACATTCTCCAAGATAGATCATATACTGGGTCACAAAACAGCCCTTCATAAGTTTACAAGAATTGAAATCATACCATTCATACTTTCAGACCACAATGCTATGAAGCTGGAAATCAACCACAGAAAAAAGTCTGGGAAACCTCCAAAAGCATGGAGGTTAAAGAACACCCTACTAACGAATGAGTGGGTCAACCAGGCAATTCGAGAAGAAATTAAAAAATATATGGAAACAAACGAAAATGAAAATACAACAATCCAAATGCTTTGGGACGCAGCGAAGGCAGTCCTGAGAGGAAAATACATTGCAATCCAGGCCTATCTCAAGAAACAAGAAAAATCCCAAATACAAAATCTAACAGCACACCTAAAGGAAATAGAAGCAGAACAGCAAAGGCAGCCTAAACCCAGCAGAAGAAGAGAAATAATAAAGATCAGAGCAGAAATAAACAATATAGAATCTAAAAAAACTGTAGAGCAGATCAACGAAACCAAGAGTTGGTTTTTTGAAAAAATAAACAAAATTGACAAACCCCTAGCCAGACTTATCAAAAAGAAAAGAGAGAGGAACCAAATAGATAAAATTATGAATGAAAAAGGAGAGATCACAAACAACACCACAGAAACACAAACAATTATAACAGACTATTATGAAAAATTATATGCAAAATCTGGACACTGTAGAAGAAATGGACAAATTCCTAGACACTAACACACTACCAAAACTGAAACAGGAAAAATAAAAATTTTGAACAGGCCATAACCAGCAAAGAAATTGAACCAGTTATCAAAAATTTCCCAACAAACAAGAGTCCTGGGCCAGATGGCTTCCTAGGGGAATTCTACCAAACATTTAAAGAGTTAATATCAATTCTTCTCAAACTGCTCCAAAAAATACAAATGAAAGGAAAGTTACCAGACTCATTATATGACGCCAGCATTACCTTGATTCCAAAACCAGATAGAGACCCCAGTAAAAAGGAGAATTACAGGCCAATATCCCTGATGAAAATGGATGCAAAAATTCTCAAGATATTAGCAAATCGAATTCAACAGTACATAAAAAGAATTACTCACCATGACCAAGTGGGATTTATTCCTGTGCTGCAGGGCTGGTTTAATATTTACAAATCAATCAACATGATACACTACATTAATAATAAAAAAGGATAAGAACCATATGATTCTCTCAATAGATGCAGAAAAAGCATTTGACAAAATACGGCATCTTTTCTTGATAAAAACCCTCAGGAAAGTACGGATAGAAGGAATATACCTCAACATCATAAAGGCTATATATTAAAGGCCCACAGCTAATATCATCCTCATTTGGGAAAACCTGAGAGCTTTCCCCCAAAGGTCAGGAACACAACAGGGATGTCCATTCCCAACACTGTTACTCAAAAAAGTACTGGAAGTCCTAGCCTCAGCAATCAGAAAACAAAAATAAAAGGCATTCAAATTGACAAAGAAATCAAACTCACTCTTCACAAATGATATGATACTTTACGTGGAAAACCTGAAAGACTCCACCAAAAAATCACTAGAAGTGAGACATGATTTCAGCAAAGTTGCAGGATGTAAAATCAATGTAGAGAAATCGGTTGCATTTCTATACACCAATAATGAAGCAGCAGAAAGAGAAATTAAGAATTTAATCCTATTTATAATTGCACCAATAACCATAAAACACCTAGGAATAAACCTAACCAAACAGGTGAAAGATCTGTATGCTGAAAAGTATAGAAAGCTTATGAAAGAAATTGCAGAAGACACAAAGAAATTGAAAAACATTCAATGCTCATGGATTAGAAGGACAAATATTCTCAAATGTCTATATTACCCAAAGCAATCTACATATTCAATGCAACCTCTATCAAAATAATGCCAGCATTCTTCACAGAGCTAAAACAAACACAGAGGCAAGGGAAATAAAAGAAAAAAATGAACTAATGAACTATTGGGACCTCACCAAGATTAAAAGCTTCTGCACAGTGAAGGAAACAACAAAACAAAAAGGCTATCTTCAGAATGGGAGAAGATATTTGCAAATGATATATTGGATAAAGGGTTAGTATCCAAAATCTATAAATGAGTTGTCAAACTCAACACAAAAAAAGAAATAATCCATTGAAGAAGTAGGCAGAAGACATGAATAGACACTTTTCCAAAGAAGACATTCAGATGGCTAACAGACACATGAAAAGATGCTCAAAATACTCATCATAAGAGAAATACAGATCAAACCCACGATGGAACTCACACCTGATAGAATGGTGAAAATTAATAACTCAGGAAACAACAGATGTTGGTGAGGATGTGAAGAAAGGGGAACACTTTTGCACTATTGGTGGGAATGCAAACTGGTGCAGCTACTCTGAAAACAGTTTGGAGGTTCCTCAAAAAATTAAAACTGAACTACCCTATGACCCAGCAATTGTACTACTTGATATTTATCCAAAGGATACAAAAATGCTGATTCAAAGGGGCACATTCAGCCAGTTTTTACAGCAGCACTATCAACAATAGCCAAATTATTATACACACGGACACACACACAATGGAATATTAGTTGGCAATCAAACAAAAAGAATGAAATATTGCCATTTGTAACAATGTGGATGGAACTAGAGAGTATTATGCTAAGTGAAGTAAGACAGAGAAAAACGAGTATCATATGATTTCACTCATATGTGGAATTTAAGAAACAACAGATGAGCACAGGGGAAGGGAAAGAAAAAATAAGATAAAAACACAGAAGGAGACACACCATAAAAGACTCTTAAATACACAGAACAAACAGGGTTTCTGGAGGGGAGGTGGGTGAGGGGAGTGGCTAAATGGATGATGGGCATTAAGGAGGGCATCTGTTGGGATGAGCACTGTGTGTTATATGTAAGTGATGAATCACTGGGCGCTACTCCCGAAACCAATACTACATTGTATGTTAAATAACTTGAATTTAAACAATAAATTAAAAAATAAATTTAAATTAAAAAATAAAATTAGTTGATACTGGCATACCTTGGATATACTGTGGGTTCAGTTCTTGGCCACTAAAATAAAGCAAGTCAAATGGAAAAAAGAAAAAAGAAAATAGAAGAGAGAACACTTCCCAAATCATTTTTTGAGGGTAAAATATTACTGGTAACAAAATCAGAAAAATACAAGAATAGGAAACTACAGGCCAATGCCATTATGAACTAAGATAAAAAATACTTAACAAAGCATTGCTATAATATATCTAGCAATATGTCAAAATGATCACACACCATTACAATGTAAAGTTAATTACAGGAATTCAAGGTTAGTTTCACATTTGAAAGTCTATCCACTTTGTGACATTGACAGAATGAAAGATAAAAATATATGATCATCTCAATATATGCAGGAAAGTTGTTCAACAATATTCAATAATATCTTATTGAATATCTTATTGAATTCAATAGAAGCTCTTAACAAATTAAGAATAGAAATTATTTAATCTGAAGTATCAATGGAAAACCTACAATAAACATAATGATAATGAAATATTGAATGTGTTCCCTTGAAGATCTAAAAAGTGATGATGATAAACTCTCACTAATCATGTCTAATGAGCACTGTACTGGATATCTTCATTGCAGCAATAAGACAATAGAAATAAAGGATCTAATACTGGAAAGGATAAAATAAAACTGTTACTTTATAGCAGAGGACATGGCTATCTATGTAATAACTTCCAAAAGAACGGTAGAAGTCACTGCTATAGGTTAATATAGCAAGATTCCAGAATATAAGGTCAAATGTAGTAGACTCTAAGTCTAAAGTTCTCTTGTCTAGAAAAAGAGTGGGATGCAGGATGAAAAGTAAGAGATGGCTAATGTCCAGGAAAAGACAAGAGCCCCGGATAAGGGTCCTTACCCCGTTTTTATTAGGATCAGAAGGCTTACAAATATGGCAATGGATGTGCACAAAGAGACAATGAATCTGTGAACATTAACTAGTGGACATGGGGGAAGGGGGTCTTGAAGATATTCAGGGTTAGGGGTTTGGGTTAATACAAAACAAAATCCTGGCGCTGGGCAGTCAGGCAGAAGGCTGTTTACATTGGACATGAGGCACCATCTCTGTTTATCTTAGCTAGCCTTGGGGATGAGACAGGTAGGACATGTGACCTCAGAGTTAACAAGGCACTTTTCTTTTGTTAATCATCTCCGCTCTGGGCAACTTCACCCACAGATCAGCAGTCTATAGCCCAATTTACCTGTTTACCTAACTTGGTCCTACCTTCCTGTGAAAGCAGCTTTCTGCTATAGTATTAAATGGGGGGTACTTCTGCCCTGAATACCTAATCTTGTTTACTTCATATACCTATGTTCTATATTGGTGCCTTTGCACCTTCCTATTCTGGGGCCTTTGCCCCTTGCTCTCTATTCTGGGGTCTCTGCACTCTATCTCTATTCTGGGGGCCTAAGCCCCCTTTCTCTATCATTATTCACCTAATCTTGTTTACCCAAACTCAAGTGTGGGCATCCTATGGCTTTATACTTCTTTATGCCTTGTTAACCCATTGGTGTAAGCACGGGAGATTCCTAAGCTTATTCCCCACAGTCAAAGCAATAACATAAATTCTACTTCTGTATTATATCAGCAAACAAAATGAAATGAAAATTAAAATATTAAGTACTATAAATCATTTAACAGTAATCAAGCAACAGCCAAAACATGTATACTAAAACCTGACTTAAATCATATGTAGAAATGTAAAAGTCTTATAATGGCCAAAACAATCTTGAAAATAAGTACACATTTTGAGGCCTTGAACTATTTCAATTCAAAGTTACTCTCTAACTACACTAATCAAGACAGTGTGGTAGTGACACAAAGATAGATAAATAGATCAGTGGATCTGAATAGAACAGATTGTTTCAAAACAATTTTCATCATAACCCCATCAGGATTGCATTTTTTATACAGGATAAAAACTTACTAAAGAGATATGTAAAAATATCTCCCTAAAAAGAGATATACAAGAATATTCATAAAGGCTTCATTCAAAATAGCTTAAAATGACATACAGCCCAAATGTCCTTAAAGAGGAAAATGCAAAAACATATTATAACATATTCATACCATGGACTACTATTGAACAATATACTGTAAAAATTGTTGACACATAAGTGGGGATAAATCTCACTGTTAATATGCTAAGAAAAATAGACACAAAGAGTACATACTATATAGTTATTTTATATAAAATTATAGATTGCTGGGCACCTGGGTGGCTCAGTCAGTTCAGCATCCAACTTCAGCTCAGGTCATGATCTCACAGTTGGTGACTTCAAGCCCCGTGTTGGGCTCTGTGCTGACAGCTCAGAGCCTGGAGCCTGCTTTGGATTCTGTGTCTCCCTCTCTCTCTGCCCCTCCCATGCCTGTACTCTCCCTATCAAAAATAAATAAACATTAAAAAGATTAAAATAAAAGAAAATAAAAAAATAGATTGCAAAAAAATCATCTGTGACTTAAAAAATTAAGAACAGTGATTTCCCCTGGAGGAGATTTACTGGGAAGAGATATGAAGAAACTTTCTGGAGCATATATCAATCTCATCCAATGTACTTTTGAAAGAATGTGTGTCTTTCACTGAATATTAATTTTATACATTAAATGTATATAAATATTGAATGTAAGAAAACAGAAGTTTTTGCAATATTATAGATTCACAAATCTGAAATTATATATCTGTATTCTTGCTTAAGTAAATGAATAAATAATGAAAGCCAGTTTCCCACTGTTGGGAAAATTCATATATATATATATATATATTGAAAAGCCAGTTTCCCACTGTTGGGAAAATTCAGATATAGATATAGATATAGATATAGATATAGATATAGATATAGATATAGATATATGAATAGGGAAGGACTAGCATATACCATACAGTATTGAAATTTCAGGTATCAATGTAAACCAAAATTTAATTGGCGACAATGAAGCTAAGAGGTAATGGAACAACTTCTACAGAAGGCAGTGCAAGAATAGCATACCCAGACATTCATAGAATGGGTAGGAAGATTTCACCTGCATCATCCTATGCCCCATACCAGTAACAACTCAGTGCCAAAAGAAGTCACTTCTGCCATGATTTCCCCTGTGCAGGAAAAAATGGAGGAAGGGAAGAAAGAAGACTCAAATAAAATATCAGAAGTGAAAAAGGAGACATTCATATGGATGCCTCAGAATTAAAACTTATCATAAGGAACTATTATAAACAACCACATATCAACACATTTGAAATCCTACAAAAGATGAATAAGTTCCTAGAAGCATACAACTTACCATAGTTGAATAAAGAAGAATTATAAAGCCTGAACAGACCAATAGCACATAAGATTGACCCTGTGATAAAAAGCCTCCCAACAAAGAAAAACACGGCACTAGAAGACACCACAGGTGAATTCTACTAAATTCTAAATATTCTTTTCATTTTAAGATTTTATTTTTAACATAATCTCTACACATAATGTGAGGCTTGCATTTACAACCTTAAGATTACCAGTTGCATATGCTCTATCGACTAATCCAGCCAGGAGCCCCTAAATATTAATGAACTTTTCAAAGAAATAGAAGAAGGAAGCCATTCAAACTCATTTACAGAGGCCAGAATCTTAACAATAATAAAGCCATACAAAGACACTACAGGAAAAGAACACCATAGGCCAATATTTCAGATGAACATACACGGAAACATCCGCAATTAAATATATTCAAACCAAACTCAAGTGCACGTTTGAAGTATATGCTATGGCCAAGGATGATTTATCCTTGGCATGCAAGTATGACTGCATATGCAAATCATTAACTGTGACATATTACATTAACAAAATGAAGGATAAAAAATACATGATCATCATAATAGATGCAGGAAAAGCATTTGACAAAGTTCAACATCAATTCATGCTAAAAAACTGTCAATAAAATAGGTATCAAAGGAATTTACCTGAACTTAATGGAGACCATATATGCAGATCCAAGCAGTAACATCATAATCAATGGGGAAAACCTGAAAGCTTTTCCTCTAAGATTTAAAACAAAATAAAGATGCCCACTCTAACCACTTTTACTCAGTACAGTACTAGAGACTCCAGCTAAGCAATTAGACAAGAAAATTAAGTAAAAGCCATCTTATTCAGAAAAAAAGAGGTAAAATTATCTGTTTGCAGATAACATCATCACATATGCAGAAAACTCTAAATACTCAACAACAACAACAACAAAAAACTGTTATAACTAAAACACATACTCAGTATATTTTGGCATATATAATCAAGAAAAAAATCCAGGCCATTCAGAGGGGTACCTGGGTGACTCAGTCAGTTAAGCATCCAACTCTTGATCTCAGCTCAGGTCATGATCTCACGGTTCGGGAGATCTAGCTCCACATTAGGCTCTGTGCTAACAGTGCAGAGTCTGCTTGGGATATTCTCTCTTCTCTCTCTGTCTGTCACTCCCCAACTCATTCTCTCTCTCTTTCTCTCAAAATAAATAAGTAAACTTTAAAAAAAATCAATTTTGTGTATATACACAATCAACTATCCAAAAAGCAAATCCAGAAACAGTTCCACTTATAAGAGCTACAACAACAGTCAAATACTTAGTGGTAAATTTAATCAAATAGGTGAAAGAACTGTATACTGGAAATTACAGAAAATTGCTGTAGGAAATTAAAGAAGGCACAGACAAGGGATCCTGGGTGGCTCAGTCAGTTGAGACTATAATTCTTGATCTCGGCTGAGGTCATGACCCTGTGGTCATGAGATCAAGACCCATGTCGGGCTCTGTGCTGAGTGTGCAGCCTGCTTGGGATTCTCTCTCTCCCCCTCTGCCCCTCCCTCACTTACACACTCTCTCTCGAAATAAACTAACATTAAGAAAATAAAGCACAGACAAATGTAAACACATATGATGTTCATGGGTTGGAAGAGTTAATGTTAAAATGTCCATACTACCCAAAGTTATCTACATATTCAATGCAATTCCTACCAAAATTTCAATGACGCTCTTTAGAGAAATAGAAAAAAAAAATCTTATAATCAGGTGGAAACACAAAAGACCCTAAAAAGACAAAGCAAAGAAATGTTGAAAAGGAATAATAGGACTAGATTTCTATCTCATTCTTGATTTCATATTTCTTGATTTCAAACTATGTTACAAAGCTATACTAATCAAAACAATATGGTACTGACCTAGAAATAGACACACAGAAAAATAGAACAAAAAAAAGTCACCAGAAATACATCCTTGATATATGGTTAACTAACATTTGACAAGGTCTCCAAGAATATTTAATAGGGAATGGATAGTCTCTTCACTAAATGATGCTAGGAAAACTAATCACATGCAGAAAAATGAAATTGTACCCTTAGATTGCACCATTGAAAAGATTAACTTGATATAGATTAAAGACTTAAAGATAAAATCTGAAAGAGTAAAATTTCTGGAAGAAAATAGGAAAAACCTTCTTGATGTTGGTCTTGGCAGAGATTTTTTGGATCTGATGCCAAAAGCACAAGCACTAAAAACAAAAATTAATAAAGGGGGTCAAATCAAACTAAAGAGGTTTTGCACAGCAAAATACATAATCAACAAAATGAAAAGGGAACCAATGAAATGGGAGAAAGATTTACAAATCATATATCTGATAAGGGTTTAATATCCAAAATATATAAACAACCCATAAACTCAACAGCAAAAAAATAATCCAATTGGAAAAAGCGCAGAAGAGGGGTGCCTGGGTGGTTCAGTTGTTTAAGCATCCGACTTCGGCTCTGGTCATGATCTCACAATTCACGAGTTCAAGCCTTGTGATGGGCTCTGTGCTGATAGCTTGGAGCCTGGAGCCTGCTTTGTATTCTGTGTCTGCCCCTCTCCTGCTCATGCTCTTTCTCTCTCTCTCTCTCTCTGTCAAAAATAAATAAACATTAAGAAAAAGAAAAAAAGAAAAAAGAGCAGAGGGCCTCAGTAGACATTTTTCTGAAGAAGCCATACAGATGGCCATCAGATACATGAAAAGTTGTTCACATCACTAGTCATCAGAATAATGCCAATGAAAACCACAATGAGATATCACATCACACTGTTTAGAAAGGCAATCATGAAAACGACAAAAAATTTAAAGTTTTAGCAAAGATGTGGAAAAAGGGAACTCTTGTATACTGTTTGTGAGAATGTAAGTTGTTGCAGCCACTACAGAAAACATTATGGAGGTTTCTCAAAAAATTAAAAATAGAAATACCACATGATGCAGGAATTCCACTTCTGGGTATATATCCAAAAGAAATGAGAACAGGATACACATTTACACTCTTATGCTCATTGCAGTATTACTGACAATAGGCAAAACATGGAAACAGCCTCAATGTCCACCAATGTATGAATACATAAAAAAGTCTGATAACTTACACACACACACACAATGGAATATTATTCAGCCTTTAGAAAGGATAATATTCTCACTTGTGACAACACAGATAAATTTGAAGGACATTAAGCTAAGTAAAATAAGCCAGATGCAGAAACAAAAATACTGTATCATCTCAGTTATGTGGAACCTAAAACAGTCAAAATTCATATAAGTATAGAGTAGAATGGTGGTTGCCAGGCATGGGGAAATGGGAAATGGGGAGATGTTGGTCAAAGAGTACAGAGTTTCAATTATGCAAGAGATATAAGTTCTGGAGATCTAATGTACAGAATAGTGACTCCATAGACCTAGAAATCCAATGTGCACTTAACAATACTATATTGTGGTAGTGCTTGGGTGGCTCAGTCAGTTAAGCAGCTGACTCTTCATTTCAGCTCAGGTCATGACCTCATGGTCATGGGTTCCAGCCCTGCATTGGGCTTTGCGCTCAGTGTGGAGCCTGCTTCGGATCTTCTGTCTCCCTCTTTCTGCCCCTACCCTGCTCATGTTCTTTCTCCCTCTCTTTTCTCTCTCTCCCTCAAAAACAAATAAATGTTTAAAAAAATTTTTTAAAAATACTGTACTGTGTAAGTAAAATTTGCTGAGTAGATCTTAAGTGTTCTCAACATACGCGTGCACACACACACACACAATGGTAACTAAAAGATATAATGGTCTGGTTAATTGGCTTGATTGTGTTAATCATTTCACAATGTACATTTATATCAACAACATTATTGTTTTATAACTTTAGCATATTTACAAGTTTTGTTCCTTTTACTTCAGTATAGCTGGAAAAAAGAAAAAACACTTAGACTTACTAATTGGCGGGGTATTTCAAATTAAAGATGAGTTATTTTCTACACTTTTTAAAAACTAGAATGAGAACATTCAATTGTAGTATAGATATGTATACAAAGTATATAGTAACCTTTTTCCAAAAATTGTTCTGGAAATGTCAATGAAAAATATGCATATACTCTATGACCTCTTAAACCTTCCTTTGTGAATCAATCTTAGAGAAATAAAAGTGCTTTTCTGAAAGTATATGTGCTCAAGAAGTTATATTTCAGCTTTTATTGTAAACATTTTAGCAGGGAGTGGGGGCTTGAACAAATGTCCACCAAAAGAGGTATCACTGAGCACGTTTATGGCACCTCTATGCTATGGAATGTTAGGCAAATATTATTAAGAACAAATGGTTCTATATTTGTCTAAAACAAAGTGCAAACACTATATATAGCATAATCCTTGGAGTAGAAGGTATTTGTACCAGCTTATATCCCCTAAGCAACTTACTATTCAAGTAAATAATGATAGCATACTAATGTAAGCATTTACAGCTCTCCACCCTTCTGCTTCATCTTCAGGTGGGGTAAGCCAGGACTGCCTAAGTGTTAATGCCTGACAGATCAGCCTTTAACTAATGATGGGTAATTGCAGCATAACCTTCACAGCTTCCTTGGCCCCCAGGGTGAGATAACTCTGAGATAGGCTCTACACTGCCTCCACTAGTTCCCCAGAAGTTTTCAGTGTCAGTTTACTATAGTCGTAATGTGCTAAAATAATACACCTTTATTTGCCTCCTTTTTTCCCTGACTCACATCCTCCCTACCAGTCAGTGTTCTCTACACTCTTCTCCTCAAAGCCACATATGGGGATGGGCATTTATTGCAGTGGTTTGCACAAAACATGAATTGTAGCTTTGAGGAGAAGAGTGTAGAGAATGATACTTGTTTAATTCAAGAGGATAGATATAAATTAGAGCAGTGTGTCAGGAGTCCCAAAGAGCACTCCCAGGTTGGAAGATTTGCTAGGAGTGTAGACACAGTAAGCCACTTTTATCACTTGAATACTGGGAACTTCCTCCAAATCCGAGTTCTAAGATGAAGGCCCAGGGTCAACCATTTAAACAGGTCTTTTATTTTCTTAATTTTTGTCTTTTATTTAAATCCTAGTTAGTTAACATATAGTGTAATAATGGTTCTAGGAATAGAATTTAGTGATTCATCACTTACATATAACAACCAGTATTCATCCCAAAAAGTGCCCTTCTTAATGCCCATCACCCATTTAGCCCATCCCTCTGACCCACCACCCTTCTAGCAAACCTCAGTTTGTTCTCTGTATTTGAGAGTGTCTTATGGTTTGCCTCCCTCTGTTTTTATCTTATTTTTCCTTCCCTTCCCCAATGTTCATCTGTTGTTTTTCTTAAATTCCACATAGGAATGAAATCATTTGATATTTGTCTCTTTCCACCTACTTATTTCGCTTAGAACGATACATTCCAGTTCCATCAATGTTGTGGCAAATAGCAAGAATTCATTCTATTTCATTACCAAGTAATATCCCATTGTGTGTGTGTGTGTGTGTGTGTGTGTGTGTGTGTGTGTGTACACATACCACAGCTTCTTTATCCAGTCATTAGTCGATGGGTATTTGGGCTCTTTCCATAATTTGGCTATTGTTGAAAGAGCTACTATAAACATTGGGGTGCATGTGCCTCTTCGAATCAGAATTTTTGTGTCCTTTGGCTAAACACATAGGAGTGCAACTGATGGGTCAAGGGGTAACTCTAGTTTTATTTTTTGAGGAACCTCCATACTGTTCTCCAGAGTGGCTGCACCCAGTTTGAATTCCCACCAACAGTTCAAAAGCGTTCCCCTTTTTCCATGTCCTTGCCAAAATCTGTTCTTTCCTGAGTTAATTTTCACCACTCTGACAGGTGTGAGGTAGTATCTCATTGTGGTTTTGATTTGTATTTCTCTTATGATAAGTGATATTGAGCATCTTTTCACCTGTTAGCTATCTGGACGTCTTCTTTGGAAAAGTGTCTATTCATGTCTTCTGCCCATTTCTTTACTGGATTACTTGTTTTTTGGGTGTTGAGTTTGATAAGTTCTTCAGATTTTAGTTACCAACCCTTTATCCAATATGTCATTTGCAAATATCTCCTCCCATTCTGAAGATAGCCTTTTTGTTTTGTTGATTGTTTCCTTCACTGTGCAGAAGCTTTTTATCTTGATGTGGTCCCAATAGTTCATTTTTGCTTTTGTTTCCCTTGCCTCTGGAGACATATCTGGTAAGAAACTGCTGTGGCTGAGGTCAAAGAGGTTGTTGCTTGTTTTCTCCTGTAGGATTTTGATAGTTTCCTATTTTATGTTTAGGTCTTTCATCCATTTTGAGTTTATTTTTGTGTATGGTGTAAGAAAGTAGTCCAGGTTCATTCTTCTGCACGTCACTGTCCAGTTTTCCCAACACCATTTGCTGAAGAGACTGTCTTTTTTCCATTGGATACTCTTTAATGCTTTGTCAAAGATTAATTGGCCATACATTTGTGGGTCTGTTTCTGGGTTCTCTATTCTGTTCCATTGATCTATGTGTCTGTTTTTGTGTCAGTACCATCCTGTCTTGATGATTACAACTTTGTATATACAGCTTGAAGTCCAGAATTGTGATGCCTTCAGCTTTGGGTTTTTCTTCAACATTAATTTGGCTATTCAAGGTCTTTCATGGTTGCATACAAATTTTAGAACTGTTTGTTCTAGCTCTGTGAAAAATTAAACAGGTCTTTTAAAGGATAAAAGCCAAGCCTCCTATATTAACTTCCCACACAAGCAGAGAGTTTGGTTAAGATTTAATTTATGCATTTTAAAAATTATTCTACTTGTCACAGTGAGTTCATGTGGCTTTTAAAATTAAAATATTAATAACATAAATAGGAAATTCAATTCAATAATGATAACATAAAACATACAGTCACTTTAACATCCTCTCAAAATCCATTAAAATAATAGACTATTACAACTCCAACATTCATGCTAAAAAGGAAAGCAAGTCTCTAACAGACAAGAAGAGAGAAGAAATTTTAAAAGGTACAAAAAAATTAGGAACAGATTAATAAGAAAACTAAAAAGTGCTGAAGAACCTTCTATCTCATAAAGAGAGAGAAGGGTACCTACAAATAATTATTGCTGCTAGCAGAACCTGTATATAATTATAAGAAAAATCACAATAGGTACTTTTCCCATGTAATTAAAGAACAGTGGAAACATTTCATTCCTTCTTTCTTACAGTAGCTGTTATCAGTGTTTTGACCCCAGAATAAAAATAGAAGTAGAACACTCTAAAACATGACTATTTACACAAGAAGAAGAGTAGTACTTTAATTCTTGTCAGCCACCACAAAAGACATGGATTCCCTAAATTCAGAAGGCCAGGAAACTAAACTCCAAAGAAATCCTGGTAACTAAAATATGCACCTCAACAAGTACCCAAACTAAGGGTGTCCTCTTAATTCTAACCTGCATTCAAGACAAAAGAAAAGGGGAATCATTTATATCTAAGTAAAGTAGTCAGTCAGATAAATCATTTTTTTGTTTGTTTGTTTGTTTGTTTGTTTGTTTTCTTTTGTTTTTTAATGAGAACTCTACCACCAATGTGGTAGATCTCACCACAAGATCAAGAGTCACATGCTCTATGGACTAAGCCAGCCAGGTGACCACAGTCTGATTAATCTTAACCATTATATACAAATATGCATATACAATCAGTAATAATCAACAGTTGAAGAAACAAAATGTCAAAATTCTGCAAATTGAACAGAGTACACAACCTTAATATAATAGTTTCTCTTTTCCTATTAATACTAATATTGAAATTAATACCTCATTGTTGACTCTACATTTTATAATGCGGTATTTTCTCAAATCTCTGAAGCAGTCATTTTTAATTTCTACAAATTTTATTGAAATAAAATCTCAATATTTTGGCTGAATAGCAGAATGACCCAAGCTGAAGATAAAATTAATAACTGTAAGATTAAATTGAGGTATCTTTCCAGAATGTAATGTAAAATATGAAAAGATGAGAAGAAAAAAAGTGAGATACATAAAATGAGTATTATAATTCCAGTACCCTTTCAATAGAGATCAAAACAGACATTGAAGAGGAAGAAAATAAATAGTGCAAAATACATCTGAATAAAAGAATGACTAAGTGTCCAAATGAGAAGTCTAAGAAGAATTTTTTTTAAAGTTTCAAAATCTGAAACATTTGGATGAAACTTTAAAAAAATTAAAGGAAAATTTTTTAAATTCCATAATGGAAATATAAAAACAATCCCTAAAACAAGACAAGAATCAGATGAGACATTAGGACAATTTGCCCACAGTTCTGTGAGAAGTTTATTTTGATCCTATACATGCCATACCCAGATATACAAATAATTTTCTCAGTCAATGATAGAACAAGTAGAAAATACATAATTAAGGCTATAAAAGATTTGAAAAACAAAACTAAAAATCTTGAACCTATGTGCACGCATAGATTATTGTGTTTAACTGCAGAATATGCACTCTGCAAGATGTTCATGAGACATTTATAAAAATTTACTGTATACTAGATTATAAGACAAATTCCATTAAAATTTCATATGGCAAACATCACAGAACACATTTTCTGACCACAATGCATTTAAGTTAAAAATCAATTTTTAGATGACTAGATAAACATCATATTTGAAAACTAGAACTCCAGTTTTTAAACAACATAGGTCCAGATTTTAAATAATAGACATTAGAAAATATGTTAAAATGATCAATAATGAGAACATAATTTAACAAGTATGATTGGATATAAATGAAGCAATATAAAGAAGAGATTTTGAAATATTGAATGTCCATACCAGAAAAAGGAAAAGGCTGAAAATTAATTATGCATATAAATTAATGCATATCAATACATTTCAAAAGGAAAAATACAATGAACTTAGAGAAGGTAAAAATAAAAGAAGTATAGGAGCAGAAATTAATAAAAATAAAAACCAGATATGACACTGATATATTCAGAAAAAGTGGGTTCTTTGAAAAGATCAATAAAACTTTATCCCCTGGCAAGGTTGAGTAGGAAAATAAAAAAAAGATGGAAGGCACAAATAATGAATATCAAGAATTAAAAAGATAGAACTTAACAAAATTAAAGATGGTTTTATTTTTTTTTAATTTTTTTTTCAACGTTTATTTATTTTTGGGACAGAGAGAGACAGAGCATGAATGGGGGAGGGACAGAGAGAGAGGGAGACACAGAATCGGAAACAGGCTCCAGGCTCTGAGCCATCAGCCCAGAGCCCGACGCGGGGCTCGAACTCACGGACCGCGAGATCGTGACCTGGCTGAAGTCGGACGCTTAACCGACTGCGCCACCCAGGCGCCCCTAAAGATGGTTTTAGACACTAATACTTTAAAAGATAATATTAACTTCATGTTAATACATTTGGAAAGTTAAATGAAATACATTCATAAGATAATATAGCAACAAAATTGACTCACAAAATTTGAAAATCTGAATATATTAGTACTTTGAACATGAAAAAAATGAAATTATATTAATAATAAATCTTCCCACTAAGAAAACATACCAAATGTTCACAAAGGAACAATTATAACTTTAGAGAAATTCTTCCAGACTCTAGAAGAGAGTATAAGCATCAAATCTTTTTATTAAAATAAATAAACTTGATCCAAAATCTATCAATGGCATTGTAATAAAGGAAAATTTAGAGGTCATTCTTTTAAGCTAAAAATCGTAAACAAAATGCAAACCCAAAACAGTAACTTCTAAAATGTATACTACATCATGATATGGAATTTATCTGAGAAATATAATGTTGGTCTAATATTGGATAATCAGTATAGTATAGTATTTACATTAGGCAATTAAAGGAGAAAATCATATGAAAATTTTAGAATATGCAGAAAAAGCATCTGGTAAAATCTAACATGAGATCATGTTAAAGCTTAGTAAACTAGGCATAAAAGGAGTCACTCTTACTCTGATCAAAAATATGTATAATCCCCACAACAACCAAAACTACAACCAACGTCAAACATAATAGTGAAAGTTTGAAGATCGCTCTGATACTCAACATTATACTGGAAGGAATAACAACATTAAAGCAGAAAAGAAAAATAAGGTAAGAACAAGGGTAGAAGACCATTAGTGAAAGAAAGGATAGTCCTTTCAACAAATGGTGCTGGGGAAATTGGATATCCACATGCAAAAGAATAAAGTTGGAACCGTAACATACATGCTGTACAAATATCAACACAAAACAGATCAAGGGCCTAACTGTAAGAACTAAAATTATAAAACTCTTAAAAGAAAACATGGCTAGATTCTCTGCTTAGGATCTCGGCTAAAATCAAAATACTGGCCACGGGTTCATTTCTCATCTGGAGCTCAGGTTTCTCTGCAAAGTTCATTTATTCTTGAAAGAACTCACTTCCTTGTGGTGGTAGAATGGACGTGCTACATATGCTGTATTTTGATGACATGGGAATCCCTTGCTATACAAGACAAATAAAATGTGTTGAATCCTTCCCATGACTTGGATCTCTTTTATTTCTTCTTATGCCTTTGTTTTTCGCTTTTAAGGGCTTGTGTGATTACATGTGGACCTCCTGGATACTTCAAGATAATCTCTGGGGCGCCTGGGTGGCTGAGTTGGTTAGGTATCTGACTTTGGCTCAGGTCATGATCTCATGGTTTGTGGGTCTGAGCCCCGCATAGGGGCTTCCATAGCCTGCTTCGGATTCTGTGTCCCCCTCTCTCTTTGCACTTCCCATGCTATTTCTCAAAAATAAATAAACATTTTTTAAAAAGATAATCTCATCATCCTAGTGATTAGGATGTGGACTTTGCAGGAAAGGGGCATATTTCTGCCTACCACAATTGTGTATGTAAAAAAAATTAAAAAAGAATCACCTGATAAATATTTTAGCATTAATAAAACAATTAGCTAAAAGGCAAGGTAGTTCAGTAGGATTGTTGGCTAAAACATTAACTTTAAATAATCAATGCCAGTCACCAAAAAAATTAAAACATACCGTTTTTCAAAATGTCAAAATATGAAATAAGAATAAATATATCTAAGCATCATAAGGCATTTTTGAGTACAATTACAAAATTTAAAAGGTGGAATTAAAGATGCCCTGAATTGTACAGATGTACATTTTAAATATGTCAATTAACACATCAATTTTAGATTGAATATAACTGCAATAAAAATCTCACAAATTGTACTGTTGGACTTCACACCTGATTTTATATCTTGTATGGGAATAGAAAGGGTCAAGAATAGCCAAGTACCTCCAGAAAGAAAATAAAAGGGTTGAATAAGTTGCTTTAATAGTTTAAATATATATATTTATTAGAAAGTAAAATAACTTAAAAAAACCATGATATTTGGACAAGGATGGGCTAATATGCCATCTAGGCAAAATAAAAATCCTATAAACTGACTAACCTATGTACAGACAATTGATGTATGAAAGAGGTGGCCCTACATAAGAGTGAAAAAGGATGGACTTTACAAGAAATTCATATGGAGACAATTTATGAATCATGTGAAACAGGACTATCACTTCATACAATATGAAAAAATCAATTCCAGGTTGAAATTTTAAAAAATGTCAGAATAAAAATCCAAAATTCTACCATCCATAAAAGCAAGAAAAAACACGACAAAACCATCATAATCAAATTTTTTGGAATCTGGTAATTGACCAAAGTTTATAACAACCTGGAAAATGCTTCCCCTCCTCACAATAAAGACTTATTCTCTGTAAGAACTGCAAGTTTTGTGGTATTCTAACTTCCCCTTTCCCATCCCTGGCCTCCCTACTGAATGGTAGCCATGAAAATAACTGTCCACTTTCCCAGTATCAAAAGAAACAGAACAAACTTCATTCAAAAATCATTGCAATTAATTATTGGATCTGACCTTATCGGCGTATTTCTGGAAAACTGGCTTCAATGTTTGTCTTTATGTTAGTGACTTGACTGTAACTGGTCTAGTGTTAAAGCTACTTGCAGGGTAGGGAACAGCATTTCCTGGAAACATTTACAGACTAAGATAGTGTTAGGCTCCCTCCACCTGAGATAATAAATGATAGGTAACAGGTGGGATAAACAATAGACTAACCAAAAAGTTCGGGAAGTCTTGGGAAGTAATTATGCCTTCTCTCCCCCAAACTTGTCTGTGGAAGCCCTAATAGTCAATACCTTGGAATATGACTCTATTTGAAGACAGGGAGAGAAACAAGGGATGCATGTGCAGAGACAAAGGCCATGTGAAGACACAACAACAACAAAAAAGAATCCATCTTCAAGCCAAGGAGAGAGACCTTAGGGAAAATCAAACATTCCAACACCGTGATCTAGGACTTGTAGCATCCAGAACTGTGAGAAAATAAATTTCTGTTGCTTGGGGTGCCTGGGTGGCTCAGTCAGTTAAGTGCCTGACTCTTGGTTTCTGTTCAGGTCATGATCTCACAGTTCATGGGTTCGAGCCCCACATCCAGCTCTGAGCTGACAGTGTGGGGCCTGCTTAGGATTCTCTCTCTCCTTTTCTCTCTCTCAATGTAAATAAATAAACATTAAAAAATAATTAAAAAAATAAATTTCTGTTGCTTCAGTCACACAGTCTATGGTATTTTATTATGGTAGCCCTAGAAATTAATACAGGGAAAGGCTGTGGAATGAGATTTCCCCTAAAGTTTTCAAAAGCTGCAAAATATTCCTGGTATCTGGAAGCAAATCTAGAAGATCTATCATTGTCCAATGTCTTCTATTTTATGATAACATTTTTTTAATGTTTATTTATTTATTTTGAGAGAGAGTGAGCAAACACAAGTGGGGGAAGGGTGGAGAGAGAAGGAGAGAGAATCTCAAGCAGCCCCATGCTATGAACGCAGAGCCCAATTTGGGGCTCAATCTCATGAATTATGAGATTATGACCTGAGTCGAAATCAAGAGTAGGACGCTCAACTGACTGAGCCACCCAGGTGCCCCTATGTTATGATAACATTTATATGAAAATTCTAGATTAGGCAAATCCAGAGACTGAAAAGCCAAATAGTGATTGTCAGGAGGTGGAAGGAATGACTGATAGGCACTAACTTCTAGTAAGTATGGGTTCTTTATGGAGTAATGGAAATGTTCTGGAATTAGATACTGATGAGGGTTACACAACATAGGGAATATACTAAAAACTGATAAAGTGTACACTTTCAAATGTTGAATTATATGTGACATGAATTATACATCAATTTTTACAAATGCTATAAAAGTAAGCTCAAGACAGAAAAATGGCCAACACATAAAATGCATAACTATTTAGAAGATAAATAAGACAATATGTTTATATTTTCAAGTTGATTCTTAACTATAGAGAACAAACATGATTACCAGAGGGGAGGTAGATGGGGGGATGTGTGAAATAGGTGATGGGAATTAGAGTACACTTATAAGGATGTGCAATAAGTAATGTATAGAATTGTTGAATAACTACATAGTACAACTAAAAGTAATATAACACTGTATGTTAACTCTGCTGAAATAAATTTTTAAACAATTTAGAACAGACTTAGAAATGAGCATGTGAGGATACAGGAAGAAGGTGACGATCTGCAAACCATGGAAAGGGGTCTCAGGAGACGACAAAACTGCTGACACGTTGACCATGGATTTCTAGCTTCTAGAAATGTGACAAAATAAATTTTTATTGTCTAAGCAAATATAAAAAAGAAAGAAAGTGGGGAGACGATGTTTGCAACATACTTAGCTAAATAAGGTTGTGTATATTATATGAACAAACACAAACTACAATGAAGCATTAATTACAAATTTTAAATACAAGTTTTACTAGACTTTACAAACAAGGAAATAACATTGACCAGTAAATATGTGAAAATATCAGAAAATATATGAAAATATCAGTAAATATATGAAAATATATGAAAATAACTAAGAACATGCATTCATTAGTAATCAGACAACTTTCAATTAAAGTCTCAATGAGACAGTATTGCATACACACCAGATTGGCAATTACTAAAACCTCTGATGATAACAGTTGTTAGTAAAATTTTGAAGCAATGGAGAATCTCATTCATGACTAGTCAAGTTTAAGTTGCTCAACTACATTGGAAGATATTTTATTAGCATTACATACTAAAATTTAAATACTTGACTTGAAGTATAGCAATGTCCTATCTAGGTATACAGAGCAAAATGACTCCCACATATGTTCACCAGGCAGTATATTCTACTTATAATCATTCTCAATTGGAAGAAAAATTACAAATATCTGTCAATAGTAGAATGAACAAATTAGGAGATACTCATATAATTGAATACTACGCAGTAGTACAAATGAAATAATGATAGCTACACATAATGATGCTTACTTCTCACAAAAGCACATAATGATGCTTACTTCTCACAAACATAATTCTCACAAACATAATGCAATAACTAAAATGGTAAGTAATACGGTAGTACAGCTCAATTTGCATCAAACCCAAAATTGAGTAAAAAATATATTTATGGACTTTTATAAGTGGAAAAATTATAAAGAAAAGCAATGTAATAATTATCATAAATGTCAAAATGTTTAATGTGGGGGAAAGGAATTTCTGGGATGCTGAAAATAATGTATTTTTCTCACCTTGGAGTTGGTTACACAGATCACACACACTTTATTATTATTCCTTACATTGTGTTTTATGCACTATTATCTAGGAAGACTCTATCTCAAAATAAAAATAGATAATGCTAGAACAATTGACTTTTTAAGATGGAAATAAGTTTTATTCCTTCCTCACAATATATGCAAAAAATCAAAAGTAGTTTTAATAAATACTTGAATTGAGAGGCAAATATTTAAAACAAAACAAAGAAAACAAAGCCTCTGAAATAAGGTGAGGGAAGGATTTCTTATACAAGAAAAAAATATTATAAATGTTTAAGGAAAGCAATAATAAAATTAAATACTCAAAACTGTTGGGATTTCTTCCTTACTGTTTCCAATTTTCTTTTCACAATCTTTATTTTCGATGAGGTAGTGCATTCTTGCGATTTGCGTGCACACGCACGCGTGCGTGCGCGCGCGCACACACACACACACACACACACACACACACACACAAACACACATTTACATTAAGAAGACTTTCTCCTACCAATATCCCAGTGTTTCCACTAACCATTTTCCTCTCATGGTTCCAATATACAACACTGGAATATGTCTTATTTTTCTTTTTGGTTAATGTAACAGTGCTTCCTCATGTAAATAAGAATACACATTCTTATTTTCCTATTTTTGCAAAAAACAGTATATTGCATATATCACTGCCTATTGATTATATCACTAACATCTCATGGAACTAATTCCATAAAAGTACTTAGAGTGCTTTTGTCACATTTTATAACTGCATAATATTCCTCTCTGTGGACGTATCATAATTTATTTGTCTTTTTTTAATGTTTATTTTTATTTTTGAGAGAGAGAGAGTGAGCGAGTGAGCATGGGAAAGTGGCAGAGTGGGAGAGAGAGAGGGAGACAGAGGATCCAAAGCAAGCTCCGCATTGACAGCAGCAAGCCCAACATGGGGCTAGAACTCAGGAACTGTGAGATCAAGACCTGAGCCAAAGTCAGACGCTTAACCGACTAAGCCAGCCAGGCACCCCTATTTGTCTACTCTTTATATTGATGAATGTTTGGGTTGTTTCCAACTTTTCTACTGAAAACAATGTGGTGGTCAATAACTTTGTACCCATTAAATATATGGATGAACTATAGATCATAGATTTTACATATTTGCATTCTTCATATTGTCAAGTAGCTGCCCATTGCAATATATGACTGGCAATGTTTCTCCAAAACATCACCAAACAGTATATATCAAACAGTATATGTCACTGTTGACATTTAAAAATCTTTGTGTGAATTAAAAACTTAATGAAGTTTATATTTGCATTCCTGTTATGCATGAAGTTGAGAATCTATTCACTTGCTTCAGGTTCAGCTATATTTCTACCACTGTGAAATATTTCCTCAGGCCTTTTTCTCATTTATATATTGAATTATTGGTCTATTTTTTAGTTTAATGTGGAAAGAACACTTATATATGAGATCCGTTAAGAATTTTGATGTGTATAGAATTGTTGATCATAGATACAAGCTTGTACAGCAGATCTCTCGAGCTTACTCATCTTGTTTGACTATGCCTGATGGTTAGGAACTTCCCATCTTACCCTCTAGCCTCTGGCAACCACCATTCTAATCACTGATGCTATGCATTTGACGAATTTAGAGACCCCATGTAAATAGCATCATTCAGAATTTGTCTTTCTGTGACTGGTTATTCAAAGTTGAACCATGTTGTGGCAAATCTCAGAATCTCCTTCTTGTTTAAGGCTGACTTGTATCCAATTGTATGCACATGTTTTTGTAATCCATTTATCTGTCAATGGACATTTATGTTGCTTCCACATTTTGGCTATTGGGAATTAAGGCATACGTCAAAAATATTGCAGGTTCAGTCCCAGACCATGGCAATAAAGTTAATGTCACAATAAAGAAAGTCAAATTAATTTTTTCATTTCTTATTGCATATAAAAATTATGTTTACACTATACTGTAGTATATTAAGTATGTAATAGCATTATGTCTAAAATGTACATACATTAATCCAATAATACTTTATTGCTAAAAAAATTCTAACCATTATCTGAGCTTTCAGTGAGATGTAATAACTGATCAAAGATCACCATGAAGAATATAATAATAATAAAGTTAGAAATATTGTGATAATTACCAAAATGTCACAGACATGAAGTGAGCAAATACTATTGGAAAAATATCACCAGTAGACTTGCTGTACACAGGGTTGCCAGAAGGCTTCAATTTGCAAAAAAACACAGTATCTGCTAAATACAATAAAGTGAAGCACAATAAAATGAGGCATGCCGGCAGTGCTATAATAAACATAGCAATAATAATATCCCCTTGAGATTATGATTTCAAACCTTTTGCCTAAATATCCAGAAGTGGAATTGCTGGATCATATGGAAGTTCTATTTTTAATTTTTTGAAGAACCTGTACATTGTTTTCCATAATGGCTATACCATTCTGCACTATCACCAGTATGCAAGGGATCTGATTTCTCCACATCATCACTAACACTTGTTTCTTGTTTTGATAATTGTCATCTTTGATAGGTGTAAAGTGGTATCTCATCGTGGTTTCCATTTTACATTTCTGTGATGATTAGTGATGTGGAGCATTTTTTCACATACCTATTGTCCACTTGTGTGTCTTCTTCACACAAACGTCTATTCAAGCCATTGTGCCATTTTTAAATCAGGTTATTAAGTTTTGTTTTTTAACCATTGAGTTCTAGGAGTCCCTAGTATATTTTGCATATTCAGCTCTTATCAGATATATGGCTGGAAACATTTCTTCTATCCATATTTTGTCTTTTCATTCTATTGATTATTTCCATTGCTGTGCAGAAGGTTTTAATTTTTACTTTAATCCCACTTATTTTTGTTTTCTTGCTTATGCTTTTGGTGTCGTGTCCATGAAATCATTGCTAATCTACACAATATGTAGATTCCCCCCTATATTTTCTTCTGGAATTTTATAGTTTTGGTTATTATATTTAGGGCTTTAATCCAACTTGAGTTGATATTCGTGTATGGTGAAATGTAAGTGTCCAGTTTCATTCTTTTGCATGTGGATATCTAGTTTATACAACACCATTCGTTGAAGAGACAATCTTTTCCCCATTGTGTATTCTTAGCACTCTTGTCAACAATCAGCTAAGTATATACACATGGACTTATTTCTGAGCCCTCTGTTCTGTTCCATTGGTCAATATTCCTGTCTTTATGCAGCATCGTATCATTTTGAGTATCATAACATTGTAATATATTTGGAATCAGAAAATGTCATACCTTGAGCTTTGTTCTTTTCTCAAAATTGAGTTGGCAATTTGTGGCTCAAAATGAATTTTGGAATTAGTATTTCTATTTCCATGGGAAAAAAGGCATTGGAATCTTGATAGGGCTGCACTAAATCTGTGTTACCACTTTGGATACTATGAACATTTAACCAATATTGTGTCTTCCTGCCCATGAACATGGAGTGTCTTTCCATTTGTGTCTTGTTAAATTTCTTTCATCAATGTTTTGTCATTTTCAAAGGACAAGTCTCTCATGTTCTTAAGTTTATTCTTTTGTATTTTATTCTTTTAGTGATACTGTAAACAGGACTATTTTCCTAATTTCTTTTTCACTTTGTTGCTAGTATATAGAAACAAAACTGATTTTTGTATGTTGAGTTTGTATCTTACAACTTTATTGAAATCCTTTATTAGTTATATTTTTAACTCTTTAGAATTTTCTATATAAAAGAATATGTTACCTGAAAACAGGGACACTTGCACTCCTTTAAATTTAATGCCTTTTATTTCTCTGGCTAAGAATTCTAATGCTATGTTAAATGAAGAGCAAGAGTAGATATCCTTGATTTGTTCCTGATCTTAGAATAAAAGCTTTCAATCTTTACCTTGAGTTAAAGATCGATATATATGGCCTTTATTGTGTTAAGGTAATTTCCTTCTAATCCTAGTTCATTGAGGGTTTTTATAATAAAGTGGTGTTGAATGTTGTCCAACACTTTCTCTACATTTGTTGAGATGATCATGTGATTTTTTATCCTTTATTCTGTTAATGTTGTGTGTCAAATTAATTGAATTTCATATGTTGAACCATCTTTATGTCCCAGAAATAAATCTCAATTGGTAATGACATATAATCTTTTTAATGTGTTATAGGACTTAGTTTGCTCATTTTTTTCGAGGAGTTTTTCATTTATAACCATCAAGGACACTGGCCCTTAGTTGTCTTTCTTTTTTTGAATCATTTTTTATGGACCTTAGATTTATTTTCTTGTAGTGACTGTCTTTAGCATCAGAGTAGCACTGGACTCATAAAATGAGTTTGGAAGTATTCCACCTTTCCTTCATATTTTTAAGAAGATTTTGCAAAAGATTGGTATTAATTTTTCTTCAAATGTTTGGTATGAATTCAACAGTGAAACCATCTGATCCTGTGCTGTTATTTGTTGGTAGGTGTTTGATTACAGATTCAATCTCAATACTGATTATAGGTCTGTTCAGACATTCCTCATGTTTTATTTCTTCATGGTTTAGTCTTGGTAGGTTGCAGGTTTTCAAGACTTAATCCATTTCTTCTAGGGTATTCAATTTGTTGGTGTATAATTATTCAAAGTAGTCTCCCACAATCCTTTGTATCAATATGACACCAGTTATAACATCTAATCTTTTATTTTGATTGAAGTCTTCTCTATTTTTTTCTTAGTGTACCCAAGAGTTTTCCAATTGCTCAAATATTTTCAAGGAAAAAAAGACAACCTCTGAGTTTCATTGATTTTCTTCTATTATTTTTTTCCATTTTCTATTTTGTTTATTGTTATTCTAATCTTTGTTATTTCATCCCTTCTGATAACTTTGGGCTTAGTTTTTCTTTTCCAACGTCCTTATTGAGCAAAGTAAGGTTGTTTTATGAGATCTTTCTTCTATTTTAATGTAGGTTTTTATAACTATCCACTTCCCTCTTAGAACTGCTTTATCTGCATCTCCCATGTTTTGGTATGTTGTGTTTTATTTTTATTTGTTTTGAGGTATTTTATAATTTCTTCCTTGATTCCTCTTTGAACTGTTGTGCTATTACACAATAGTTGTTCAAGAATGTGATGTTTAATTGCCACATATTTGTAACTTTTTCAGTTTTCACTCTACCAGTTGGTAGTTTCATTACATGGTGGTTAGAAATGGTAGTTTGTTTGATTTCAGTCTTTTTAAATTTCTTTTTATTTTATTATTTTTAAAAGTATCTCTACAACCAATTTGTGGCTCAAACTCCCAACCCTGGGATCAAGAGTTGCATGCTGTATTGACTGAGCCAGCCAGGTGCCCTTTAAATACCTAAGAATTGTTTTATGATATAACATGTGATCTATCTTGGGGAAAGATCCATGTTCACTTGAGAAGAATGTGTGTTCAATGGAATCTACCAAACCAATGTATCACTTCTATTCTCACACTGGTGATTAGACTGTGCTAGCCTTTTTTAGAACTCCAAGACTGGCAAAACAGAAGCAATCATCTGAGAAACCCCTCAGAAAAGATGGAACATGAGATGCATGAGTCAACCCCTTCCCTCACATTTATGAAGCTTGGACAAGTATAAGAATGACAGCTGATTACTCATAAACAAAGAAGCCAGAATAATATGGGCTGACATATTTAAAGTGCTAGAAGGCAAGAAAAAAAATCATTTAAAAAATTTTCACCGTAACTAAATCTCCATCAAAAAATATAGTTCAAAATGAAGGGAAATAGACATTTTTTAAAAAGCTGAAAAAATTAATCCCAAGAAGAATTACACTAATAGAAATGTTAAAGGAGAATAGAGAGCACAAGACCCAAGTAAATATGTGGTTGAATATTAAACAATTTTTATTATCTTTATTGTATGTACATACTTCTATTTCTTTCAAAATTTTGTGTTTTTGGAAAGAAAAATGGAAAAAAGTCACTGTGGGGTTTATAGCAAGAACACAAAAGGTAGGAGAATTACGGTGTCATTATGTAATTATATTGTTCACAAGATAGTATAAAATAATTCAAAGGCAAATGATGAGATGTTAAAGACTCATATTACAATTTTTAGAAAAACACCTGAAAAATATCGTGTAAAGCTATAGCAGAAACCTTAGGAGTTAAAAAAAAACTATATATATTTTAAAATGCTTGATTAATCCAAAAATGATAAGAAAAGATAAAAGTAACAGAGAACATATGCTGAAAACATAAAATATCTACCAACAGGGCTCATTTAAATATGACTGTATCAATAACTTCATTAAATATAAATTGAGTAATCATTCTAATTTAGAAATAGAAAGTTTGGTCAAAAAACAATAAACCTACTTTAAGTATTAAGACACAGATGGATAGACCCAGAAAATACTAATAATAAGGAAGTTGAAAGAACTACTTTAAAATCAGGCAGAGTAGACTTTAAGATAAGGTATATCACCAAATATAAAGAAAACTTTATAATTACAAAAGGGATAATTAATCAAGAAGAGAAAACAGGGGTGCCTGGATGGCTTAGTCAGTTAAGCAGCTGGCTCATCATTTCCCCTCAGGTCATGATCTCATGGTTTGTGGATTCAAGCCCTGTGTTGGGCTGCACACAAGAACATGGAGCCTATTTGGGATTTTCTCTCTCTCTCTCTCTATCCCTCCCCCACTTTCGCTGTCTCTCTCTTTCAAAATGAATAAAACTTTACAAAGTATTTAATAAACAAAAATAAAAAAGAAGAGAAAACAATCCTGAATCTGTATTCTGATTGTTTTTTAAATTGAAAAGGTATAAAGCAAAAACTGACAGAACTAAAGGGAGAAACAAGTAAATCCACAACAAAGTCAGAAATTTTAAACCTCATAACTTGTTAATTTATAGAATGAGTGGTCCAAAAAGAGTAGGTATGTGGAAGAGAAGAAAGGTTCCGAAAAATTGAAATTAACTAATTAATAGGTATGAAGCACTATATTACATCTGCAGAACATGCTTATTTCAAAACTATCAAAAAATTTAAATCATATCACATAAATTGACCATAATTGAATGAAATTTGAAATCAATAGAAATAAGATACCTAGAAAGTAACCAAATATTTGACAAGTACATTTATGAATATTACATGAATCATAATAGTAAATCAAACAAACTTAGGGAAAAAATCATACTGAATGATAATGAAAGCATAACATAATAAGACTCATTGGATGCAGGCCCAGGTAATTGTAAACAGGTGCAGACAGTTTTCTTGGTGGATACCATCAAACATTAAAGTAAGAAATAACACCAATCTTGCATAAACATTTTTACAAAATAGAAAAAAGAAAACATGTCACAATTGACTGTATGAGAAAATATAATCTTTATACAAAAGCCTGAAAAGAACATTACAAGAAAATAAACTTAGAGTTAAAAATTACTCAGAAACATAGAATCACAATTCCTTGCAAAATCATTATAGACCTAAATCCATCAATAATGATAAAGGAAAATAGATTATAACAAAGTAGAGTTTGTATCATGAATGTGAGGTTGCCTTAAAATTCGGCAATCCATTTAAATGACTCTAAATCCATTTTAAAAGTAAGAAGTAAAAATAATGAATCTTAATAGAGATAGAATTTTTTTTATAAATTCAACACTGAATCCTAATAAATATTTTCAGCACATTATAAATAGAAGGCACCCCCAGTCTGCTAAAATGCTTCTAGCAAAGACTTAAAGCTAACAAGACACTATTATAATATCAAACAGCCCATAAAACAGGAAAAATCTAAGGATGTTTGGTCTCATTATTTTGAATCAACATTATAGCTGAGGTCCTAACCAGTGCAACAAGACAAGAAAAATAATTAGCAGGCAAAAATATTAGATAAGAAGTAAAACTATTTTTATTTGCAGATAACACGGTTATGTGCTTTAAAAACTATATTTGAAGCTATTAATAAAAAAATTAGAACTGTAAGTATATTTAAGGTAACATGATATAAGTTAAAATACAAAAAAAGCAATTGTTTTAAAACATAATCTCAATAAAATATTGGAATTTTAATTTCCAAATATCATTAAAATGGCATGCAAGTATTAAATAGGAATAAATTTTATGAAAGTTGCCTAAGACCTCACTACTGAAAACTAGAACATAAAGAATATTAAAGAATGATTAAATAAATGGAAAAATAATTTGTGTGAAATAATTGTGAAAGAATTGATATTGTTAAGATACTGAAGAAACTGACAAGCTGATTCTACAATTTATACAATACAACTTTTTGAACACTACTTTTCAAGAAGGAGAGTGATGCTGTGAGACATTTACTACCAAATATCAAAACATACAAAAATGCAGGGTGTCTGGGTGGCTCAATTGGTTAAGCATCCAACTCTTGATCTCAGCTCAGGCCATGGTCTCACAGTTCATGAGTTCAAGCCCCGCACTGGGCTCTATGCTGATGGCACGCAGCCTGCTTGGGACTCTGTCTCTCCCTCTCCCTCTCTGTCCCTCCAAAGTTCATGCTCTCTCTCTCTCTTTCAAAATAAATAAATAAACTTAAAAAAAACTTACAAAAATGCTTACCTACTGATGGTATTAATCTAAGGACAGATGAATCAATGAATGGAATAAAATCAAGAATTTAGAAATGGATTTGGTTTTCCACATTTGGTTTTCCACAAACCTATCTCTACAATTTAATGGGGAATAGAAACTCTTATCAACAAATGATACTGGAAGAACTGGTATCAATATGGTAAAAAAATATAAACTTGGATCCTATTTTATGTCCTACACATTTCATTTCAGTTGTATCATAAACATAAATGTAAAATCTGAATTTATATACCAGCTAGATGAACACATGGAAGATATCTTTGCAAGTGATAAATACGAAATAAAAACAACCTATGGATTTTTCTCAGGTACAAGCTGAATCTGTCCCAAAAAAGTTCATCAGACTGAAGAGAAATTATATACATGATGAAAAATTGGAACTTCAGGAAAGACAAAATAAATAAATACACTGGTCCAGTTAACAAATGGACTAACACTAGAACAAAAAGGCAAAGATTGTCACATTAGATTTAAAATAAAGAATAAACTATATGGTTTTTAGTGGAAACAATTTAATAAAAAAGGCACAGAGTGACTGCAAAAATGTAGGGAAAGGTATAAAAATTGAATATGAAGCATATTAAAACTACTGGGTCTACAAAGTAAAAAGTGACAAACTAAACAGAGAAATAGAAAAATCAACTTTCATAAATAGAGAATTAACTTCCCTCTCAGTACTTGATAGAACATGTAGAAAATAAATCAATGGAGTTACAAAAGACTTGATCCAATCAACACTGAAAGAATGCTAATAACCAACAACTGCAGCATTTATGTGCAAGAGTTCAGGGAACATTCAAGAAATAAGATACATTGGGCCATAAGAAGAAAATCTTCAACAAACTTAACATAATTGAAACCATACAATAATAGCATATTAGTTTCCTAGGCCAGCTGTAACAAAGTGCCATAAAACAGGTAACTTAAAACAACAGAAATGTATTGTCTCAGTTCTGGAGGCTAGAAGCCTGAAACCAATATGTTACCAGAGCCAATCTGCCTCTGAAACCTGTAGGAGAACCCTTTCTTGCTTTAGCCTCTTTCAATGCCCTAATTACCAACGTAAAGAAATGGTATCATGCTTTATGCATACAACATCTTCAACTGCATATATGCACATTTAGGAGTAATATAAATATTAACTGCTGCAAAGTGTTTCTCAGCTTCACTGTACAATGGGTACAAAAATCATGTAGATTTGCACATTCTCCATATACAAGATTTGGAACACAAAGAGAAGGAACAAAAAGGATGCTTGAAACTACTAGGAAACAATACTTCCTTAAGTAAAAATCTATTGGATTCATGTTGTCTGAGGCAAAAGATAGAACTAGTTAATTAATTTGTGTTTTTTGTCACATAGGGCATTCAAATGTTTCTCACACTTTGAAGCAGTATCCGTATCCAACTCATAAAACTCCTTGCTATTTGGATACATGTTGACACAGAGCAAGACAGGTTGGAAAATGGGTCTTTTTCCTGGATCCAAATAATGTTAGTCACATTAGAACTTATGGTTATGCTTACGGATACATGTCTGAGTGGCAGATGCTAAGTGACAGAAGTTGCTGTATGTTCTTTTTTTTTCTTTAGAAGTTGCTATATGTTTTTTTTAAATAAATTTACCTGTCTTTTGTGTTTGTAATGTGGAATCATCTAAAGCATGGAGCCCAGAGAGGTACCTCTTTTGCTGTATTTTAAATGTGGTTTTGACTACATGAATATAGTAGCTAGAGTAGAGTATGAGTTAATCTTTATGGAAAAACCCCAGTGAGGATCTATCCTGAAGTCAGTATGTAGAGGGAGTATATAGGTATTAATTTGAATGACTATAATAAAATTGTGCCAGTCTCCACTATTATCACATTCTGTCCAACTGATCCAGAGAGATGAAAAGTGAGGCTATAAGGATATTAATTTTAATGACCATCTATGGAAAACTGACCAGTCTCCACACTCATTCTATCCTGCCTTACTCCTCCATGCAGAGAAATGGAAAGGCCATTTCCCTGCCTCCTGCCCCATGTTCAAAATGTGCGTGTGTGCGCGCGTGCACACACACACACACACACACACACACACACACACACATTCCAAAACTGGAGCGTTTAATTCCATGAGTAGTTAGACCTTCACATATTGAATTTGACATGTGAATTAAAGCATTCCCCAGTCAGGCATCTCAGGACACCAAGTCTAATATTCTCATGCTGCATAGAGATCTCTAAAAATGAAGCTTGCCATTAAAAATGTTCAGCCATGTCCCCAGAAACAAAACATCTATTTAGGCTTCACAATCATGTGAGCAGTTTATCAGGAAAAACACCTTCCTACACAATAGCAGAGAAAACCAATTTCAACCTACCTACAATAATCAACCAAACACTTCATTCTGAAGTATATGAGCAGGCGACTAAGATTTAACACATACAATAAAAATCAACAGAATAAAATAGTAAGCTTAAAAACAATGGCAGAATATTGATCCCAGGATAAATATAGTTCAGGAATGAGAAGAAACATTTAAAAATAATTTAATTAATATCCTCAAATAAATATGAGAACATCATATACTGCTAGTGGGAATGTAAAATGGTATAGTCACTTGGGAAAACAGTTTGACAGTTTCTTAAATAACTGAACATGCAACTACCACACAAGCTATCAATTGCACTCCTGGGGATTTATATCAGAGAAATAAAAATTTATATTCATACAAACACGAATACATGAATGTTTATACTAGCTTTATTAGTAACAGCCCAAGGCTGGAAACAATTCTAATATTCTTCAATGGTTGATTGGTTAAATAGTAATACATCCATACGATGGAATATGACTCAGCAATTAAAAGCAAGGAAATAATGATAGATGCAACAACCTGTATGAATCTCCACAGAATTATGCTGCATGAACAAAGCCAAATGCATACTGTGTAAACACTGTATTTACATTAGGTTTCATATGAAATTCTTGAAATTATAAAATTATAAAAATGGTGAACAGATTAAACGTCACCAGAGATTAAGTAAGGAAGGGGTAGAATGGGAGAGAATTGACTATGACTATAAAAAGGCAACATGAGGTATCCTTGTAATGGAAATGCCCTCTATCTTTACTGTATAAATTTCAGTATCTCAGTTAGGATACTGTATTTTAGTTTTGCAAGATGCTCTCATTGTGAAAAATTGGGTAAGGGGTACATGGGATTTCTATTACTTCTTACAACTGCATGTCAATCTACAATTTTCTCAAAAGGAAAAGCGTAATTAAAAACCAAACTGAATGTTGAAAAAAGTATTAGAAAAAATATGATTTTTATATGTAGGTAAACCAATAGAGTTGCTGGAAAAAAAAACACTGAGGAAATACAAGTATTGTAGTAGAGAGAAAGTTAAAAGTAAAATAAAGGTAAAAGCAGTGATAACTGACATAGAAGTTCAATCCCATAAACACAATATACTATGAAGAATTATAAAACAGTAAACAGAAGAAAGAAAGAGGATAAAATTATTAAAGAATTAAGATAGGGGCACCTGGGTGGCTCAGTCAGTTGAGCATCCAACTTCGGCTCAGGTCATGATCTCACAGCTCCTGAGTTCGAGCCCCGCAACAGGCTCTATGCTGACAGCTCAGAGCCTGGAGCCTGCTTCGGATTCTGGGTCTCTCTCTCTCTCTCTCTCTCTCTCTCTGCCTCTAACCCACTTGCATTCTGTCTCTGTGTCTGTCAAAAACAAATAAACATTAAAAAAATTAAATTAAAAAAGAATATGAAAAATTTCCAGAAGTTGGTTGAATGGAGAGAAGTCTGGGAATATGGCAGATTAAGAATATCCTAAACTCACCTCATCCCACAAATTCAACTACATAAAACTCCCATCAGTGTAAATAACCCAGAAAACAAAACAACCTGAAGACTGGCAGAACAAACTCTACTGAAGGTAGAGAAGAGTCCACATCAAAGATGCTAAAAAAACCCCAAAAAACTGGAGAGATGAGATGAGGAGTGAAATGGGTCAAGACCAACCAAGGCAAGAGGAGCCAAATTTCCTAAGTTCTTACAAGCAGTGGGTCTTAAAGCCTGGAATTTTAAAAATCAGCAGTCTTGGTTCTGGGAGTCTGGAGTACAACAGGAATTTAAGTACCCACCATTAAAGAGACACAGCACAATAAACAGCCAGCAGTTTGAAAAAGGCCTGGGACACATGAGAGGGAGAGTGATTTACTCATCTCAAAGCTTGTCCAGGAAAAGCAGGGATCGTAGGGAGACCCCTCCAGAAACAAAAGAGCTAGCAGGCACCATTTCCCTCTCCTGCTCCTCAGCATAAATGCATTGACACCTTCAGGAACCAGAACAGCACCAACACTCCCTACCTAACTTGCTTACACCAAGCACTACCCCCTGGGGATTCTGCAGATCCTCACTTCCAAGACACCCTTGCCTCAGTCCTAGTGCTACAGTCCCCCATCCCTAGAAAACCTGTGCAAAGCTCCCTAGCATTGCATTTTCCAACTTCCGCTTTTTGTGTGGACTTGGTTCTAGTGGCTGTGGTGGCAGGTCACATTTCACAAGCAGATCACTGTACACCTTGTTAAAATGCACCCCACTGGCCAGGAACAGGCTCTACCCAGAACAGGCAAAGAGAGCCTCTATATATATAACTAGAAGAGTTAATACCTATTCTACTCAACCTATTCCAAAAAGTAGAAAAGGAAGGAAAACTTCCAAATTCATTCTGTGAGGCCAGGATTACCCTAACCCCCAAACCAGATAAAGACACTAAAAGAAGAGAACTACAGGCCAATATCTCTGATGAACATACATGCAAAAATCTGCAACAAAATAATAGCAAACTGAATCTAAAAAAAATCATTTTTAAATCATTTAAAATCATATTTTAAATCATTTAAAATCATATTTTAAAAAATCATTCACCACAATAAAGTGGGATTTATTCTGGGAAGGCAAAGGTTGTTCAATATATACAAATCAGTCAAAGTAAAATATCACATCAATAAGAGAAAGGATAAGAACCACGTGGTCATTTCTATAGATGCAGAAAAAGCATTTGACAAAGTACAATATTCACTTATGATAAAAACCTCAAAAAACAGGCTTTGAGGAAACATACTTCAACATTAAAAAGGTAATAGATAAAAAACTCACAACTAATATACTCAATGGGGAAAAAACTTAGAGCTTTTCACCTAGGGTCAGGAACAAGACAAGGATGTTGAGTCTTACCATTTTTATTTGATACGGTCCTGGAAGTCTTGGCCATACAAATCAGACAAGAAAAAGAAAAGGCATCCACATTGGGAAGGAAGAAGTAAAACTTTCCCTATTTGCAGGTGACATGGTACTGTATATAGAAAACCCAAAAGAATTCACCCAAAAAAAAAATACTAGAACTAATAAATGCATTCATTAAATTCACAGGATATAAAATTAATGTACAGAAAACCATTGCATTTCTATATACTAATAGTATAGCAGCAGAAAGAGAAAATAAGAAAAAAATCCCATTTACAATTACACCAAAAATAATAAAATACCTGAGAATAAACTTAACCAACGAGTTGAAAGATCCATACTCTGAAAACTATATAACATTAATAAAACAAATTGAAGACAACACAAAGAAATGTAAATGCATCCCATGCTCATGGATTGGAAGAACAAACATTGTTGGAATTTATATACTACCCAAAGCAATCTACACATTTAATATAATCCCTACCAATATACCACTAGCATTTTTCACAGAACTAGAAGAAACAATTCTAAAATTTTTATGGAACCACAAAAGACCCAAAATAGCCAAAGCAATCTTAAAAAAGAAAAACGAAACTGGAGGCATCATAATTCCAGACTTCAAGTTATATTATATAGCTGTACTAATTAAAACAGCAGGACACTGGCATAAAAATAGACACATAGATTAATAGAACAGAATAAAGAAATAAAGCCACAATCGTATAGTCAATTAGTCTTTGACAAAGGGGACAAGAATATGCAATGGGCAAAAGATAGTTGCTTCAACAAATGATGCTGGGAAAATTGGACAGGTACATGCAAAAGAATGAAATTGGATCACTTTCTTACACCAATCAGAATAGATAAAAACTCAAGAAACAAGCATTGGTGAGGATGAGGGAAAAAAGGAACCCTTGTGTATTGTTGGTGGGAATGCAAGCTGCTGCAGCCACTGTGGAAGGCAATATGGACATTCCACAAAAAATGTATTGCAATTACTGGATCATAGAGTAGTTCTATTTTTCATCTTACACAAAGAATATGAAAGCAATAATTTGAAGAGATATATGCATCCCTATGTTTACTGCAGAGTTATTTATAATAGCCAAACTGTGGAAGCAGCCAAATTGTCCATTGATAGATAAATGGGTAAAGAAGATGTAGTAGATAGATAGAGATAGAGATAGAGATAGAGATAGAGATAGAGATAGAGATAGAGATAGAGATAGAGATAGATAGAGATAGAGATAGAGATAGAGATAGATAGATATAGAGATATAGATACATAGATACATGCAATGGAATACTATTCAGCCATAAAAAGAGTGAAAATTTGCAATTGCAACAACGTGGATAGAGCTAGAGAGTGTAATGTTAATTGAAATATTCCAGAGAAAGACAAACACCATATGACTTCACATATATGAAATTTAAGAAACAAAACAAACAAACAAAGAAGGAAAAAAGAGAGAGACAAACCCAAACACAGACAGTTAACAGAGAGATGGGGGGGATGGGTGAAATAGGTGAAGGGGATTAAGAGTACGTTTCTCGGGGCGCCTGGGTGGCGCAGTCGGTTAAGTGTCTGACTTCAGCCAGGTCACGATCTCGCTGTCCGTGAGTTCAAGCCCCGCGTCAGGCTCTGGGCTGATGGCTCAGAGCCTGGAGCCTGTTTCCGATTCTGTGTCTCCCTCTCTCTCTGCCCCTCCCCCGTTCATGCTCTGTCTCTCTCTGTCCCAAAAATAAATAAAAAACGTTGAAAAAAAAATTAAAAAAAAAAAAGTACATTTCTCTTGATGAAAACTGAGTAATATATGGAACCATTGAATCATGAGAGTGTACACCTGAAACTAATATAACACTGTATATTAACTACACTATAATAACAAAAATTCCAACAGTTGAAAAAATTCAGAAATCTTTAGAATCAAAGGATAATGTTTGGTCTTCTTATTTAGATAAGAACAGTATGTCTATCAGGAAGTTTTACTGGTTTTTTTTGGTATAAAGTTTTCATCTTTGTGGTTAAATTTATATAGCAAAATAAAATTTTAATTCTTGAACCTGTTTTAATATGCATCTTTATTTTCTGTTTAGAATAAACTATTTGGATATTGCAGATGTACTGGAAAATTCTTTCTAGTCTATTAGTAATTTTTTGACAGAAATTTCAAACCATTTGAAAGAATTATGTTTTTATCAATTTCCAATATTTATATCTCTTTATTTTTTGTCTTAATGCAATGGTTAGGTCTTCCAGCAAAATAAAAAATTATAAAAATAATTATGTTATTCTTCTTTTTTAATATAATTTGTCAAATTGGCTTACATACAACACCCAATGCTCATCCCAACAAGTGCCCTCCTCAATGCCCATCACCCACTTTCCCCTCTCCCCAACCCCCATCAACCCTCAGTTTGCTCTCTGTATTTAACAGTCTCTTATGGTTCGCCTCCCTTCCTCTATTTGTAACTTTTTTTTTCCCCTTCCCCTGCCCCCTGGTCTTCTGTTAAGTTTCTCAGGATCCACATATGAGTGAAAACATATGATATCTATCCTTCTCTGACTGACTTATTTCACTTAGCATAATACCCTCCAGTTCCATCCACGTTGCTGCAAATGGCCAGATTTCATTCTTTCTCATCACCAAGTAGTATTCCATTGTATGCATAAACCACATCTTCTTTATCCATTCATCAGTTGATGGACATTTTGGCTCTTTCCATAATTTGGCTATTGTTCAAAGTACTTCTATAAACTTTGGGGTACATGTGCTCCTATGCATTAGCACTCCTGTATTGTTATTCTTGATTTTGGATGAATTATTAATATTTTGATATTAAGTATGATTTTGTTCTACGTTTATAGTTTTGACACATTTATAAAATCAATGATGTTCTGTCTTAATTTGCTATAAATTGTTTTTAAAGCTTACTTTTTTTTTTAGTAATCTCCACACCCAGCGTGGGACTTGAACTTACAACCCTTAGACCAAGGGATGCATGCTCTTCTGACTGGGTCAGCTAGGCAAGCCTGCTATAAATTTTTAATATACATCAAGATGCATACTGATTATGAATATTAAATAGCATAATAAATTAAGATTAAAAGTTGTAAAACTATAATTTTGAATTTAAAAATAAAAATAAAAATATATTTAAATTAAATTAATTATAAATTAGTGGAAAAAGTAAAATTAAATCAAGTTTAAATTTATATAATAAAAAGGGATGTTAGTATGAAAACATTAAGAGATGCAAACTATCTAGATTAAACTGGAAGTTCTATTCATATTAAGTCAGCCAAAATTGTTTGATACCAGGTACCAATATTCTTCCCCAATATGCACATCTCTTTTTTTTTTCATTTTTAAATTGAAGTATAATTAACATACAGTGCTATATTAGTCTCAGGTATACAATATGATTCAACATTTCTATATATTATTCAGTGCTCATGGAGCTGTGTTCTCTTAATCCCTTTTATCTATTTCACACATGCCCCCACCCACCTCCTCTCTGGCAACCACCAGTTTGTTCTCCGTATTCAAGGATATGGTGGGGGGGTTCCTGTTTTTTTTCTTGGTTTGTTAATTTGTTTTATTTCTTTAATTCCACATTAGTGAAACAATTTGATATTTGTCTTTCTCTATCTGACTTATGAAACCGATACAAGTCTCTTGATGTCATGAAAGTTGTTCCTCTTTCTGACCTACCAATTCAATCAAATGACTTTTAAATGATAAAAAAGATAAGCTCTTCTTTTTTTCCCCTGGGAATAAGAAGTCAGAAACTTAAACTAGGTGGGAAATCAGGATCAGCTCAGCTACTAAGGATTCTCATAATGGTTAAAAGCCATTTCTATTTTTTTTTTAATTTCACACATGTTTTCCCTTATTTACTAAAAAGCAAATGGTTGTTGACTATTCAGATTATGTAGAACTTCAGCTAAATGGTACTTAATCAGGAAGACTGTATATTAGGAAGCACACAAAGGTATCAGAAATAATGATATGTACATAGCAATTCATATAAAAGTGTAGAAATTATGCCAGAAAATAAAACTTGAAGAGACCATTCTGAACAAAAAATTATAGTAACAATTCACTACATCAGTTTTCTCTTTTCATGCTTTGTTATAAAGCCTAAATTTATATTTTCTTCCTGCTCCTTTCAAGAAGATGAATAAGTTATGCAAAATAAAGTACACCAATATTCAAATTATAAAGAAAAGCACAGGTTTGAAAATAATTTGACAATGAGATAAGCAAAAGGGTCCAATTAAACAAACCCTTGGGCAAATTACTATTTCTTTTACCAACTCATTCTTTTTCATAACCTATATAAAAAAATATCCTTGACCACCTAGGTGTTTTTTAGTCTATTTTAATTAAAAAAGCAGTATTTATTAACAACACTCCATAGCTGACAATTTTAATGCTCCTATCAAATTCAGGCAAGAAATTACTAAATTCATAAATGTACTTTTATTGCATTTTAATGGAAATGAAATTAGATCTGTCTTATCAGAGGTGGGACCAGTCAACACTAAAAGAAGCAGAAGTATTGCCAAATAGTCAATTTACATAAATAAATTTGCCTCCTCTATGAATCAGGAAGTCTTTTCATGAGGGCTTGAAAAGCAACATCACTCCCCAAACTGACTTTGAATTGATGGACTAGTGGTGAGCCTGATAAGATTGAACCAAAACCTTTCTTCTTTTTTTCTCCATACTAGGTACATTTTAAGCTTTGCTTTTCCCATGATACCTATCTAAATGTTAATACTGCACATCGTTTCCATACTATTATTGCATTCCTAGGAAGAAATGCATATCCTGTACACAGCAACTCTGTTCAATCTAGAATAATAGATATTCTGAAATACTTAGTCCTGAATAATTCATTTATACAATCCACAAAATGATGATTGGAAAGCTTGCTTTTAAAGGATTTTACTAACTTTCATTGAAAGATACTATATAAAATGACTAGATGATGTAGCAAATCTTATTGTCCAAAAATGTACATAAAGGGCACTTCTTTGTTTTTTATGAAAACACTAACCCTCACTGAATCATACACAAAATTGTTCTTCAAATTAGAATAAATTCTTAAAGGTTCTCTACGCCAAATTCCCACCAGATTAAAAACTAATTTCTTCTATATCATACTTAACAAGAGGCTATTTCATGTCCATTGGAATTCCTACAGTAACAGAGTGTACTGTGTAGTGTTGTCTCCTGATTAGGTATTCACAATTGCCCATTTTTAATGCTCTCCTTTGTATTGAACAAACTTTAATAAGGTATCTCTCTTCCCTAAAGGTCCCTGAATTCTGCTAGTCCTCAAATCTGAGCAAGCACTAAAAAGCCAAAAATATTGCCTTATCAACTTATCCTCAGAATCAGCTGACTACAGTGAAACACACTGATTTCCTGACAGACCTCTCTAATCATTTCCTCTCATTTGCCTGACTTCCCCATACTTACTGCTTACACCTCCCTAAAAAAGAAAAGCCTTTTTGTTTGCTTTTGAGACACTTGCAGATTTCTGAGATCAGAGGGTCTAGACTATTGCAAGAGTCTTTCTTCTAAATAAATCTCTACTTATTTAAGTCTGGATTTGTGTATGAAATTCCATGAGGAGGGGCCAAGATGGCAGAACAGCATGGAAGCTTTTTTTGCATTTCTCATTGCTGAAATGCAGCCAGATCAACAGTAAACCATTTTTCACACCTAGAAACTGATCTGAGGACTAACACAACAATCTACACAACTCGAACCACAGAACTTGGCAGATATGCAGCCCAGAGAGGTGAACCAGGGGAGAGAGAAGCCATGGAGGGCAGGGAGCTGTTTTGCTTGCAGAGAGAGGATGGAGATGGGGGGAGAGTATGAGAAAAGCACCCCACCCACATAAGCAGCTGGAGAGAAAGTGGAAGAGTGGAAATAGTTGCAGGGACTGAACAAAAAAGGGAGAAAGGAGACAGGAGAGGGTTTAAATTCCATCAAGACTCTATAAACGCGGAGCACAGAGTCTGAAACTTCACAGCTCGATACCTGGAGGTGCTCTGGTGGGGAGGGCAAATACCCAAGAGCAGAGAGTGAGGTACGACGAGTCCACGGGCCACACAGGGAGTGGCAGTTCCCCTGTGGGGAGGACATTTGGTAGAGCCCACCCTACAGGCAAAGGTCCCAGCAGACCCTGGAGTACAACCACATTTGCTGGTTGTTGGAACGGGGATGTTAAGGGGGAAGCCTGGCGGTAGATGTGTGCTGTGATTTTCCATAAACCCTTAAATACTGCTGCTACATGATCATGTGAACTTTTTCTGGGTCGGGCTGGCACCCAGCTGCAGTCTCTGGGCACAGGTAGCAATGTGGTCTCATGAACGATCCTAGGGATGGGCCAGCACCCGGACATTGCTCAGCAAGACCCTCCCCCAGAGGATCTGAGCAGGTCAACGCTGCAGTTCCTCAGAAAGGAGGGGTTGGAAAGAGGGGCTAACATGGCAGAGAAGTAGGGGGAACCAAAGTTCCCTCATCTCTCAAATAAAGCCGTCTTGAGGCCAAAGAACTTTGAACCCCAAGAGTCCGGGAGGAAAAGAGACACAGTTGATTCTAGGGACCTAGCGTGACAACCTGATGGGCCATAGGTGGGGCACTTCAGGGAATAGACAGTGTGCCCACAGTGGAGGCAGTTCCATGTACACCAAATCACGCTCCTCCACTCCTGGTAACTACATACCTACTGGAGGGGGATTGATGCTGATGAACCAGACGGCCCCTCCTCCAGACCAGCACTGTTGCATTGCCTGGTTTAATTGTCGGACAATTCTTATTATATAGATATATTCTTCCTTCCTTTTCTTCTTCTTATCTCTTCCCTCCTCTAGTCTGGTTATTCTGGTTGTTGGTTTGTTTAAGCACACATATTTCACCCGTTCTCTTGATACATGTTCTACTCCTCCTTCCTTGTTTTCCTTTCTCTCTCTCTGGATTAAGCCATATAGTTTCTCAGTCTGGGCAAATTTATCTTCTCTTATTTTTCCCCACCTTCTTCTTTAATTTCCTTACTCTCTCTCTGGATTAAGCCCTATAGTTTCTTTGATCCAATTTTATTTTCTCTTCTTTTTCCCCACCCCCATCTTTATTTTTGTTTCTATCTCTTTGGATTAAGCCTTATAGTTTCTCTCTGTCTGGACAACTTTATCTTCTTTTTCCCTGCCTCCTTTATTTTCCTTTCTCTCTGGATTAAGTCTATAGTTTGTCTGCCTGGTCAATTTTTATTTTTTTCTTTTTACCCAACCCTGTCATTTCTCTCTTTGTATGGGATAAGGCCTCTTCCATTAGCACCACCTCTACCCTGTTGTTTACTTGTAGCTAGTGTTTCTGGCTTTGTGTGTGTGTGTGTGTGTGTGTGTGTGTGTGTGTGTGTGTGGTGTGTGTGTGTGTGTGTGTATTTGTTTGTGTGTTTGCATGTTTTTGTTTTTTGTTTGTTTGTTTTCTTTTCCAGGATTACTTCAAGGAACAAATCAAAGCACACCTGGTGGAGGTTCCAAAACATCACTAAAAGTAGGGAGATGAAGTAACCAAAGTCACACTCTCCAAAAAACACCTCCTGAAGGGCCAGGCCCTGGAGAGTGTATGATCCTTCTTTAATATGGTAGTGCTCACAGGTGCAAGGCATATAACAAGCTTTTAAAACACACAGGGACAGAAAACTAGCCAAAATGATGGAAGAATTCTCCTCAAAAGAAATTCCAGGAAGAAATGACAGCTAAAGAGTTGCTCAAAACAGATATAAACAATATAACTGAACAAGAATTTAGAATAATAGTCATAAGATTAATTGCTGTGCTTGAAAAAAAGCATAGAAGACAGCACAGAATCTACTGCTGCAGAGACAAAGGAACTGAAAAATACTCATGATGAATTAAAAAATGCTATAAATGAGGTGCAAAATAAATGGGAGGTGGTGACAGGATTGAAGAGACAGAGGGGAAAATAGGTGAAATAGAAGATAAAATTATGGTAAAAGATGAAACTGAAGAAAAGAGAGATAAAAAATTCTGGATCATGAGGGGAGAATTAGAGAACTAAGTCATTCAATGAAACAGAACAATAACCCTATCATAGGAGTTCCAGAAGAAGAGAGAGAAAGGGGCCAAAGATGTGCTTGAACACATAATAGCTGAGAATTTCCCCGATCTGGGGAAGAAAACAGACACTGAATTCCAGGAGGCACAGACATTCCCTTCAGATATAACTTGAATTGATATTCTTCATTACATATTATAGTGAAATTGGCAAAATACAAAGATAAAGAGAGAATTCTGGAAGCAGCTAGGGACAAACAGGACTTAACCTACAAGGGTAGACACATAAGGGTAGTAGCCGACCTATCTACTGAAACTTGGTAGGCCAGAAAGGAGTGGCAGGAAATTTTCAACATGATGAGCAGGAAAAATATGCAGTCAAGAATCCTTTATCCAGCAAACTTGTCACTCAGAATAGAAGGAGAGATAAAGGTTTTCCCAAACAAACAAAAACGGAAGGAATTTATCACCACTAAACCAGCCCTACAAGAGATCCTAAGGGGGATTCTGTGAGTGAAATGTTGCAAGGACCACAAAGTACCAGAGACATCACTACAAGCATGAAACCTACAGATAACACAATGACTCTAAACCCATATCTTTCAATAATAACACTGAATGTAAATGGACTAAACGCTCCAATCAAGAGACATAGGGTATCCAAATGTATAAAAACAACAACAACAACAACAACAACAAAACAAAACAAGACCCATCTAGTTGCTGTCTAGAAGAGACCCATTTAGACCTGAGGACACCTTCAGATTGAAAGTGAGGGGATGGAAAACCATCTATCATACTACTGGAAGTCAAAAGAAAGCTGGAGTAGACATACTTTATATCAGACAAACTAGATATTAAACGAAAGGCTGTAACAAGAAATGAAGAAGGGCATTATATCATAATTATGGGGTCTGTCCATCAAGAAGAGCTAACAATTATAAATGTCTATGCACCGAATTTGGGAGTACACAAATATATAAAACAATCACAAACATAAGCAATGTTATTGGTAAGAATGTGGTAATTTCAAGGGACTTTAATACTCCACTTACAACAAAGGACAGATAATCTAGACAGAAAATCAATAAAGAAACAATGGCCCTGAATGATACACTGGACCAGATGGGCTTGACAGATATATTTAGAACTTCAGATATATTTAGAACATCCATGAGGATGGAATTGGAAGGTATTATACAGAGTGAAATAAGTCAGTCAGAGAAGGACAGATATCATATGTTTTCATTCATATGCGGATCTTTTTTTTATATGAAATTTATTGTCAAATTGGTTTCCATACAATACCTAGTGCTCATCCCAACAGGTGCCCTCCTCAATGCGCATCACCCACTTTCCCCTCTCCCCAACCCCCCATCAACCCTCAGTTTGCTCTCTGTATTTAAGTCTCTTATGGTTTGTCTCCCTTCCTCTGTTTGTAACTTTTTTTCCCCCTTCCTCTCCCCCATGACCTTCTGTTATGTTTCTCAAGATCCACAGAAGAGTGAAAACATGGTATCTGTCTTTCTCTGTATGACTTATTTCACTTAGCATAACACTCTCCAGTTCCATCCACAGTGCTACAAAAGGCCATATTTCATTCTTTCTCATTGCCAAGTAGTATTCCATTGTCTATATAAACCATATCTTCTTTATCCATTCATCAGTTGTTGGACATTTAGGCTCTTTCCATCATTTGGCTATTGTTGAAAGTGCTGCTATAAACATTGGGGTACAAGTGCCCCTATGCATCAGCACTCCTGTATCCCTTGGGTAAATTCTTAGCAGGGCTATTTCTGTGTCATAGGGTAGATCTATTTTTAATTTTTTGAGGAACCTCCACACTGTTTTCCAGAGTGGCTGCACCAGTTTGAATTCCCACATATATGTGGATCTTGAGAAACTTAACAGAAGACCATGGTGGGAGGGAAGGGGAAAAAATAGTCACAAACCGAGAGGGAGGGAGGCAAACCACAAGAGACTCTTAAATACAGAGAACAAACTGAGGGTGGATGGGTGTGTGGGGGAGAGGGAAAATGGGTAATGGGCATTGAGGAGGGCACTTGTTGGGATGAGCACTGAGTTTTGTACATTAGCCAATTTGACAAATTATATTTAAAAAATGTCAAAGCCCAATACTTGGTATTTTAAATAATTCATATGCCTAGGAACTGGTTTTCTTGCCCTATGCTAATTGCTACTTGCATTCCACTTTCCCTATTCTTTCCTTTTCAGTACACATCATGGACTTAAACTCTAATATTCTAACAGATATAAAATTCTAAATCATTGGTACCCTTGTCCAACCTCATGGCTATTTGTAATATTTCCACATGCAATATTTCCTTTCATATTTTAGCTATAATGTACACTTCTAACAGAATCAGTGCCTAAAGTATGTTTCATCAAGCATCGTTACTCTGCTGAGTAGCCACTAGTATCTATTTGCTCTCTATTAAGTGCCCATATTCCTTAAACTAAGTTCTTCTACAGTAGAGCAGGAGCATAGCCACCAATTTAATTTAAATGTTTTGATTTGGGGAACATACAGGAATAGTTTAAACATGTATATATGCAAAGATAAAATTGTCCAAAAACAAGACAACTGTAATTCAATTAGTTTGATTGCACCAACAAAGCATTTGGTTACCAAAGTAGGAGCCCAGGACAGGGTGCTCCAGGATAGGCTACTTTGGTAGAAAGATTATTTTGAGTTACAAGTAATCAAAAAACCCAGCATATACAGGGAAAACACTATTAATGGAGAATCCCCTTTAACGAAGGAACTTATCTGCATAATAGGGCAATCGTGTTTTTCCAAACATCTCTTTTCACCTTCTTGCTAATTAGCTTTCTCCCCTTTGTATGCTCAGGCCATACCACTCTCCTTAGCCCATATCATCTTGTTGCCTCAGTTTTTGTAATTTCACTTCTATGTAGATTCCCCATATGTATAACTACTAAATTTGTTTTTCCCCTGTTAATCTGTCTCATGTCAATTTGATTCTAAGTCCACCTAGAAGGACCATAGGGCAGAGGAATGTCTTTTTCCCTGATACCATATACTCTTTTTCATCTTGCTATGAATTGGATTTTTTCCCTTTGAAGTCCTGGGCCCCTATCTGCTTCTCCTCGGTTAAGAATGACAAAAAGTACCTCATTTTGCCAGACTGACTTTGGAATTTCCATTTTTGTATAGATTCTCCTTATATACAAAATTAAATTTGATTTTCTTCTGTTAATCTGTCTTATGTCAATTTGATTCTTAGTCCAACCTGAAGGACCATGAGAGAAGACGAAATTCTTGCTCCCTGACACTAGGCATATATGTGAAAGAATAGAATTCTGGAACTCACATCTTCAACTTTCACATAATATACATGATCTCAGAGTCAGAAAGTTTCCTAATATAAATATTAAAAAATAAACATTATAAAGCTAATATTTGGACATGTGCTATTGACCCTATTTGACTAGCTGAATTAGAACAACCTTACTTTCAAAAATCAACAGAGAAGCAGGGTAAAATATTGTTTTAATATTTTTTAAATTTTGGAATATTTTATACTGATTGCAATGGTGGTTACATGATCTACACATGCAATACAATGGCAGAGAACTAGATATACGTATTGTACCACTGTCGATATCCTTATTTTGATATTACTATAGCAATGTAAAATAAACCACTGGAGGAAACTGGATGAAGGGCAAAATGTATCTCTCTGTACCATTTTTGTAACTTCCTATGAAAGTACAATTTATTTTAAAACAAAAACTTTAAAAACTTTTTTAATGTTTATTTTTGTGAAAGAGGGAAAAAGAGAGAGAGAGAGCTTGAGTGGGGAAGGCACAGAGATAGAAGAGAGAGAGAAGGGGACAGAGGACCCAAAATGGGCTCTGTGCTGACAGCAGAGAGCCCAATGTGGGGCTCGAACTCAGGAACCATGAGATCATGACATGAGGCGAAGTCAGTCACTTAACTGACTGAGCCACCCGGGTGCCCCAAAACAAAAACTTTTTGTTAAAAAAAATATGTCTGAAGGTATCAGAAAAATACAAATAAAGGCAAAAGTAGAGGGGTCAAGATCCTAGAGAGAAGTGAAACACAGAGACATGAACCAAACAGTTGGTACTACACATCTTCTATAGGAATTTACAAATTCATAACTGAGAGCCAAAAAGCAAAGAATTTGAACATCGCTTTAAACATTTTCATGGAGCTAAAGAGACAGAAATTGGAGTTGAGGGCTGGTCAACATGGCTGGGCCTTGTAAAATAATCTAGTTTAAGGATGAACCAAAAATAGACCAGCCTTCCCAAAGACTGAAACTCTGCCCAAATTGAGTTTGATTTGACTGACTTTAATCAGCTGAAACACTGATAGAATAAAAGTAATCTCCACCTAGCTAAGAGGTCAGATGCAAAGGCCTCAAACTATCTCTATATTTTTTCATATACGATATTTCACATTAAAATTTTAAAAAGTAACAGACAAAGTCTCAAGATTAAATGATCCAAAGTCAAGAAAAAAAATGAAAAATACAAAGATAACCACAAGGGATCCAGATCATGGATTTGTCAGACATAGCCTTTATATTAATAAAACTCTATATAATACTTAGGGAAAACTTAATAACAAATACATAAATACATAAAATATACATATGGAAACCTATAAACATCTCCTAGAAGACAAAAGAGGATGATACACAAAAATGGAAGATATCACTTGCTCTTGATTATGACATGCCAAAACAATAAAGATTTGATGTCTCCCCGATTCCTAAGTTAATGTATAAATTTAATAAAATCTCAATAGCAATACCAGGAAGACTTTTTCAATAACTAGATAAGGTAGTTTTGAAGCTCATGTAAAAAATAATATTCACAAACACATACGACAACTAGGAGAAATATGAGCAATGAGGGGAGGGAATTTTGAAATATACTATTTTTCTGGGGTGCCTGGGTGGCTCAGTCGGTTGGGCGTCCAACTTCGGCTCAGGTCATGATCTCGCATTTTGTGGGTTCGAGCCCCACAATGGGCTCTGTGCTGACAGCTCAGAGCCTGGAGCCTGCTTTAGATTGATACTGCTTACAGTATCTCTGCCCCTCCCATGCTTATGCTCTGTCTCTCTCTGTCTTTCAATAATAAATAAGTGTTTAAAAAAAATAAATAAAATAAAATGAAATGAAATGTAAAGCTTCTAAATTAAAACCAGGTTAGGGGCAACTGGGTGGCTCACTCAGTTAAGCGTCTGACTTGATTTCAGCTCAGGTCATGGATCTCAACATTTGTGAGTTCGAGTGCCACATGGGGTCCTTGCTGACAGTGCTGAGACTGCTTCAGATTCTCTCTCTCCTTTTCTCTACCCCTCCTCTACACATGTGTGTACTCTCTCTCTCTCAAAATAAATAAATAAACTAAAAAATAAATAAAACCAGGTTATATTGGTTGACCAACAAGAGAGATCAGTGGAATAGAAGAGAAATTCCAATAGATAAGAACGTAGTAAAATTTATTACACAACAAAGGTAGCATCTCAAATATCCAGGACAGATATAGGAATTTTTATCAAATCATGTCAGGATGACTAAATAGTAATGTAGATAATGATAAAATTGTATCCATACCTCACCCAATACACAGGAATAAAATCCAAATGAATCAATTAT
>NW_024420442.1:5137841-5189187 GCF_014898765.1 Herpailurus yagouaroundi | reverse complement strand
AATGGGTATAGCAATGACTCAAATGGCAACACAGTAAAAAGAAATACTGATAAAATGAACTTCAAAAAAATTAATTAAACAAATCTGCCCATGGCAAAAGAAAAAAGCAGTATCAATAGATAATACACTGGGAGAACATATTTGTAACAACATAATCAAGGAAAATCACATGCTTTTGAGAGAGAGGCAAAGTGCAAGTGGGGAAGGGCAGAGAGAGAGAGGGAGACACAGAATCTGAAGCTGTCAGCACAGAGCCTGATGTGGGGCTTGAACTCGTGAACCGAGATCATGACCGGAGCTGAAGTTGAACACTTAACCGACTGAGCCACCCAGTTGCCCCAAGAAAAATCACTTATAAAAGGAAAGATATTTAAAAGGAAAAAATACCAAAAATTGATAGGAAATGGGAAAAAATCATCAACAAAAAAATGACAAAAATATTATAAGAGGACTTAAGAAATATAAAAATGCTAAACTTTACCTAAGGTAAATGTGAATTAAAGGATATTCTTTCATATCTTTAAGCTTGTGGAGTGTCCAAAATATAGACAACACAAGCTATTGCAGTGGCTGTAGGGAAACAAGAACACTCATATATTGCTGGTGGAAATGCAAAATATTACGACTCTTCTGGAAAGGAACTTACCAATATCAAACAAAATTTCATATGCATTTACATTTTGACCAAACAATATCAAGAAATTTAGCTCCAAGATATGCCATCAACATCAAGAAAATACATTTGTATGCTGTTATGGTTTAGAATATTATTTGTTCTATCGAATAATAAATCATTGTTTTAACAATGCAAAACTCCAAACATCAGCAGTAGGTTGATTAAACTATGTTATATACAGAAGTCCATCCTTATCCACAGGGATACGTTCTACAAACCCCCAGTGGATGCCTGAACCTGCAGATAGTACCACACCCTATATATACTATGATTTCCTACACATACATAGCTATGATAAACTTTAATTTATAAATTAGGCACAATAAGAGATTAACAACTATAAGTAATAATAAAATATAATTATAGCAATATAATTTAATAAAAGTTCTAAGACCCTGTTCTCTCTCAAAATACTGTACTGTAATCTTCATGCTTTGTCATGTGATGATGTGAGATAATGAAATGCCTCTGTGATGAGATGAAGTGAGGTGAATGACATAGGCATTGTGATGTACCATCAGGCTATTCATGACCTTCTGATGGTATGTGAGAAGGAGCATAATCTGCTTTGGGAACTTGCTTGACTACAGATCAGTGAAACTATGGAAAGAAAACCATGGGTAAGGGGGTACTAATTATACACAATGGATTACTATGTAGCTATAAAGGAATAAGGATGATCTCTATAGACTGATTTGGTGGATTTTCAAGATGAATTTTCAGGGGGAAAAAGTACGCTGCTTTAATATATAATTCGCTTAGTTTTTTTAAAAAAAGTCCATAAAAAGGATAACCAAGATCCAGTGAACTGGCTATCCACAGGCAGGGACTAAGAACAGGATAGAATGGAGAGGCGACTAAGTGACACTTCTCTGAGACATTTTGCTATAAATTCGAAATTTACAAGCATATTGACTGATTATATTATAAAAAATAAAACAAAACCAATAAACATAAAATCAAATCAAATAAAACAAAAATACTGAACACAATGGAATCAAGTGTATAAAGACTTAAGGGAAAAAAAACCCACACAACCTCAGACATATACCCACAGACCAAAGATAGGAAAAAATGTAATGAAATCAACTTCATTTAGTATGTGTTCACTTAGTATTCTTTTGGTAGTGGTAAAGGTAAAGTAATTCTGTACATTTTAGGTTTTGGTGTTCCATAGAAGGAAATACTTTCCTTTGGAAGGGGGCATGGTTCTCAATGCAAAGGAAGAACGACACAAATATGCAAAGAGAGAAGGCAAACAAGATAATGTGATCTTGAATACTGGATTAGAATTACAAATTTTTAGCACATACTGCCTAAATCTGGTACAATGAAAACAAAAATGAAAAGTTTTCTAATAGATAATAACATAATTGAAAATAAAATCAAGAACCCACATATTGAAAATCTAAAGACAAAAGAGGAGGAGAACAAGACAGAGAAAGAGAAAGAGAGTGACAGAGATAGAGACAGAGAGAGAAGAAGAAAAGGTAAAAGGAAGGAAGAAAAAAGAGAAAGAAAGGAGAAGGGAAAACTTTAATTCATCATAGAAGATGACTAATGTACAGGATAGGATAGGATAGTAAGAAAATCACCATTTTGCAAGCATTAGGTAATAGCTGATCAAGGCAATAATCATCAATGGATGTTAACATCATTGGGTGAAAACCTGTTGGTTAACAATATATTTACACAGTTCTCAAGTAACCCTTAACAAATTACTTACTGATTAAAAATGGAGTAACATTTAAGTAGAGAAATATGGAGGGCCCCACTTAAACAAGTGACCCAAGTTAATATCACCAATTATAGAACAGCCTAATACCATGTGCCTCCTGATTTGAGAAATTGAGACCAAACCAGCACCATTCATCTAGTATTGCTTCTAAAATAAAACGTGAAACTAGAAATGAGAATACACTCAGATAAACTGAGATTGAGGGACGTTCTATAAAACAACTGGACTGCATTCTTATCAAAAAAACCAACAACAACAAAAAAAAGTTGAGGTACTATTTCAGGTTCAAGTAGCCTAAAGATATGTAAATGCAAGGTGTGATTCTGGTTTGGATCTTGAATTGAAAAAAATTAAATTCAATGAATCATATTAGTAAGGCAATTGGAGAAATTAGATAAGGACTATATATTAGATAATAATGTTGTAACAATGCTAACTGCTCTGATTTGATAATCGTATTACATGTGTACAAGAATATCCTTGTTCTCAGATATATGTGGTGAGATATTTAGGGGTTGTATTAGTTTGCTAGGGCGGCCACAACAAATTGCTACATATTTGGTGGCCTAAAACAATAGAAATGTATTCTCTTCGAGTTCTAGAGGCCAGAAGCCTGAAATCAGATTGCCAGCAGGGCCATGCTACCTCCAAGGGCTCTATGGCAGAAACTTTCCTTGGTTCTTCCAGGTTCTGGGAGCTCCTGGTGCTCCTCAAGTATCATTGTCTCCATTCCAGTCTCAGCCTACATCGCCACATGGCCTTTTCTCCTGGGTCTGTTTTGTTTTTTCCTTTTCTGTCTCTTATAAATACATCATTCATTGGATTTAGGACCATCCTAATCAAGTATCATCTCATCTGAAGAGCTTTATCTTAAGTGCATCTGCATAGAACTTAATTCAAAATAACATAGTAATTCTGAGGTTCTAGTCTGGCATATATTGTGGGGAGCCACTATTCAACCTAACTACAGGGGTGGAGGGTCACCTTTGCAAAACACACTTAAGAGGTTCAGCAAAGTAATAAATAATAATGAAGTGGCACACACACGCACGCATGAATACAAGCACACAAAGCACTAAAGCAAGCGCAGCAAAATAGCTGCATAGCTGATGAGTTTATGTGTAGGATACAGTAAGAGCATTCAGTGTAATATTCGAAATTTTTCTATATCATGCACTGTTGATAATCTAATATCAACTGAATAACTGATACAACATATTCAATAAAACAAGAAAAAAAGAAGGCTTTAAAAATAAAATATGAATTCATAACAACAAATTATATAATTAACAAAGAAAACAACTGAAAATAATGAAATCCAAAGATGTGCAAAACAGTGTATTAAACACAGATGAGGCAAAGATTATTAAACTGGCACACAGTTTTATAATGTGTATACTGAGTAAAGGACAAAGAGGGAAAGAAGGGTGGGAAATTTAAAAAGAGTTAGGAGAAATGATTTATATACATATGCATGACAAGTAACCAAAAGAGAGGTGACAGAGGAAAGGGCAGAAGAAATATTTGAATAGAAGGCCACAGTATCAGTGAGAATTACAAAACAAAAGAAGAATATGTATAAGCAAATTCACATATAGAAAGATCATAGTAAAATTCCTGCAAACAGGAGTAATCATGGATAAAAGGGCATGATCAGAAAAATAGCAATAAGAAAACTGGCAGCTGTCATTAAACAGAAATTAGAATGATGCCAAACTAATACAATGAGGAAAGGATAGTTTTTCTCAATGACTGGCAGCAGAAGAACTGTCTTTATTTTTTTTTAAATGAACAAATATTAAGATAGGTGCACAAATATTAAATTAAGATAGATCACATATATAAATGTAAAAATTCACATTATGAAGGGGCACCTGGGTGGCTCAACCGGTTGAGTGTCCGACTTCAGCTCATGTCATGATCTCACGGTTCATGGGTTTGAGTCCTGCTTTGAGCTCTGTGCTGATAGTTCAGAGCCTGGAGCCTGCTTCCGATTCTAGGTCTCCCTCTCTCTCTGTCCTTCCCCTGCTTGCGCTCTGTCTCTCTCTCTCTCAAAAATAAATAAACATTTAAAAAAAATAATGAAACTACAGGAAGAAAAACAAAGAATTCCTTCATGATTTGGGGGGTAGAAAAATATTGCTTAAACAGGACATAAAGAATAAATATCATTAAAATAAAATATAAAATTCTGTCTCTTATCAACATTAAAACCTTTGCTCTTGAGAATATGTTATTATGGAAATAAAGAGAGACCATAGACTTGGGAGATTATACTCATAACATAAATATGAAAAAGAAGTTGTATTCAGAATATATAAAAATGCCTACAATTCGAAATTTAAAAGACAGAAATTTTAATTTAAAAATAGGCAATACTTCTCATTAGAAACTTGACAGAAGACATAGAATGGCTAAATAAAACATGAAAAGCTGCTAAGCATCAGTAGCCATTTGGGAGTTACAAAGTAAACCACAAAAAGACATCACTTTACCCTCATTAAAATAGCTAAAATGAAAACAAATGGCAAATTCAAGTTAGGGTAAAGATGTAGAATAGCTTAAAGCCTTATACATTGTGGCTGTGAGTACAAAATGGTATAAATCACCTTTTGATTTTTAAATCTGAAATTATATGAATTTTATAAATTATAAATCTGAAAAACACATTTTTCACTTTTTTATACAAGTTAAAGCTCAACCTATTACCTATTACCCAGTATTTCTACCCTTGGTTATTTCCTAAAAGGAAATAAAAACCTATGTACACATAAAGACTTATATAGCAATTTCATACCTTCTCTATTTAAAATAAGCTGTCTAGGGGCACCTGGGTGGCTCAGTTGGTCAAATATCTGCCTTCAGCTCAGGTCATGATCATGCAGTCCGTGAGTTCAAGCCCCACGTTGGGCTCTGTATTCACAGTTCAGAGCCTGTAGCCAGCTTTGGATTCTGTGTCTCCCTCTCTCTCTGTCCCTCCCCCACTGGTACTCTGTCTCTCTCAGTCTCAAAAATAAGTGAACATTAAAAAAAATAAAGAAATAAATAAATAAAATAAGCTGCCAAGTTAGAACTAAAATAGGGAAAAATACAAATCGTCATTAAGAAGAGAATTTTGAACTATGATATATCCACATAATGGAAGACTATTCAGAAACAAAAATTAAAAACTATTTGAACATATAAGTACATAGATGATAACAAGAGTATTTTCTGTTAAGGAAGCCAGAGATAAAGGAGTAATTACTATGTGGGCCCAAGCATATGAAATTCTACATTAGACAAAATTATGCTGTAATAAATAATACACATGGGAATGGTAGTTACCTTGGGTGGTGAAGATGGTCAATGCCACAGGGACCCAGGGAAGGTGTCCCCAAATTCGGCCACTTAGCATAACAATTATTTTGAGTTAAAAGTAACTGAAATCCAAAAGATGCAGGAAAAGCTCTCTGCCTCTCCCAAAACTGACTAAATTTATATTGGAAAGGAGAGCCTTTCCAGGAAGGCTGCTATTAACAGAGATTCCTGTCACCTAAAGAACTTATCTGCATAATAGGGCAACCTTGATTTTCCAAACATCTCCTTTCACCTTCTTGCTAATGAGTTTCTCCCTTTTGTATGCTTAGATACTACCCCTCTCCATAGTTCAGATAAGCTTCTTATTGCCTCATTATCTTTGGAATTTCATGTATGTGTGGATTTCCCATAAGAATGCCTATTCAATTTGATTTTCTCCTGTTAATCTGTCTCATGTCAATTTGATTCTAAGTCCAGTTTAGAAGAACAATAGGGCAGAGAAAGGTTTTCCTCCCCAACACTGCAGAGGGACAGGAAGCAACTTTCCTGAGTGGTGAAACTTTTCTAAATCTTGAGTGAGTACCGGTTCATGGGTGTGTATATTTGTAAAACCCATGCATGTTTCAACTTTTTTCACAGCTTAGTATATGCAACTTATACCTAGAAAGGTAATTTCTAAAATGAAGTAGGTATGACAACTTTCTAAGACCAAAAAACAAAAACTCCAAAAGACAAAAAAGTAGAAAATCCACTATCAGCACACCAGTATTAAAGGGAATATGTAGAAGTTCACACAGAATAAAACTGATCTCTGATGGAAAGAAGGAATTGCAGGAAAGAATGTACAAGAGAAAGAATGAATGTGAAGTTAAAATCTAAATTCATGTTGAATACATGAAATAATAATAATAATGATATTCTGTGGGGTGTAAAATATTTGCAGATTATGTAAAATTAAAATATATTACAAAGATAGCACAAAGACAAGAACAAGCTAAGTGGAGTTAACCTATTCTAAACATTTTAAATTGGTCAGAAAATGGAAGTATTCTAATTTATATTAGGCTTATTAATAAGGTAAGATTTCATTTTGCAATCTTTAGAGTAGTACACAAAAAAGAGTGAAAGAATGTATGTCCATTGCTCAAAACTCAACCCAATTTGGGATGATTAAAAAGTTCTAAAGACCGGGGTTCCTGGGTGGCTCAGTCGGTTACATGTCCAACTCTTGATATTGGCTCATGTCATGATCTCACAGTTCATGAGATCGAACCCTGCGTCAGGCTCTGTGCTGACAGGATGAAGTCTGCTTGGGATTCTCTCTCTCCCTCTCTCTCTCTCTCTGCCCCTCCCCAACTCACACATGTGCTCTCTGTCTCTTTCTCTGTAAAATAAACAAACTTAAAAAAAAAAAACTTCTAGAAACTGAAAATGGTGATCGCTATACAATGTGCATGTACTTGGTGCAACTGAATTGTATACTTAAAGATGGTTAAAACAGTAAATTTGTGTTATATATTTTTTACCATAATAAAAACTTTATGTAATAATGTGATTTCTCACATCAATAGAACCAAAGAGAAAATCATAAGATAGTTTCATTCAATACAAAAAACATTTAATTAAATCTAACATTCCCTGATGATGATGATGATGATGATGATTACAGACTGTTAGTAAACAAGGCAAGATACAGTTATCACTAAATTTGGCAGTTTATTACTGGAAAAAGTATAGTATAGAACAATAGAAAAAAAACAATAAATGGTGTTGGGTCAGTTGGATATCTTTATAGTTAAAAAGAAAATAAGAGGGGCGCCTGGGTGGCGCAGTCGGTTAAGCGTCCGACTTCAGCCAGGTCACGATCTCGCGGTCCGTGAGTTCGAGCCCCGCGTCGGGCTCTGGGCTGATGGCTCAGAGCCTGGAGCCTGTTTCTGATTCTGTGTCTCCCTCTCTCTCTGCCCCTCCCCCGTTCATGCTCTGTCTCTCTGTCCCAAAAATAAATAAACGTTGAAAAAAAAAATTAAAAAAAAAAAAAAAGAAAGAAAATAAGAGTCTTGACTCATACCTCACACCATACACAAAATTAAATTCCAAGGGGACTGTTGATAGAAATACAAAGAAGTAGGGGCACCCGGGTGGCTCAGTCGGTTAAGCAACCAATTCTTGGTTTCAGCTCAGGTCATGATCTTGCAGTTTGTGAGTTCAAGCCCTGCATCAGGCTCTATGCTGTCAGTGCAGAGCCTGCTTGGGATTCTCTCTCTCTCCCTCTCTCAGTGCCCCTCCCTACTCATGTTCTCTCTAAATAAATAAATAAATAAATAAATAAATAAATAAATAAAATCAAAAAAAGAAAAGAAATAGAAAAAGAGGTAATATAATAAGTCTTCTAACTGATAACCCAATCTTATAGAGGATAATCTAAAAATACCTTCATGATCTTGGAGTAGGCGAAGATGGCATAAATACTAACTGTAAGACAGTTGATAAATTGGACATCAAAATTTAAAAGCCACTTCATGAACAAATCTCCATGAAGAAAGTGAAAAGGCAAGCTTTTTCCAGGTTGGGAGAAAATATTTGCAACCCATCATATGCCACAGTATTGATGAAGCTCAAACATAATACTGAGCACATGAAATCGGACACAAGAGTATACTGTGTGATAACATTTATATCAAAATCAAAAATATAAAAACCTTATTTAAGGTTTTACAAATTAGGAAAGTAGTTACTTTGGGAAGGAGGATCTGTTAGCAGAAATAAACTGTCTAGGATGTTGGCAGTGCTGCATATATCTGTGTGTATAATGGTTAGCTGTAAAATTTCATTGTTTCTTACATTCATATCATGATTTTCTAAGTGTGTATCGATTTTAATCTAAATGTTAATTTTTGCCAGCTAATTTATGAAGTCACTTTCTACTAAACACAGTATGCCTCCAATTTTTTTAATATTTTAAATTAGAAAAAGTAAAATCTTGGTCTCCCAATTGAAATTTTGCTAAAAAATGGCGAGAAACCATTGTGAATACACAAATGGAATTGTAAGAAAGTATGTGAACTAGAGAACAATGCATAACCAACTCTGCTTCATAGTAAATAACATAGGGAAAATAAAATCAGTCATATTATGGGAGAATTGGAGAAATAGGAAAAACAAGTGTTTAAAAAGGCACAAAAGAGCTGTAAAGTGTGAGATGGGCACCTGATATCTAATGATACTTATATATACACAATATTTATATATACCATATATATATCCATATATAAATAAATGTGACATATATGTATACTCATGATTCATAATCAAAAATAATAATAATCAATAACCAAGTTTAATCAAAATTAATAACAACAACTTTGTATCCCCTCAGAGAGAAAATGTGCTAGTCCTGATATTTAGTTAAAAGGGTAATTGTTCAGAACAAAAAATATTTAGATATGAAAAAAAACCTCAGAGCACAATATTAGGTGATTATACTACGAAAGCTTTAAGAGTTTTGAGGAAAGAAAGCTGACACTGCATTTGAATAATCAGACTTCCTGTAAAAAACAGAAAAGTGGTGAAGTCCTCATTAATGTTAGAAACCAGGAAAGTGAAGATGATGTGTCAAGTATAGAGAACCTTGGAACCAGAGACAAGAAAGAAATTTGGAAAGAATAGCGTGAAAAGAAAATGTGGATAGGATATTGATGCTAAGAATTTTACTGAGAAAGAATGCAGTCATAATGCTGCATAGAGTGCAGCAATCTGGAAAGAGAAGTAGTTCTTATACTATGTTATGCACCACAATCACTTGTAATGCTTGTTTGAATACAGAGTTCTAAGCTCTCTCCCAAATATTCCTATTCAGTAGGTTTGGTGCAAGTCAATCGCTCTGTGTGTTTAAAAAGAACGCTGGCCAATTTTGTTAAAATTGGTCATGAATATGAAATTTTGGAAAACACTATTTTAGTATAGGGGACACCAAGAATGGGTTTCAGGACAGAATTATATTCGATATTGCGATTATAATTTTGTTAATTTGTTTTTATAATGAGGGTCCATAGGCTACATCAAATTATTGTGGCATTGAAAAAGTTGTCACAAATCACTGTTGTAAACATTGCTCCCTTAGACTTAAAAATGACTTCCAATTTCACTCCAGTCTTTATAATAAAAAAAAGGCTGAACAAACTAAAAATCAGTGACTTTTCTAGGACCCACGAGAAAACTCACATTATAGGGCAAACTTTCACCCCCAAATTATGAAAAATTCTGTGCCCATAAATTTCACAAGAGATGGAATGGAGAAATTCCATGAAAGACATAAACCACTAAAATACATGCAAAAAGAAACATAGCATCTAAGTAAGTCTGTATGTATTTAAAAAATTGAATCAATAATTAATAACCTTCCAAAAAAAGAGTGACAGGCCCAGATTATTTCAGTGGTAAAGTCTACCAAAACATAATGAAGAAATGATACCAATTCTCTACAAATGCTTCCAGAAAATACAAGCAGAAGGAACATTTCCTAACTCATTCCATGAGGCTGCATTACCTTATTACCAAAACTACACTAAAGGCATTACAAGAAAGGAAAATCACCAAGCAATATGTCTCATAAACAATGATGCAAAAAATCAATTAAATATTAGCAAATCCAAAAACATAATAAGAACATAAGAATTTTACACAACGAATAGAGATTTGCTACAGTTATACAATGTTGGTTCAGCATTTGAAAATTGATGAATAAACTGGAATTAAGATGGCATAGTAGGAGGACCTTATCTTTGCATCGTCCCTTCAACACAGCTAGATAAATATTAAACGCTTCTGAACACCCAGGAAATCAATCTGAGGACTGAGGGAATAAGCTGCACATTTAGGAGAAAAGAGGCCACATCATGGAAGGTAGGAAGGAGGTGCAGAGACATGACTCTGGGGGGAGAAAAGAATCACTGGTGCTGTGGCAGCGAGGGAGCCCTGATCTGGGAAAGAGACAGAAAGAGAGAGACAGCAGGACACAGGACACTGAACAAGAGAAACACTCCCCCAAAACCAATGACGAGGAAAACAAGGAGCGATGATAGTTGCAAAGTTTTACAAGCAGTGGAGCTCAAAGTCTGAAGTTCTAGAAGTCCCTGCCATCACCAGGGTGGAGCCTGGGTATAGTTACAGCATGGGTGCTCCTGTGGAGGAGGGCAGAGGCCTGGGAGCAGACAGTGTAGTCAGGATCCCCCCAGGCCGCACTGGGAGAAAGTTCATCTTGGAGTACACTTGGGAGAGGTGGCACTGCCTCTCCAGGGACAAAAGCGCCTGCAGGTGCCATTAAGCTGTCCCATTTATTAGCATAAGAGCAGAGGCAGCTGTTGAGGGCATCTACCTGGACGTCGGCTTTGTGCTATACTTTACCATAAACTGCAAGCCACTGTGCATTCGTGCAACTGACCTTCTGGGACAAACTGGCACCAGCCACAGCAAGGCAAGACCTTCCCCCAAAGGATCAGTGGGGGTTCATTTCTTGCCGGGTCCATAAAATTTGGAGTTCTGAAACTCAGGTGGTGCACCTGAGATAAAACACAGGAGCACTGCAGTAGCAGGTGGCAGACTGCTCAGACACGGACAGAATAAAGGCAGGAACTTGAGGGAAGCCTGGGACAAAGGAAGAGAGACTCTTCTGTGAGGGATTCCTGAAGAGCTGCAGGCACAAACTCCCCTCTCAAGAGATGAGAGAGATGACTGATGTCATTTTTACCCCCACCCATCAGCACGGGATGGACTTTAGTGAGCAGCACAACATCCACAGTGCAGGCCTGAGCTGCTTACATCAAATCCTGCCCCACCGTGCTCTTCAGGGGATTTTTTCCTAGAGCAAGTATGCCTTACAGTCAGAGTAGCAGTGGGCCCCTCCTCCAGAAGACCAGCACAAACTCCCTGCATCCACCAAGTCTACTGACCATAGAGTGCTGCAAAGCTTCAGCTCTTGGGGATATAGGATCTAGCCTCTTTTAACAAGCCAAGCAAAACACACCTAGGTAAAACTCACTACTCACTGAACAAGGTTCAAATACTCCCCACTGCAAGCAAAGAGAGACTCTGCAGAAGACTGACCTGAGGGAAAGAGCAGCCCAAACACAACAACAGAGTGCACAGAGCGTACACCAGAAACACTTCCTGAAGCATCGGGCCCTGCACAGTACACGACCTCTTCTTAATATAGCCATTACTCTCAGGAGCAGGAAACATAACAGACCTTCCTAACACACAGAAGACAGAAACCTAGACATAGTGCCAGGATGGAGGAATTCATCCCCAAAGAAAGAACAAGAAGAAATAACAGCCAAGGATCTGTCAAGCATAAGTAATACGCTTGAACCAGAATTTAAAATAACAACCATTGGGGCGCCTGGGTAGCTCAGTCGATTAAGCATCTGACTTCGGCTCAGGTCATGATCTTGCGGTTTGTGAGTTTGAGCCCCGCGTTGGGCTCTGTGCTGACAGCTCAGAGCCTGGAGCCTGATTCAGTTTCTGTGTCTCCCTCTCTCTCTGCCCCTTCCCTGCTCACACTCTGTCTCTCAAAAATAAATAAATGTAAAAAAAAATTTTTTTAAATAATAATCATAAGGATACTAGGGTATTGAGATTGAGACAAGCATAGAAGATACCAGGGAGTCCCTTAGCACAGAGACAAAAGACCTAAAAATTTGATAGGCTGAAACAGAAATGCTATAAGTGATATGCAAAACCAACTGAATGTGATGACCACGAGGATGGAAAAAACAGAAATGAATAAGTGATATAAAAGATAAAATGCTAGAAAATAATGAAGCTGAATAGAAGAGGGAAAGAAAAATATTGGGTCATGAATGTGGACTTAGGGAACTCAGCGGCTCCATAAAGCATAATAACATTCATATCATAGGAGTCCCAGAAAGAAAAGAGAGGAGAAAGGGGCAGAAAGTTTATTTGAGAAAATTGTAGCTGAAAAATTCCCTAATGTGCAGGAGGAAAGAGACATCCAAATCCAGGAGGCACAGATAACTCCCATCAAAGTCAACAAAAGCAGGCCAACACCAAGACATGGTAGTAAAATGTGCAAAATACAGAGATAAGGAAAAAATCCTGAAAGCAGCGAGAAAAAAGAAATCCTTAACCTATAAGGGAAGACAAATAAGGTTATCAGTAGATCTTTCCACACCAACTTGGCAAGCCAGAAGGGAGTGGCATGATATATTCACTGTGCTGAATGGGGAAAATATGCAGCCAAGAATACTCTCTCCAGCAAGGCTGTCATTCAGAATAGAAGGAGAGATAGTTTCCCAGACAAAAACTAAAAGAGTTCACGACCACTGAACGAGCCCTACAAGAAATATTAAAGGGGACACTTTGTGTGGGAAAGAAAGACCAAAAGCAACACAGACTAAAAAGAGAAAATCTCCAGAAACAACAACTTTACAGGTAATACAATGGTACTAAATTCATATCTATCAATAATCACTCTGAATGTAAATGGACTAAATACTCCAATCAAAATACATAGGGTACCAGGATGGATAAAAAACCAGACCCATCTATATGCCACCTTACAAAAGATTCATTTTTGACCTAAAGACATCCGCAGATTGAAAGGGGATGGAGAGTCATCTATCATGCTAATGGGATGCCAAAAGAGAGCTGGAGTAGTTATGCTTATATCAGAAAAACTAAATTTTAAGACAAAGACCGTAAGAGATGGAGAAGGGCATTATATCATAATTAAGGGGTCTAGGCATCAAGAAGATCTAACGATTATAACTATGCTCCCAACATAGAAGCACCCAAACATATAAATCAATTAATAACAAACATAAAGAAACTCACTGATAATAATACAATAATAGTAGAGGACTTTAACAACTCACAGCAACGGAGAGATCTAGGCAGAAAATCAACAAAGAAACAATGACTTTGAATGACACACTGGACTAGATGCACTTAACAGATGTATTCAGAACATTTCATCCTAAAGCAGCAGAATACACATTCTTCTCAAATGCACATGGGACATTTTCCAGAATAGATCACATATTGGGTCACAAATCAGGCCTCAACAAGTGCAAAAAGACTGAGATCAGGCCATGTTTATTTTCAGGCCACGACTCTATGAAACCTGAATTCAACTATAAGAAAAAAATTAAGACTACAAATACATAGAGGTTGCAGAATGTCCTATTAAAGAATGAATGGGTTAACCAGGAAATTAAATAATAAATAAAAAATACACAGAAGCAAATGAAAATGAAAACACAATAGTCCAAAACATTTGGGATGCAGCAAAAGAAGTTATAAGAGGGAAGAGGCTTAACTCAAGAAGCAAGAAAGATCTCAAATGTACAACCTAACCTTACACCTAACAGAGCTAGAAAAGTAACAGCAAATAAAGCCTAAAGCCAGAAGAAGATGTAATATATTAGAATAGAAATAAATGACATAGGACCAAAAAAAAAAAAATAGAACAAATCAATGAAACTAGGAGTGGGTTCCTTAAAAGAATTAATGACATTGATCAACCCCTAGCCATACTTATCAAAAGAGAAAAAGGACTCAAATAAATAAAATCATGAATGAAAGAGGAGACATCATAACAAACACCACAGAAATACAAACAATTATAAGAAAATATTAAGTAAAATTATATGCCAAAAAGGTGGACAATCTGGAAGAAATGGATAAATTCCTGAAAACATATAAACTACCAAAACTGAAATAGGAAGAAGTAGAATTTTGAACAGACCCATAAACAGAAAAGAAATTGAATCAATAATCAAATATCTCACAACAAACAAAAGCCCAGGGCCAGCTGGCTTCCCAGGGAAATTCTGGGAATTTCCAGATATTTAAAGAAGAGTTAATACTTATTCTACTCAAAATGTTCCATAAAATAGAAATGAGAGGAAAAATTCCAAACTCACTCTATGAGGCCAGCATAACCTTTATTCCCAAACCCAACAAAGACCCCACTAAAAAGGAGAATTATAGGCCAATATCCCTGATGAACATAGATGCAAAAATTCTCAACAAGATACTAGCAAATCAAATCCAACAGTACATTAAAAGAATTATTCACCAGGATCAAGTGGGATTTATTTCTGGGCAGCAAGGGTGCTTCAATATTCACAAATCCATCAATGTGATATGCCATATTAATAAAAGAAAGGATAAGAAACATATGATCCTCTAAATACATGCAAAAAAAGCAATTGACTAAATACAGCATCCATTTTTGATAAAAACCCTCAAGAAAGTAGGGGTAAAAGGAACATAGGTCAACATCATAAAGGCGATATATGAAAGACCTACAACTAATATCATCCTCAGTGGGGAAAAAAATGAGAACTTTTCCTCTATGGTCAGGAACAAGACAGGCATGTCCACTCTCACCATTGTTATTTAACATAGTACCAGAAATCTTAGCCTCAGCAATCAGACAACAAAAAGAAAAAAAAGGCATTTAAATCAGCAAGGAATAAGTCAATATTTCATTATTCGCGGATGGCATGATACTGTATGTACAAAACCTGAAAGACTTCACAAAAAAATTACTAGAATTGATACATGAATTCAGCAAAGCCACAGCATATAAAAACAATATACAGAAATCTGTTGTATTTCTACACACCAGTAATGAAGCAGGAGAAAGAGAAATCAAGGAATCAATCCCTTTTATAATGCACCCAAAACGATAAAATACCTAGGAATAAACCTAACCCAAGAGTTAAAAGATCTTTACTCTGAAAACTGTAGAACACTTATGAAAGAAATTGAAGAGGACACAAAGAAATGGAAAAATATTCCATGCTCATGAATTGGAAGAACAAATATTGTTAAAATGTCTACACTATCCAAAGGAATCTATACGTTTAATGCAATCCCTATCAAAATACTACCAGCATCTTTCACATAGCTAGAACAAACAATCCTAAAAGTTATATGGAAGCACAAAAGACCTCATATAGCCAAAGCAATTTTGAAAATGAAAAGCAAAGCTGGAGGCATCACAATTCTAGACTTTAGGCTATATTACAAAGGTACAATCATCAGAAGAGTATGGTACTGGCACAAAAACAGATACATAGATCAATGGAACAGAATAGAAAACCCAGAAATGGACCTACAACTATATGGTCAACTAGTCTTTGACAAAGCAGGAAAAATATGCAATGGGAAGAAGACAGTCTCTTCAACAACTGGTGTTGGGAAAACTGGACAGTGACATGCAGAAGACTGAAATTGGACCACTTTCTTATACCATATACAAAAATAAATACAAAATAGATGAAAGACCTAAATGTGAGACAAGAAACCATTAAAATCAGGAAGTCTAAGTCCTCCAACTTTGTTCTTTTATTTTTTATTCAGGATTATGTGGCTATTCAGAGTCCCTTGAACTTTCAAATTAATTGTAGAGTCATCTGGTCAATTTCTACAAAGAAGTCTGTTGAGATTTTGATAGAGATTACATGTAATCTGTAGATCACTTTTGAAGGTACTCTCATCTTAATATTAATTCTTCTGACCTATGAACCTGGAATTTCTTTCTACTTATTTAGGTATTTTAAAATTTATTACAGCAGTGCATTATAGTTTTTGGAGTATCAATTTTAATTTTTGGTTAAATTTATTCCTAAGTATCTTATTTATTTTGATGCTGTTATAAGTGGAATTGTTAATCACATTTTTTATTTACTCATTGTAAATGGATCGAAATATGATTCATTTTGGACATTGATCTTGTACCCTGTAATCTTACTAAATTAGTTTCTTAGTTACAAATAAAGGTAGTTATATTTTTTCTTTTCCAATCTGGGTGACTTTTGTTTCATTTTCTATTTAATTGCCCTGCCTGATACCTCAAGTACAATGGTGAATAGAAGTGGTGAGAGCAATAATCCTTTTCTTGTTCCTGACCTCATAGGGAGAGTATCCATTCAGCATGTTAGCTGTGGGCATTTTTGTAGATGCCTTTCATCACATTGAAAAAGATCCTTTCATTCCAATTTTTTCTCAGTTTTTAATCATGAGGGCTGTTGAATTATTTCTTTGTCAAAAGCTTTTTCTACATCTATTGTAATGATAAGGTTTCTATTCTTTATTATATTAATATCATGTGTTTTATTAATTTGTGGATTTAAACCAATATTGTATTTAAACCAATCTTAATGCCACCTTTCCATGGTATATAATACTTTTTATATATTACTTGATGCAGTTTTCTAGTTTTTGTTGAAGATTTTATATCTATGTTCCTAAGGCATATTGGGCTGATTTCTCTCCTTGTGATTTCTTTGTTTTTTTCTCATGTTATTAAATTTTATTGTTTTTTTCAAACTTTAATTTAAATTCAAGTTAAGTTAACATATAGTGTAATATTAGTTTCAGGTGTAGAATTTAGTGATTCATCACTTACATACAACACCCAGTGCTCATCACGAGTGCCCTCCTTAATAATCATCACTCATTTAACCCATTCCCCTGTCCACCTCCCCTCCAGCAACCCTGTTTGTTCTCTATAGTTTAAGACTCTCTTTTATAGTTTGCCTTTCTTTCTCTTTTTATCCCCTATATTCATCTGTTTTGTTTCTAACATTCCACATGTGAGCAAAATCATAACTTATTTGTCTTTCTCTGACTTATTCAGATTTGGATAATACTCTCTACTCTAACCATGTCTTTGTAAATGGCAAGATTTAATTCTGTTTTATGGAATGAGAGAAGATATTTGCAAATGACATTTCTGATAAAAGGCTAGTATCCAGAACCTGTAAAGAACTTATCAAATTCAACACCCAAAAAACAAATAATCCAGTTAAAAAATGGGCAGAAAACATGGACAGATATTTTTCAAAGAAGACATCCAGATGGCTAACAGACACATGAAAAGATGCTCAACATCATACATCATTAGGGAAATACAAATCAAAACCACAATGATATATCACCTCGCAACTGTCAGAATGGCTCAAATAAACAACACAGGAAACAACAGGTGTTGGCAAAGATGTGAGGAAAGGAGAACCCTCTTACACTGTTGTTGAGAATGCAAAACTGGTGCAGCAACTCTAGAAAACAGTATGGAGGTTCCTCAAAAAGTTAAAAATAGAACTACCTTATGACCCAGCAATTGACAAAGATACTGATTCGAAGGGACACATACACCCCAATGCTTATAGCAGCATTATCAACAATAGCAAATTATGAAAAGAGCCCAATATCCATTGATTGATGAATAGATAAGGAAGATATAGTATATATGTATATACATATGTATGTATGTATATATATGTATATATATATAATGGAATATTACTCAGCCATAAAAAAGAATGAAACCTCCTTGTGATTTCAATTTCTGGCTTTGGTATCAGAATAATGCTGGCTTTACTGAATGAATACAGAAATATTCCTTTATCTTTGATGTTTTTGGAGGGTTTTGTGGAGAATTGGAATTTCTTCATTATGTGCCTGGTAAAATCCACCAGTGGGACCATTTGTGCCTGGGCTTTTCTTTTTTTAGTGGTGGAGGGGGTCATTTTGTCATTACTAATTTAATCATTCTGCTAATGTGAGTTTTCTAGGGCTGCTGTAACAAAATGCCACACACTAGGTACCCTAAACAATAAAACCTATTTTTTCACAATTCTGGACAGTAGAAATTTGAGATCAGGGTGTTGGCAGGATTGGTTCCTTCTGAGGGTCCTGAGGAAAAATCTGTTCATTTCCTCTCTCTAGCTTCTCCTGGTTTGCTGTCAATCATTGGTGTTTCTTGGCTTGTATAAACACCATTCCACTCTGCTTTCATTATCATTTGGTGTTACTACTGTGTGCATGTGAGTCCATATTTCTCATGTTTATGAGGGCACCAGTCATTTGACCTCACCATAACTAATTACATCTGCAATGATCCTAGTTCCAAATGAGGTCACATTCTGAGGTACTGGAGATGAGATTGTCAACATATGAATCTTGTGCAGGGAGAGTAAAATTCACCCCATAAAACTTGTTTTTGATCTTTTCAGATAGTTCATCTCTTCTTGAGACTTTAGGAAGTTTTTGTCTTTCTAGGAATTTTTCCATTTCATCAAAGTTATTTAATTTGTTGTAATAGAGTTGCTCATAGTATTCCATTTCTTTTCTTTCTGTAATATCAATAGCAGTATCCTTTTATTCATTACTGATTTTAGTAATTTGAGTTCTTTTCTTATTCTTGGTCAGTCAAGCTAAAGGGTTGTCCACTTTGCTCTTTTCCTAGTATCTTCAGGTAGAAGGTTAGGTTGTTGATGTGGTATTTTTTTAATGTTTTTTAAAAAATGTTTATTTTTGAGAGAGAGAGAGAGACCGAGTGCAAGCAGGGGAGAGGCAGAGAGAGGGGGAGACACAGAATCCAAAGTAGGCTCCAGGCTCTGAGCTGTCTCCACAGAGCCCGATGTGGGCTCGAGCTCATAGACCACAAGATCATGACCTAAGCCGAAGTCGGAGGCTTAACTGACAGAGCCACCCAGGCGCCCCATTATTTCTTCTTTTTTAAAGGAGGCATTTACAACTAAGTTTCCCTCTGAGTACTGCATTAGCCGTATCCCTTATATTTTGTGTTGTGTCTTCAGTATTATTTATTCCAAAGTATCTTTTATTTTCTTCTTTGTAATTTCTTCTTTGACCCTTTGGTTATTTTGAAGTATGTTATTTAATTTGCACTATTTGGGAATTTTGTAAATTTGTTGTTAGTTTCTAATTTCATACTATTGTGATAGGAAATCATATCTTGTAGGATTCCAAAGTCTTTAAGTCTTCTCAAACTTGTTTAATGGACAAGTATATGGTTTATGTTGGAGAATGTTCCATGTGTACTTGAGAAGAATGTGTATTCTGCTCTCTTTTAGGGAAAGGTTCTATAGGTGTTTATCGTGTGTATTGTTATTTATTTGTGTATATTGTTGGCCAAGTCTTCTCTTCCCTTGTTATCTTCTGCCTAGTTGTTCTATTCTCAGTTTGTTTTATAGGCATGCCAAGAAATTTTATGAATACCAGAAATGGTATATTAAAAGAAAAACGCTAGAGATTCCAAATGATTTTATCATATATCAAGCAGTATTCATACTATCCTCTGCTAGGCAGTTAAATTTGGAGGTAATGACTAATTTAATGAAGACAGGACTCATGGGAGTCAATGCTGGGTTGTAGGTTTGGTAAGCCTCAATTTACAACTAGTTTACCATGTGCTTATCTGGTAGTTCACCAGAAATTTCAAATTTAAGCCTGGTGTGTTGTTCATTAGGGTTCCTCTTGCTGTTGAATAATAAAGTATAATCTTTTAATTTTCAACATTGCAAGATTCTGCAACTCCTGCTTTTCACCTGTTTTTTACTTTGCTTTTTAATCTATTACCCTGCACAAGTTCAGAATATAACCAATGTTTTCAGAAGACTACAGATTTCTATGGCCCCTAAAGTCTCCTTTCTGTCATTCCACTGCTAAGGATTCCTAAGAGTTTTGCTAGTTTCTGTCTTCCAATTTATTCTCAACTTTCTATTCCTTAACATCCTCCCTAATTTGAAATTTGCAGCTGTTCCTAGGGGGAAGAATGATTGAATGACTGCAAATCTTCAGCTTACCTTTACATGCTTCAACCTTGTACAGAATCTTATCCCCTGTTCTCTCATGCATTAAGTGGATTATGAAAAAAAAATTACTGGGCATTTCCACTAGTTCTCAGAGGGACACAAATCACTTCATCCTATATATAAGCAGACATTAATTGAAAAGCGTTTCCATTAGGGATTCAAATTAATTATGACATCAAACTCATTAATAGGTACAGTTACTCATTTTCCATGTCCTCTTGTTTCAGTTTTTCACACGTATTTTGAAAGAGACTTTCTCCTTTTATCTACTTATTCTCATAAACTTCTTCAAATTTCCCTGTTAATATCTTTATAATAATCCATAGGATCTGAAGTGATGCCCCTTTTTTATTCCACATATGGTTACTTCTGTCCTGTCTTATTTTTTGTTGGTTGTGACAGAGTAAAAAAAACAAAGGAACAAAAATCCCCAAATTAAACATATCATAAATGATCTGACGTTTGGCTTTATTTACAATTTTTTATAGTTGTTTTATATTTTAGTATGTCTCCCTTTATTTTGATCATTTCCTTCATTCTACTGTCATTAAGTTAAATTTGGTTACTGTGTTTTTCAGTCTTAAGTTATTATTTTTTTGTCATTTTATTCTAAACTTACTATGAAATATGTGTTAAAATATCCCTTAGGAGTATAGATTAATCTATTCCTTTAGTTATATTAGCTTTTGCTTTGTATATTTTGAGATTTCATTAGTTTATACAAAGTTAGAATGTGTACATATCCCTGGTATTTTGAGAATGTATCCTTATGAAATAACTCTCTCTAATAATGCTTCTACTTTTATGTTTAACCTTTGTCATATGAGCGTAGAACACTAGAACACTTTTCTTTTTGCTGGTGTTTGTATAGTAATCCTTTTTCATATTTTGCTCTTCAACCTGTTTATTACTCTATTTAAAAGGCATCTCTAGGGGAGCCTTGCTGGCTCAGTTGATGGAGCATGCAACTCTTGATCTCAGGGTTGCAGGTTCGAGTGCCACGTTGGGTGTAGGGATTGCTTAAAAATAAAATCTTAAAAAAAATTTAAAAATAATAAACATTGTATCTAGTTTTTTCACCAGGCTTTCCTTATCTTTAATGAAGACATGCTCACTTATACATATTTTTTTTTATTTTTTTTATGCTCACTTATATTTAATGGGCTTAATTAAAATCTGCCCTCACATAACGTGCTTGCTCTTGGTCTCACCTCTCTTCTGTACCCTCTTTTCTCTTTCCCTGACTTTTTTGATCTATTGTGTTTTATTATACCTTTTTATTCCTCTGTTAACCTCTCAGCTGCACATTCTTTCACTCCTATTTTAATGTTTATCCTAAAGACTACAACAAGAATCTTTGCTTCAAAATCCATTATCAATGATTACATTGACCAAATCCTGAAAGATACAAAGACCTTAGGCTACTTTAACCTCACTTACCCCTTTTGAAGTTTTGGATATTTTATTTTCATATACATTTAAGGAAACATTATAGATGTTATTGATGATGTTCTGTATTTTAATATTTACAACATTCATTTAGATTTGACTTTTTCCATCTTCCATCTATAAACTATGATCAGGAATAATTTTCCATCAGCCAAAATACTACTTTTAAAATGCAGGGCAAGTTTGCTGATGATAAATTCTTTCACTGTGTTTTTTTCAAAATGTATTTCATTCACCTTGATCCATGATGGATAGGTTTGATACGGTATGGAATTTCAAATCTTCATTTACTTTATTTTTATATTAAAGATATTATTCCCTGCATTCTTACTCTTTTTTTCATGTTGAGAAGGAAGCTGCCAGTTATATTGTTGTTCTTAATGATACCGTGTAACCATTTTCTTGAGCTTCTTTGAAGATTTCTCTTTGTTGTTCACTTTCAGCAGCTTTACTACAATGTTTCTTGGTTTAAATATCTTTGTACTTATCCTTTCTTCACTTTACAGTGCTTCTTATGTTTATGGATTGAGGGCCTTTGACAGTTTTGGAAAATTCTCAATCGCCAATCATCATTCATATATTCCTTCTGCTTCATTATCTCTATTGTCTCCTTATGAAACATTGATTAAACTAGAAGAAAATACAGTGCAAGGAATATATTTCATCCATACAGAAACAATACCTTAGTCAGCTATTCCAGGTACGGAAAGACTCTTGATTTTTGTTTCTCTGTGAAAACATGTATTAGTTCTAATAATGTGAATGTTGATTCCGTAGGAGTTCCTATATATAAATGAGCATATCATCTATATAAAATGTAAGTACTTTTTCTTTCCTTCCAATCCATGTATTCCTTATTTATTTTGTCATTGTAATATCTGTTGCAGGATTACATGACTATGTTAACCAGTGATGGCAATAAAAAGCATTTTTGTCTTGTGTCTGATCTTAAAGGTAAAGTGTATTAATTCTCCTCCATTAAATATGATTATTTGCCTTAACCTTTCAGTAATAATCTTTAGTCAATAATGGTTTCATCAATTCATATTTTCATGCAGATTTTACTGAACTTTCTGAAAGTTTTATCTGCTTATAAAGAGAAAATGTGTAATTTCTATGCCCTAGTAAAAATATGAATTACATTGTTAATTTTTATAATTGAATTATATTTATGTTACTGGGATGAAGCTTGCAGCAAATAAAATCACCAGATATTAGAAAAACAAGCTAAAACTGTGTGTGTGTGCATATGTGATCAATTAAGAAAGAGAAAAAAAGAGACATAGATAATCCATATGCAACCTCATCCATTTTCTGAGAATTTAAAATATAACTTAACTTTTAGTTTCCCATTACATTCAATCAACTAAACATGTATTTGCTACTGTTTTATGGAGCATTCCACAGAGTGCTCTGTGGCCTTTCAGGAGCTACATGAATGTCATTTTCAGACTTTTTTCCACTGGAGATGGAATTGTCAAATAAATCTATCCTTTAGCTAGTTGTTAGGAAAAACAATGTTCCTGTAGCATTCAAGAGTACTATGGAGAGGTGAAGATATGTATATCTTAAAACAGGGAAGTTTCTGTTCGTTGAACTCAGGTTTATGCTTCAAAATGTTCACCTTCTGAAAATAACATTAGCAAAGTTTTTCCCTTGCATTAAGAAGGACATTTCTGAGGGTGCCTGGCTGGCTCAGTCTGTTAAGCATCTGACTTCACCTCAGGTCATTATCTCGCAGTTCGTGAGTTCAGGCCTTGCATCAGGCTCTGTGCTGACTGCTCAGAGCCTGGAGCCTGCTTCGGATTCTGTGTCTCTCTCTCTCTCCCTGCACCTCCTCCGCTCATTCTCTCTCTCTCTCTCTTTCTAAATAAACAAACATTAAAAAAAAATTTTTAAAAGAAGGACATTTCTGGTATTTATTTCTTCTTTTCATATCTTTCTTCCACTTCAGTCAATCACTGTGCGTTTCAACAGTCATGCACTCTGCATGTCTTAGATTATTTTTAAGAAATAAAGATTGTAAAGTTACCAGTGTGCCCTGCAGATAATTACAAACCAAAAATTTCCAGCACAAACAACTGTGAATCGTTCCACAATCTGACTGCTGAAGCCCATGTAATATAGTACATTAGCTAGTGCACTTCAAACAGGTACATTTCCAGGGCTTTGAATAACTGAGGTAAATAAGAATACCACTTTAATCATGCAGAAGATGTAAAGACAATGTTAGAGAGAGAAAAAAAGTGAAAGCATGAAGAAGAAAAATACCAGTTATTTAATAAGATAGCAGTCAGAACAGATTAATGCAGACTCCCTGATATACATGAAGCAGAAGAGGCAGCCACCTACAATAGAATACATTAAGAATAGCTCCAAGAACTTGTCTGCTTCCAAATCTTAGATAGAATGATCCATTATGCTGATGCTTAAAATCCTTAATCTTAAGGTTATTCCCTTTAGTTAAGACATGGACTTCCCAGAAAAGCTTCATTAGGGAAATGTATTTTTGCTTTGTGGGATGGGCCAACCAGTTGGTACAGATTTGTTCCTCAGGTGAGCTGTTACTTCTTGAGCATAGAGGCAGCATTCAGTAAACTTGGAAATAAAATATGAAAATTCCTTTTATGTGCTGCTCTGACCCATCTATGCTCTGTGATCATACTCAGGTTTCTTAGGTTCAGCCCATAAGGGCTGGCAACCTTTACTGTAGTCAAATGACAGATTATGCCCCAATCAAAGATTATCTGCCATATGCTTATGCCCTCTGAACTTTACTATGTGTGGACCATTTTATTTCTTTACTACAACTTTTTTTACATTTTTTCATTTGAAGGAACTTCAGTCTTGTGAGAATAGTATAAAATATCCCCCTGTATCCTTCACACACATTCCCCTAATGTCATATATCTTATATTACCATGGAACGAGTATCAAAAAAAGTAGGGGGTAGTAGCATTTGTACTATATCATTCACTAAAGCATAGATCTTATTAGAATTTCATCAGTTTTTCCACTAATAACCTTTTTCTGTTCCAGCATCCTACCCGACATCTCACATTTGATTTACTATTATTTCTCCCCAGTCTCTTCCAGTCTGTGACACATCCTGAGTGTTTCTAACTTTGAGACTATCGGAAAACACTAATCACTTATTTTAAAGAATGGCCTCAATCTGGGTGTCTCTGCTGTTTTCCCATGAATAGAGTGAGGTGATGGATTTTGGGAGAAGAAAGCAAACCCCCAGAAACAATGTGTAATGTTCAGCGTGTTTGATCAACACAACAACAACCACCACTACTTACACAGCATGAGTTGCAACTTAACTCAATACAAGGCCTTTAATCAAATAGAAAAAAGAGATGTGAATCATTAAAGAGATACAGAATTTTCTTCACTTAGTTCTCTCTATATTGGCTTGAAAAATTAACATTTGGATTTCTAACGGTTCTAATTCTGTCCCTGTTTCATGCTTTTAAATGACCCGTGTGATTGATTATATTTGGCTCTCCCAGATAGTCCAGAATAATCTCCCTGTTTATTTATTTATTTTATTTTAATGTTTATTTTTGAGAGAGAGAGAAAGAGCGTGAGTGTGGGAGAGGCAGAGAGAGGGAGACACAGAAACCCAAGCAGGCTCCAGGCTCTGGGCTGTCAGCACACAGCCCGACGTGGGGCTTGAACTCACGGACCACGAGATCATGACCTGAGCCAGTCGGGGGCTTAACTGACTGAGCCACCCAGGCACCTCGTATAATCTCCCTATTTAAAGGTCAAATGACTAGTAACTTTAATGACATGTCCAAATTCTTTTTGTCATGAAATGTAACATATTTACAGGAATAACACTATGTGACACAGATTCTGGGGGGTGGGAGGAGGGATCCACAACTCTAAGATGGAAGACTCAATATTGTACAGTATCAATTTTCTCTAAATTGATCTGAGATCCAATATAACCCCAAATAAAATCCTTGTATGCTTATTTTTTTTTTTTTTAGACATTGACAAGATAACTCTAAACTTTACATGGAGGGGCACCTGGGTGGCTGCCGGGTAAGCATCCGACTTCCCGTCAGGTCATGATCTCGCAGTTTGTGAGTTCAAGTCCCATGTCAGCTGTACTGACAGCTCAGAGCCCGGAGCCTGCCTCAGATTCTGTGTCTCCCTCTCTCTGCCCCTCCCCTGCTCACACTCTGTGTGTGTGTCTCTCTGTCTCAAAAATAAATAAACATTAAAAAAAAAACTTAAAAAAATAAACCTTACATGGAAATACAAACGTTCAGAATAACCATTACAATTGTGAAATAGAAGGAAAAAGTTGGAAAGCTTATACTACATTAAGACTAACTATAAAGCTATAGTAAACAAGACACTGTGGCACTCACATAAAAACTGACATGTAGATCAGTACAGAAATGTGAATTCGAAAATAAATATACACATATATGATATGATCAACTCAAAATTTATTTTATTTTAGAGAGAGAGTGTGCATGTGAGCAGGGAAGAGGGGCAGAGGGAGAGACAGAGACAGAGACAGAGACAGAGGGAGAAAGAATCTTAAGCAGGCCCACACTCAGCACAGAGCCCTATGCAGGGCTTGATCTCACGACCCTGGGATCATGACTTGAGCCAAAAACAAGAGTTGGTCACTCAACCAACTGAGCCACCCAGGTGCCCCTCAACTTTATTTTTTAAAATGATGCTGAGATAATTCAATGGGGAAATGAAGACTTCTCCACAAAGGGTGCTTAAAAAACTACAGATCCAAGGGGCGCCTGGGTGGCGCAGTCGGTTAAGCGCCCGACTTCAGCCAGGTCACGATCTCGCGGTCCGTGAGTTCAAGCCCCGCGTCGGGCTCTGGGCCGATGGCTCAGAGCCTGGAGCCTGTTTCCGATTCTGTGTCTCCCTCTCTCTCTGCCCCTCCCCCGTTCATGCTCTGTTTCTCTCTGTCCCAAAAATAAATAAACGTTGAAAAAAAAATTTAAAAAAAAAAAATAAAAAACTACAGATCCACAAGCAACCAATACAAATAAAATAACCTTAATGTTCTTTCACACTACACAAAAAATTGATTTGCAATGTAACATAGATGCCAAGGTTAAGCTAGAATTATCAATCTATTAAAAGAAAATATAAGAGAAACTTTGTGTGATCTCAGGCTAAGTAAAGAATGTAAAAGAAAAGAAATATAAGTAGAAATACATGAAAATTAGAAACTTCTGAACTTTATGAGACTTTAAAGAATAAGGAGGGAAAGAAAAGATTAAGAAAATTTTTTTTGCAAACCTTATATCTAATCAAAATTTGTTTACGCAGGCTCTCTCTCTCAAAATAAATTAAAAAAAAACTCTTACAACTCAGTAAGAAGAACATAGATCCTTTAAAACATGCAAGAGATTTTAACAGAAACTTAGACAAAGATATACTAATGATAAATAAGCTCATACAAAACACATTATTGAATTTTGAATTCAAACTTTCAATATGATACCGCTACATATGCACTAAAGTGACTAGGCATAAAAATGACAAACTACACTGAAGGTGAGGACGGGGAGCAATGGTAAGTCATATATTGGTGATAGAAACAGAAAAGGGCACAGCTACTTTGGCAAACAGTTCACCCGTTTCCTATAAAGTCAAAATAAAGAATTACCATATGATCCAATAATCCTGTTGCTAGGTATTTCTTAACATAGGACAAATAAAAACATACATCCACATGAAAATGTGTGCATGACTATTCATGGCAGCTTTATTCATAAAGCCAAATACTGGAACAAACCAAATGTCCATCAACTGGTGAGTGTCCGTACAGTGCACTACTACTCAGAATTAAGGATTGTGCTACTAATACACTTAACAGGATGGATGAATCTGAAAAGCAGTATGCCAGGCGAAAGACACCAGACACAAAAGTCGACATATCGTATGCTCTGGTTGATATGAAATTCTGGAAAACGTAACACCATGGTGACAGATCAGTGATTGCCAAGGGCTGCGGATGGGAAGAGGGGACTGATGGAAATCATGAGGGAAATTTTTCTGGTGATATAAACACATTATATCTTATTATGGTGGTGGATACAGGTCTGAATATCTTTGTGAAAGTGCATGAAGTTATAAACATAAAACGGTGAATTTTATTATACGTAAATTAGGCTTCAATAAAGCTGATTTTTAAAATTACCAGTGTTAACTGATGAAAAAAACATAATAAATTTATTTGGGTTGAAAAATATCCAATTAGATACTTTGCTATTCCTGTGTCTTCAATCTGAATTTTCCCCTCAATCAAGGGCTTCTTTTTACTTGCCTTGCATACTCTCTAAAACACATACACACAGTTGTGGTGTCTTTTGAGCTACATCACTCAAGCTTTTCAGGAGATAACTTTTTATTAGCTAAAGAGGGAGGGCCCATTGGGAGTGGTATTCCTTTGGGCCCACAGATGAATGTGATTTTGTATGACTGATTGAGTGGGAAAGCTCAGATCTCAGACCAATATCCCTCTTACAATTAAAGCTCCTGAGATACAAAGGTCAGGTGGGTTCATCAGAATTTGGCAGTAAGGCTTTGGCTTACTGGTTTTCTGTAATCAGTATTTTTTCTCTTCCAAAGAGTATGAAAACTAAATTTTTCTCCCACACACCACTTATTTAGGGATATAAAAGCCTTGAAATCCTGGAAGATGTGATTTTCTAAAGGCCTTCTAATAGAAGGAGCATTTTGTCTTGAGTTTGACCAGTCTCCAAAAAGTGTGCATTTTTTTTTAAAGTGTGTATTTTTAATCCAAGCAAGATAAGCCTGTTTGATCAAAAAAGAAAATGAACTTTGGTCCTCAATGAGGTATTCCTTACTAAGGTGAAAACTAGCCCTGTGGGTAGTATTTGAAACTTAATAATTGGCCTCACTCATTATAAGGACATTTCTGAGTTGACCATACACACCACCTAGGAGCTTGAGCTGTCTCGACATATAGAAATCTGAAAAGGTACATAAAGACCATCTCTGCTGACCCCTGTGCAGAAATAAGTGATCTCAATTGCAGCTGGTATAAATAAGACAAGGAAAAATAACAATATTATTTAAAAGAAGAGGGGATGTGGCTGCAAAATAATAGCAATCTATAACATGTATACTGTAATTAAAATGTACAAAATAGTTTCCTTAATTTTATTTTGTTCTCTAATCTGAGTGACTCTATAAGTGAAAAAATTAAAGCTAAAAGAAGTGATTTTCACAGATTTAAAAAACTAGCAAATGGCAGAGATAGATTTCATCTCTTCAGCTGTTCAAATTAAATAGAATTTGGACTGTGGGAGTTGTTCCATAAATATGTTAACTGCTTGAGGCTTAAACCTACCAACTCCTAACCCTCTATGTGACCATGCCACCGCTAGTTCCTACTACTTCTATATATTCACAGAAGAGCAAACTCAAACTTTTAGAGGAAATAAGAATGATACACAGTAAATCAAAAAAGGAATGCAGAGAATAAACTTTGGTATTTTTTAAGTTTTTTTTTTTTAACGTTTATTTATTATTGAGAGACAGAGAGACAGACAGAGCATGAGCATGGAAAGGGCAGAGAGAGGAGGAGACACAGAATCCGAAGCAGGCTCCAGGCTCTGAGCCATCAGCCCGGAGCCCGACACGGGGCTCGAACTCGCAGACCACGAGACCATGACCTGAGTTGAAGTTGGATGCTTAACCGACTGAGCCACCCAGTCACCCTGAGAATAAACTTAGATTTTTAAACCAAACTGTAAACTGCTAGTAAAATCTAGAAATATGTTATCTTCTACATATGTATGGAAAATTTGTTAGAGTTCTTCTCATCAAGAACTATAATTACGTGTTCATCTTTTGGTGGTTAACAAGAAGCATAACCAAGTCCTGTTATATTATATGTGATCAGACAATATCCAGTAGCGGATACATTACAGTCATAGTAGAAAATGATGTATCTCCTGTCTTTCGCCCCAATTTATAGAAATGGACTGAGTCTCCCAAACTATATGTAGGTATAATATGCAGCATTTAGCAAGTCATTTCAAATGAAAGAAAAACATTTTCATATTGGTCACTCTCCTGGTTCACTCAGTATATGCAGGACCCCATGTAACAAAAGTGCCACTGGATATTTCAGGAGATATGTGACATTTGCCTCCCAGGACATTATCAAAACAGTTGGTAATTAATAGTTACAAAAAATATTAGAGGCAGTCCAACATATATAATAATCAAAGAAATATAATTCCTAATAATGGGATGTCAGGTTTTGCCTATTACTTTGGCAATTTAAAAAAGTTAATGATGCCAAGTGTTACTAGATTGCTTATCTTCCACTCTTTCTCTTTTCCAGGTGGAAAACTTCCCCAGATTAATATTATTGGACTAGTGCCTTACCCTTAACTTGCAACTCTGAAGAATGAGGTACCTAGTTGAAGAGTAAAAGGCATTGGTATATATTTCTTGATTGTTTGGATCTAATCTGTTAAAAAATAATAAGCATTTGAGAATTGATTCCATTTTTAGTTCTCACTTTTCTCCAGACACAAGATACTAATGCTGTTCTGCAGGCCTAAATCTTCATGTGGTTAGGTTATCCCACAGTTGAGACCTGGGGTGTAAGTGCATAGGGAACTTTAGAAAACGCATTTGGCCCTAAATACAAAATGGTGCAGATTGAGGTCTGTATCTATGGTTGCTCACCATTTCAAGATAAATGAATATAGCATAAGGACCATTGCAAAAAAAAAAAAGAAAGAAAGAAAAAAGGAAATTCATGAAGGCATTACTACAGCTATGCCAGCAGATGCAAAAACCTTGTACTTTTGCAAAGCATCTTTGTATATCATATTGAAATGCAGCCTTTATGTGGGTACAGGATGGCTATAAGAAAGGCATGCCTATGACTCTAATATGACTCCAGAAAAAGCAAAGTCATTATATGACAACTTAAAGCAAAAGATGAAGGATTTAAAGCTGGAGAATTTAATGCCAGTAAAGGATGGTTTAATAATTTTAGAAAGAAACTTGGCTTTAAAAAAATGTCAAAAGAACAGGAGAATAAGCTTTTGCCAACCAAGAGGCAGCGGATGAATTTCCAGACAACATTAAATAAAACACTGAGGACAAAAGATGTCTACTTGAGTAGGTTTTTAATGCAGATGAAAGTGCTGTGTTGTGGGGGGAAAATGTCACAAAGGAAATTTATTAGAGAGAGAACCAAGAACCAGGATTGAAGGCAGGAAAGAATAAGCAACCTCTACTGTTTCATGAAAATGCAGCCAGGTTTATGATTAGGATTGCCTTTATCTATAAAGCTGCTAATACCCAAGTCCCGAAGGGGATAGATGAACACTAGTGGCCAGTCTTTGGTTGTACAAAAAGAAATCCTGGACATTGAGAACCATTTTTCTGGAATGGATCTATCAATGTTTTGTCCCTGAAGTCAGGAAGCACTTGCCATTAAGGGACTGCCCTTTAAAGTTCTGTTCCTATTGATCAAAACTACAATGCAATATCAACCCCTTGTCAGAACAGCTAAAATCAACAATACAAGAAACAACAGGTATTGGTGAGGATGTGGTGAAAAAGAAAGACTCATGCGCTGTTGGTAGGAATGCAAACTGGTGCAGCCACTATGGAAAACAGTATGGAATTTCCTCAGAAAGTTAAAAATAGAACTACCCTACAATCCAGCAATCAAGCCCAAAGTATACAAAAACACAAATTCAAAAGGACACATGCACCCTTATAGCAGCATTATTTACAATAGTCAAGTTATAGAAACAGCCTTAGTGTTCACTGATTGATGAATGGATAAAGAGGATATGTATACATATGTATACATAGGAATATTATTCAGTCATTACAAAGGATGAAATCTTTCCATTTGCAATGACATGGAGCTACAGACTACAATGCTAAGCAAAAGAAGTCAGTCAGAGAAAGACAAATGCTATATGTTTTCACTCATATGTGGAATTTAGGAAACAAAACAAATGAGCAAGGGTGGGGGGGAGAGAGACAGAGGGAGAAGGAGAGAGACAGAGGGAGAAGGAGAGAGAGAGGGAGAGAGAAACAAACCAAGAATCAGACTCTTAACTAATGAGAACAAATTGGTGGTTAACAGAGAGGGGATGGTTGGGGGAACAGGTTAAATAGGTGATAGGGATTAAGGAGTATACTTCTCATGATGAGCATTGGGTGATGTATGGAAGTATTGAATCACTATATTGTACACCTGAAACTAACATGATACTGTATGTTAACTATACTGGAACTAACATGAAATAAAATTAAATTAAAAAAAAATAGGGGCGCCTGGGTGGCGCAGTCGGTTAAGTGTCCGACTTCAGCCAGGTCACGATCTCGCGGTCCGTGAGTTTGAGCCCCGCGTCAGGCTCTGGGCTGATGGCTCGGAGCCTGGAGTCTGTTTCCGATTCTGTGTCTCCCTCTCTCTCTGCCCCTCCCCCGTTCATGCTCTGTCTCTCTCTGTCCCAAAAAAATAAATAAAAACGTTGAAAAAAAATTAAAAAAAAATAGAAAGTTCTTCTGATATTAGACAACGCCCCTGGCCACCCAGAACTCCATGAGTTCAACATCAAAGGTGTCAAAGCGGCCTACTTGCCCCTTAACACAACATCTCTAATTCATCCTCTAGATCAGGGAGTCATAAGGACCATTAAGGCTCATTAGACATGGTACTCTATTGAAAGGATTGCCAACACTATGGAAGAGAACCCTGATAGAACATTATGAAAGTCTGTAAGGATTACAGCATTGAATATACCATCATGTTAAAGAAAAAACCATGAAAGCCATTAAGCCCAAAACAATAAATTCCTGATGGAGAAAAGAATGCCCAAATGTTGTGCATGATTTCACAGAATTTATGACAGAGGAAATCAAGGAAATCATAAAAGAGATTGAGGATATGGAAAAAACAAAGATGGAGAGTAAAAGGTTTAAAGGTATGGATCATGGAGACATTCAATGATACAAGCCAGAGGAATTAACAGAAGATGGCTTGAGAGAAATGAGTATTTCCAAACCACCACTAGATGATGAGGAAGAAGACGTAGAAGAAGCAGTGCCAGAAAACAAATTGATGTTAGACAATCTGGCAGAAGAGTTTCAATTATTCAAGACTGCTTTAGACCTCTTTTACAACATGGACCTTCTATGATACAGAAACTGATATCGAAGCAAACGGCAGATGAAGGATTGATACTGGACAAAGATACTGGAGAAAAATGAAAACACAAAAACGTCAGACAGAAATTATATTGTATTTCTATCAAGTTACACTAAGTATTCCTTGCCTCTCCTGCCCCTCCTTCCACCTCCTCCCCATTTTCCACCTCTGCCACCCCTGAGACAACATACCTATCTTTTTCTCTTTAGCCTACTCAACATGTAATGAGGATGAAGACCTCAATGATTCTCAACTTCCACTTAAAAAATAATAATCATTAAGCCGTACATTTGATAAAATTAGCTGTAGTATTTGTGAGTTCACATGAAAACATAATAGCTGCATGGCAATAACCGTAAGAGACATTTTTGTGTCAAAATCATTATCATTACCTAAGTATTCATTGTGTAGACATCAGAGAAACTGCGTATCAGCCTATCATCACAGGTAAATGTTTTGTTTTTAAAGAAGTTACACTGTTTCCAACTGTATTATGAATATGACTACAATAATGTATGCCATAAAAATTTTATAATGATCTGTTCATTGGCGTATAGGCCAGGCTACTGTGAAGCAACTGTATCAATTATACTAGGCTATCATAAGGCAATCACTGCTACTACTTTGTTATCAATGTATAAATGGTTACATCTCTAAATAATAAGAATTACATTTTCACATCTTTTCATTTTTGATGTATAATGTTAGTAATGTGTATAACATCTACAGTGCTATGTATTATATGAGACAATATTGAGGTGGTACTAACAGATCACTGAGTCATCATCTAAAGAGATGATGTAAACTTAGGGTACTAATAAATACAATAGTGTAAATTTATTTTCTCTCCCTTATGATTTTCTTTTTTTTTTAATTTTTTTAACGTTTATTCATTTTTGAGAGACAGAGAGAGACAGAGCATGAGCGGGGAAGGGGCAGAGAGAGGGAGACACAGAATCTGAAGCAGGCTCCAGGCTCTGAGCCATCAGCTCAGACCCTGACGCAGGGCTTGAACTCATGAACTGTGAGATCATGACCTGAACCGAAGTTGATCGCTCAACCGACTGAACCACCCAGGCGCCGCATCTCTTTCCCTTATGATTTTCTTAATAACATTTTCTTTTCTCTAGCTTACTTTCTGGTAAGAATACAGCACATAATACATACATAAAATAAGTATTCATTAAGTATGTTATCAGTGAAGCTTCCCATAAACAGCAGGCTATTAGTAGTTAAGTTTGGGGGGGGCAAAAGTTATATGCAGATTTTTGACAGAGAGGGCAATTGACACCTCTAACCTTTGTGTTGTTGAAGAGTCAGCTATAACAAAATTTGGAGAATGTATCAACCAATAGAGGGGTCTTTCATTGCCTTAGGGCATGTAGCTCTAAAGCTAAATTGTGGATCTTATAAGTTTGGTTAAGTGTATGTCTTTGATTTGGCTACTTTAGATTCTTTCAAAGGATACTTTTCGAAAAACAAGACACATCTTCCTAGGCAGAACATTTTTATTCCCTCCATTGTATTTCTTAGCTAGATGTATAAATCATTAGGTTAGATTTTTGGCCTACAGAATATAAATTCTGGCATTTATGAAGAGTCAAGCTGGAGTGATGATACATAGTCTGGCTTCATACACAGAAATTTGGTGGATTTTACTAATCAACAATAAAAACACTGGGGGTCTATCTATTTATACATTGGAGAAACTCCATTTGAAACAACACACATGGAAGCTGAAAAAGAAAGTATGCAAAATTCAATTATTGAATGATCATACAAGAAAGTCTGAGATGAAACACTTATGAATTAAGGTTTTACCTTCCTATAAAGACACGGTGGCATAAACTGCTTTCTCCTCCTGCTCTTCTCCTCTTCTCCTGTAAGTATAACAATAACCTCTGAAAATAACACAAGTGGTAAACAATGGATGATATGAAAGTTAGAAAGAGAAAGGCAAATTGTTTAGGGACATCAGGACTGAGGGAAAACCACAGAAGCAGGACATGTTACAACACCCCATCCTACAGAAGAAGGTGACTAAGGTCCAGGAACCTTCTAGCAAAAGAAGGCAATCTAAGTAGGCTCATGCTTGCTTTATGGAACAGGAATGCAGGTAACAACAAGTCGTAAGGGATAGTAACCCTCTTCTCCACCAGACCAGAGACTCCCTGTCATTTACCTAGAGATAATAGACAACTGGATGGCACTGGAATGAAGATCCTCACCAAGTGGCGAGACAACACTGGCAACAGTGACCAGCCACCACAAGGGGCCTAACCCAAGAAGTGCTCTCTTTCCCCTAAAAGCCTGAGCAAAACTCCTCCACACCAAGAAACAGCAGGCTGCAGGGGTGGCCGATAAATCAGCAAGGAGGACCTCGCCAAAACAAAGTCCCCTGCGTCTTTGTTCCTGCACGCTTGACACTAACACCCCCTACGGCACCCCCTCAAGATGTCAGGAAGCCAGGAACCATCACGGATGGAGAATTGGACACAATAATCACCTGACACTGAAAACCTCTTCATCCCCTGAAGCCAAAGAATCTCTTCTTCCCCCCAGAATCACCAGGCTGCCCAGCCTAGAGAAAGCCCTTCTGCCCATTATTGCAGCACTAGCCAGGACCAGTGGAAACCATAGAAACAACACATAAGCCAAGCAGACCAAAATAGTACCACAGGGGCTCTGAAAATTAAATTGTCATTGGAATCATAGCCCACAAAAGTTGGCTAAGATCTGCACGTTAAAACTAAACACGGTGAATGCCTAAAAAATTAAGAGATTTTAAATAGAACACAGAATCACCTAATACCAGATTTATGCAGGACACAATACAAAATCAACTCTCTTACCAAGAACCAGAAAACTAGCGCTGGGAATCATAAAAAACAATCAAATGATACTAATACTAAGATGAATCAGATATTGAATTTGTGCCACAGTTTTAAAGCAGACGTCATAAAATGCTTCAACAGGCAATTATAATTCTCTTAAAATAATTGAAAAAAAAGAAAATCTCTGCAAAGAAATAGATATTATAGAAAAAAATAAAATTATACTACTGAAAAATATACCAGCCTAATTTGAAATCAGCAAAGATGAGAAACCACCAAAACACCCTTCAAAAGGTGACTGGATAAACAACCCAAGACACATCCATACAATGGAATCTTATTCAGCAATACAAATACTACTACTACTACTAACAATAACCACCCATTAAGTCATAAAATGACATAGATAAATGCTAAATACATATTGCTAAGGGAAAGAAGCAGTCTGACAAGTCTATGTAGTGTATAAACCCAATTATATGATATTCTGGAAAAGGCAAAAGGATACAAGACGATCAATGATTGCCAAGAGTTTGGGTAAAGGGGGTAGGGATTTCTTAGTGTAGTGAAACTGTTCTGCCTAATACGATGGTAGATACAAGACATTAAGCATATGTCAAAGCTCATTGAACTTCACAGCACAAAGAGTAAACCATCATCATTGTCCAAGCAGGCTATTTTATTTTTAGTGGCTTCCAGTACTTGATGGTGAACGGAGACCTGGCAGTGTCCCAAAGTGGAGGATCTCACTCGGCACCCAGAATCAGGCTGACTGGAAGTCAGACCTTCAGCAGCAGCTTTTAAGGTGTGCAAATAAATGGCACCATAAGTGTAAGTCCTGCTGGCCATGAGAGCCAGGCAATCTACAAGTGTCCCCTGGATGACAGTTGCAAATATTGGGGTGCAGATGATGGTATAGGCTCATTTCTAGGGGATACCACTGAGCTGAAGTGAGACAGAGGGAGAGCTCACATATGAGGTCTACTGGCATCAGGCCAGTAAGAGAACCTCAGTAAGCCCACAGATGTGTTCCAAGCCAGATGTCTGCCCCCAGGCAGAAGCTCCAGAACCGGCAAATAGGCTGCTTTCAAAGAAACACTAGGGATGTGTTTCAGCGTGCTGTTTGCACAGGCTCCTGTGGGTGGCAGCCATCCCAGAGCTGACTCTCTGTCACATTGTTACAGACCTGTGACACAGAGGAACACAAGCCCCGTGGCCACAGAGGCAGGTATACAAGAGGCCCCCCCCCCCCCCCCCCGCCCCCGGGAGGCAGCCATAGAAAGCACAGCACCAGACGTGAGTAAAAGCTCCCCTCTAGGAGACGCTTGTGTTCTGGAGGGGAGCAGAAGGAGAGCATAAAAACTGAGGTCTCTGGAAAGGGTTTGAGTCAGCCCTTAGATGAGTGTTCAATTAGAAACCTGTCCCTAAGGCTTCTTTCTCAGAAAGACTAGGCTCCTTGGACTGCTGCCTCTTGCTGTGTCCAGAGTATGGAAGCCAGCTACAAAAGCTTTCTCTGCTGGTTATTGTCCTCTGGAACCAAAGAGCATAAGCCCTGTTGGCCACCAGAATCAGGTGATCCAGAGGTGTCTCCACAAAACTCAGGGGGCCACAGAGGTACAAGCTCCTTTAGGCGAGATACCAGCAAGCTGGGATGAGACAGAAACAAACAACGCAAAGATAGCATCTAGCAGCCTCTGTCCTGAAAGAGTCACCTAGCAGGTCCCTAGATATGTGCTAAACTAGATGCCTGCGCTTCAGGTTGACAATTAGACAACCAAATAAGCCTCTTTCACATAAAGTCCGGGAGTCTTTCGTTGACAGCCTCTGCACTGGCCCCTGGGAAGATTGAATGTGAGCATGCAAGCCCTTTAAGAACAGTTTCTCAGTTTGCTACAGCCATGTAAGTCACGTGGACACGAGCCCTATTGGTTTGCAAATCTAGACATAGGGGTGCCTGAGTGGCTCAGTCAGTTAAGCCTCTGACTCTCGATTTCGGCTCAGGTCGAGACCTCATGGTTAGTGAGATGAAGGACTGTGTCACCCTCTGCGCTCACAGTGCAGAGCCTCTTGGGATTGTCTCTCTCCCTCTCTCTCTCTGCCCCTCCCCTGCTCTCTCTCCCTCTCTCCCTCTTTCTCTCTCAAAATAAATACATGAACATTTTTGTTTTTAAAACTAGATGATTTGGGGGCGCCTGGGTGGCGTAGTCGGTTAAGCGTCCGACTTCAGCCAGGTCACGATCTCGCGGTCCGTGAGTTCGAGCCCCGCGTCAGGCTCTGGGCTGATGGCTCAGAGCCTGGAGCCTGTTTCCAATTCTGTGTCTTCCTCTTTCTCTGCCCCTCCCCCGTTCATGCTCTGTCTCTCTCTGTCCCAAAAATAAATAAACGTTGAAAAAAAAAATTAAAAAAAAAATAAAGCTAAATGATTTGGAGGATTTTCTCTCAGGTACAGCACTGAAAAGCTGAAGTGCCTGATATGGGTTTTAAACCCTTCACTCCTAATAGAACTCTCCGGGTTTTGCATTCCCACTCAACTGTGGGTCAGGCACTGGGGTGGAGTTTGTGGTGAGATTGTGTCTCCACCTCTCTTATGAACTTTGATGTGGTTTTTGCACGTTTGTTCGTCCTGTAGGAGTTTCTGAACTAGTTTTCGGGGTTTTTTTTTCCAGAGGAAACTGTTCCATATGCAGTTGCTGATTCAGTATCAGAGTTCTGAATTCAGGATCTTCCTACATCACCATCTTGAAACAGAACCTGTATCCATCATTACATTTTATTGAAACTTTATGTCAATCTTCTTCAGTAGACAGTGAGAAGTATTGAAAAGAATGGAAAACATTTAAAAGGGCCCCATGAAAAAGTGCTGAAAATCTCCCATGCTTAACTTTTTCAGTATAACTTTAGGAAGACATGGTATTTTAGGCACAAGCACATGGCATTTAAGGAAAAAGACAAGTTTAATTGAAAATCAGAAAAATAAGAAGACCTAGATAATATATAAAACAATACAAAGAGATAGAAATTCTAGGTCTAAATGGTAAAAAGTAAAACAAAAACAAAACACCTGTAAATACATGATATGGATGAAAATCTAATACTGTCTCTTTCATCCTGCATCCTGCAAAATTATGAATAAGCATAAAACAATATGAGGTATAAATTAGTAAATGAGCACAGAAAGTAGAGATTGAAAGCAAAAAGTGTACATGTTCCAAAGGGGGAACAAAAACATTTGAAGGGAAAAACTAAACGTTGGGAGTGAAATTCTCTGGATCTAAAAAAAAAAAAAAAATGCTTAAGAATAGTAACAAAACTACTAACTTTGTCCTGGATACACTAATGAAAATCAACTCATACACAGTCACAAACTAATAAAATTCTGAATTATAATATGAACCAAAAAACCATGTATTCAAGAATGTAAAATCAAGTTACTTTCTCAATTTCCCAACCTGATTTGTATTCCTAGAAGTTAATGGTATAAGAAGAGACTTCCAAACCATTCCTTCTGACTTTACGCTGTTGCCCAGAAACAGACAAAAATTAGTTAAAATATGGAAAATCCTATGGAATTAGATGTTGGGCAAAGATACCTCTCAAATGAAAAAAGGGACAAGAAATTTTTCTTTGAGATAGGCAAGAAAGACATGACTGAAAAAAGATATGAATTTTCACCTACTCAAATATTTTCTCTGGAAAATGTGCGATCACAAGAATTGTGAAGATCTTGGAACCACCACGAATAACCCCAATATTAAGATGTAAGGGTAAGTATTTTAGAATTTGGAAGACATGCTCCTGGAATCTTCTTACTTTTGCAGAACCTTATGAGAAGTAGTGACCTCCAAGAACATTAAAGTCAAGTATGAGCAGAACAAATAGAAATCCTTTGGTGTCTCCCCAGCATACCTGATTCTTTTTTTTTCTTTTTACTTTTCAAAAATGTTTATTATTTTCTCCACAAATAAAAATACATAATTGGGGAACACTTATACTATTTTTTCATTGTTTAACTGAAATTTAAAGATGACTGATATCCTGTATTTTATGGGCAACCTGTCTGTACTTATACTTAAAACTGTATCACCAACTCCAAATGTCACACATTTTATCCTATGTTTTCTTCTAAAAGTTTTATAACTTTTTATTTTACAATTAGATCTGTGACCCATTTTCAGTTAATTTTTATATAAGGCATGAAGTTTATGTTGACATTCCTATTTTTATAAATGTCCAATTGTTTTAGCATATTTTCTTTAAAAGATTATTCTTGCTATATTTAATTACCTTTACATCATTGTCAGAAATAAAATGGCCATAATTTGTGTGGGTCTATTTTTTTTTAAGATTTTTAAAAAATGTTTATTTTGAGAAAGAGAGGGAGAGAACACGTCTACGAGTGGGCGGAAGGGCAGAGACAGAGAGTGAGAGAGAACATCCCAAGCAGGCTCCACACCATCAGCACAGATCCTGATGTGGGGCTTGAATTCACAAACCATGAGATCATGACCTGAGCCAAAATCTAGAGTAGGATGCTTAACCAATTGAGCCACCCAGGTGCCCTTAAGATTTCCTTTAGTGTTTATTTAAGAGCGAGAGAGTGTGAGTGTAGAGGAGCAGAGAGAGGGAGAGAGAGAATCCCAAGCAGGCTCCATGCTGTCAGCGCTGAGCCCAGCACAGGGTTCAATACCATAAACCATGGGATGATGACCTAAGCCGAAATTAACAGTCAGATGGTTAACCCAACTGTGCCTCTCTGTGGGTCTATTTCTGATCTCTCTCCTGTTCCATTGATTTCCATGTATCTCTTTGCCAAGACCACACTGTTTTGATGGCTTTAGCTTTATAAAAATATTTGAGATCAGGTATTATTCAGAACTATTTTGGTTATTCCAGTATCTTTGCCTTTCCTATGAATTGTAGAATGAGTTTTCAATGTCTAAACAAAGAGCCTACTAGGAATTTGATTGACAATAATTTGACTCTATGAATCAATTTGGGAATAGTTAACATCTCCACAAGAGTGCATTTTCAAATCCATGAACAAAGGGTAAATCTTCATTTCTTTAAATCTTCACAACTACTTCTCAAGATATCAGGGTTTTCTCTGACATTGGCAGTAGCACCAGGAATAGCACAGACAATGAATTATAATGTAGTTGAAGTGAAAGTCAGTCTAAAGTGAAAACTAGATGAAGAAAGTTGATTCTTGAAATAAGATCCACAAAAACATGAAATTACTGTACCAGGGCTCCTCTGACTGCATGGGCATCTTATGCCTACCATAGGGTTACTGAAACATCAGACTCGTAACTTAAACTTATCTTAATCAATTCAAAAATTAAAGATGCTGGCAAAGTTTCTATGAGTATCCTGGAAACTAATGAAGAAATCTAAGGAGAATCCACCTGCACTTTAGGAAAAATATTAGGCCACAGTCAAGTATGCAAAAGAACAAATTAACAAGTTGGCCATTAAAATATTTTTCTGAATAATATGAAGAAATAAAATTAATACTAAAGAGAAAAGAACATTGTTCATTAAAATGATTGCTAAAATAGGAGGAAACATTAACCACCATCTGCATTGTGCTCAGGGAAGGAAACAGACAGAAATCATATACAGAAGATGAAAGCTGTGCTGATGAAATAAAAGATTGCAATAAATGAGATACATAGTATAATGGAAAAGGGGCAGAGGGAAATGAACACTATGACATGTTTCAAAATAACATTACAAACAGATATAATTAATACAAAATAAATCAGTCATCTGGAGAGTACCTAAAGCAGCTTTCTCAGATTGCACAAAACTAAAAGGCAAAGTACAAGGAGAATAAAATAAGAGCTGATAGTTACTGAAGATAGATTTTTTTAATTTTTTTTTGATGTTTTTATTTTTGAGAGAGAGAGACAGAGCACGAGCCGGGGAGGAGCAGAGAGAGATAGGGAGACACAGAATCCGAAACAGGCTCCAGGCTCTGAGCTGTCAGTACAGAGCCCGACACAGGGCTCCAACTCACAAGCTGTGAGATCATGACCTGAGCCGAAGCCGGACGCTCAACTCACTGAGCCACCCAGGCACCCCAACAGAAGATAGATTATTAGCAACAAATTCAGATAACCGTGTTCCAAAAGAAGAGACCTGAAATATATAAAAGACATAAGATTTAAAATTTAAAATGAAGAAAGATCTAAATTTGCAGATTGAAAGGGAGTGATACAAATAAACAGGAGCATTGAATGGAAGAGAGAGGAAATGCAGACTAATGTTATTTCGTAGATGTTTATTAAGAGTCTTTGTTAACTTGTAGATTAACCCTAAAAAATTAGAGTGATAGAATCCATTTCCAAACAAATAAAAGGAAAATTTAAAAATATGTAAATAAGTTTAACCATCCAACAAATACAGAATAGGATAACATAATGAAATAGAAAGCACAAAACAAGATGACAGGAATAAAGCCAACTGTATCATTATTCACATAAATTTTAATTAGCTAAAATGATCTAATACAAGACAGAGATCCTCAAATTTTTTTAAAAGTCCAAGCATGGGGGCGCCTGGGTGGCTCAGTCGGTTAAGCGTCCGACTTCAGCTCAGGTCACGATCTCTCAGTCCGTGAGTTCGAGCCCCGTGTCGAGCTCTGGGCTGATGGCTCAGAGCCTGGAGCCTGCTTCTGATTCTGTGTCTCCCTCTCTCTCTGCCCCTCCCCCGTTCATGCTCTGTCTCTCTCTGTCTCAAAAATAAATAAACATTAAAAAAAAAAGTCCAAGCATGACTGTTCATAAGACTGGCACCTAAATAAGATGGCAAAAAAGGTGGAAAATAAATGAATAAAAAATTCACGTCAGGTAAATGTTAAAATAAAAGCAGGTGTTGACAAAATAGGTCTCACTACAGAAAGCATTAAGTAGGACAAAGTAGGATATTATACACTGGTAAAAGAAAATCAATTAAAATATACAAATATAAAAGATTTTTAAAATTCATGAGCATTTATTCACATAGCCAACGTATTTTTGTTAAAGAAAATATTGACTATCAAAGAAAAATTTGAAAACTATGCAAAAGTAAGAAATTTGAGCAGATCCTTCTCAAAAACCAGTAATTCAGATAAATTAAATAAGGTTTTAGAGGATTTTAATAACAAAATTTAACAGACAAGTGGAAATAAAACATAATCTATATCTGAAGCTAGGGTAAAGACATATTTAGACATTTGCAAAAATTGACAAAGGATGTCTTGGGGTGCCTGGGTGGCTCAGTCGGTTAATCATCCAACTCTTGATTTCCACTCAGGTCATGATCTCACAGTTTGTGGGGTTGAGCCCCAAGGCAGGCTCTGCCCTGACAGCATGGAGTTTGCTTGGGATTCTCTGTCTCCCTTCCCTGCTCGCTTGCTCTCTCTCAAAGTAAGTAAACATTTTTAAAAAACTGACAAAGGATGTCTTAACTAATTAAAAATACAGTAAAACTTTGGTTTGCAACCATAATTTGTTCCGGAAACGTGCTTGTAATACAAAGCACTCATATATCAAAGCAAATTTTTAGAACCGTGGCTCAATTTTGATCGTGTGACATTTGGCATCATGTACTACTTGTATTGCAAGACATCGCTCATTTACCAAGCTAAAATTTATTAGAAATGTTTGTTCGTCTTACAGAACACTCACAGAAAAAATTACTTGCAATGCAAATTTTTAGTGTAATCACATTGTACCAACCATGTTCACACACGCCACAAATCAACAAACTTAGAAATCATTTTTAAAAAGGCCATTCCTAAATTCCATACAACTTAGAAATTAAAGAAAGACATTTCAAATATATTGCTCCTTAAAGAGAAATTGAAGAAGAAAGTGTATTTAGAAATAAATTGTACTTAGAAATAAATGATAATAAAAACACTACCTCTGAAATGTAGCCAACATTGTATTAAGAAGGTAAAATATTGACTATGGCGGATTAAAAATAAATGAATTATGTTAATGAAATATAAAACTAGAAAGAGAACCGTAAAATGAGAACAAATAAAACTGAATGAAAGGACAAATGTAAAAGCTGAAAATTTAAAAATAAAAAAGCAGAAAATATCCATTAAAAATGAGTTATTTCAGGGATGCCTGAGTGGCTCAGTAGGTTGGGTGCCCAACTTCAGCTCAGGTCATGATCTTATGGCTTGTGAGTTCGAGCCCCGCATCGGGCTCTGTGCTGACAGCTCAGAGCCTGGAGCCTGCTTTGGATTCTGTGTCCCCCTCTCTCTCTGCCCTTTCCCTGCTCATGCTCTGTCTCTCTCTCTCTCTCTCTCAAGAATAAATAAACGTTAAAAAAATTTTTTTAAGGATTTAAAAAATTAGTTATTTCTGAAAACTAATTAAAAATAGGGGTGCCTGGATAGCTCAGTCAGTTGAGCATTTGACTCGATTTCATGGGTTTGAGCCCCACATTGGGCTCTGCTCTGACAGTGTGCAGTCTGCTTGGGATTCTCTCTTTCTCTCTCTCTCTGCCCTTCCACCAAGATCTCTTTCTCTCTCTCTCTGCCCTTTGCCCAAAATCTCTCTCTCTCTCTCCCTCCCTCTCTCTCTTTCAAAATAAATAATAAAAGATAAACATTAAGAAATGCATGTTCACAGCAGCATTATTTACAGTAGCCAACACATGGAAATAACCTAAATGTCTATCAAAGGATGAATGGATAAGGAAGATGTGGTAATATATACAATGGAATATTATTGAGTCTCAAAAAACAAGCGGGGGGGAAATCTTACCATTTGCCACAACATGGATGAACCTTACAGGTACTATGTTAAGTGAAGTAAATCAGATAGAGAAAGACAAATACTGCATGATCCCACTTATATGTAGAATCCTAAAAAAAAAATAATAAAAAATAACCAAAAACTCATGTAAAAAGTGATTAGACTTACGATTGCCAGAGGTATAGAGTGGGGGGAGGGAGAATTAGAGGAAGGTGGTCAAAGGCTTAAAACTGCACTTAGAAGATAGGTAAGTACAAGGGATATAATGTACAATATTGGGACTGTACCTAACACTGCTGTATGGTATATAAGAAAGTTGCTACATGTGTAAAGCCATGAATTCTCTACATAAGGAATTTTTTTTCCTTTAGTCTTTCCTTCTTTCTTTTCTTTTTATTGTATTTATATGATGTAAGCTGAACTTACCAGGGTAATCATTCCACAATATATGTAAATCAAACCACCATAGTGTATACCTTAAACTCAGTGATGTATGTCTATTTCTCAATAAATCTGAAAACAAAACCCTGAAATTTTGACAAGTATATCTGAAAGAAGACAAAACATGAGATGATTACTCTATCATGAGACTTCTATGTACAAATTTAAGCCACTACATTTGCCCACATATAGTGGACAATAGTCTAGAAATATAAAAGTATACAAAATTTTCCAAAATTATAAGTGGCAAATCTGAATAGATCAATAAAGTATAAAATAAATAAATGTTTGACACTAGACATTTTACTACCATTTCATGCTTCTATAATGTATTCAAACACAAACATCAAGGAACATATAACTGTCATCTTATACATAGTGTTCCCGAAGTTCAGAAAAGAGTAAACTGTAATCTCCTTTTAGGTGGTTAGCACAATCTTGATACCAAACCTGGACAAGACTGTACTACATACAACAATTACTAAAACTTGTGCATAGTAATTAAAGCAAAAATCCTAAATAAAATATTAGCAAACTAAATTCAGGAAGATTTTAAAATAGTAATACAGTGAAAGCCAGTCAGATGGATCTTGGGATGGCACAAACATTTGATAATATATCTCTGTAGTTCATTTCTTTAATAGATTGGAAAGGAAAAATGTCAACATCTCAGTGATATGAAAAAGTACTTGATGAAATTCAATGTACCATCATTATAAAAATGCCTAGCAAACTAAAGATAAAGGAACATTTCATTAGGTTCATGAAGGGTAACTGCAAACACACACACACACACACACACACACACACAACAAAAGGATCATATATCTGGTAAAATTTTGGAAGGATTTTTATTAAGGTCATGACTATATTAAAGATACTGTTACTATTACGCATTTTAATCGTGACTCTAGTCAATATAATAAGCAAAGAAAAATTATAAATAGAAAGTATAATTAATGGAAAAGAATAAATAAAACTTAACAGTTTGAAAATTCTATCTGCATTTTTTTAGGTTTCTGGGAAGACACATTACAAAGAGTGGCCGAAGAACAAATATAATAAAACTCACTGGACAGGCTCAATAATAGGGTGGGGATGACAAATGATAAAATTAGTGAAAATGAAGACAGATGAATAGAATTCACACCATCTAAATAATAGGGAATATGCTGAAAAAAATGAACAGAGCTTCAAAGACCTGTGGAACAAAAATGTGTAACATCAGAATGGCAGAAGGAGAGGAGAAACAGAGTGGGGTTAAAGGAACATTCAAATAAATAAAAGCTGAAAACTTCCAAAATGTGATGAAAGACACAAACTTACAGATTCATAAAGGTGAGTAATATCAGACAGAATCTGTCCAATGAAATCCAGTCTAAGACACATAATTAATATTCTGAGAACAAAAGTCAAAGAAAACTTGTTGAAAGCAGCAGAGAGAAACAACACATTATCTCTTTTAAAAAACCAATGGAGGGGCGCCTGGGTGGCGCAGTCGGTTAAGCGTCCGACTTCAGCCAGGTCACGATCTCGCGGTCCGTGAGTTCGAGCCCCGCGTCAGGCTCTGGGCTGATGGCTCAGAGCCTGGAGCCTGTTTCCGATTCTGTGTCTCCCTCTCTCTCTCTGCCCCTCCCCCGTTCCTGCTCTGTCTCTCTCTGTCCCAAAAATAAAAAATAAACGTTGAAAAAAAAAATTTAAAAAACCAATGGAGCACCTGGGTGGCTCTGTCAGTTAAGCGTCCAACTCTTGGTTTCTGCTCAGGTCATCATCTCACGGTTCGTGCCCTCAAGCCTTGTGTTTGGCTCTGAGCTTGACGGCATGGAGCCTAAATGGGATTCTCTCTTCCCCCTCTCTCTTTGCCCCTCCCCTGTGCTCTCTCTCTCTCTCTCTCTCTCTCTGTCTCTCAAAAATAAATATTTAAAAAATAAACATTAAATTTAAAAAAAAAAAATCACCAATACAAATAACACAACACATTTCTCATTTGAAACCATGGGGGCCAAAAAGAAGCTACAAAAATATTTCAAGTGCTGAAAGAAAAGAATCGTCCATTTTTAGTAATAGAGAATATAAAAACATGCTCACATGAAGAAAAACAAAAAGAATTTGTCACTAGGAGATCTATCCTTTTTTTTAAATTATCAGCTTTACTGAAGTATAACTGAAAAATGAAACTACATATTTAAAGTACACAATATGATTTGATATACATATACTTGGTGAAATGATGACTTAATCATTAATTAAGACATCCATCACCTCACATACTTATCATTTCGTGTATGTGTGGTCAGAACAATTAATGACTGTTTGTTTTAAAGCAAATCTTAAGTACATTATAGTCTCATGGTATCCATTACATCCCCAGAGCTTATTTATCCTATCACTGAAGGCTTATACCTTTTGACCAGCATATCTCCCCATCCTTCCTACCCTCATGCCCCTGAAAGCCACTATTCTACTCCCTGCAGATCTGTAGTTACATTGAAGGTTAAAGGAAGTTTTTTAAACAGAAAAGTCTCAAATAATACAAAAATAAGCATTTGCTAATTCAAGAATCTACATGGTAAAAAAATCTCAACAAATTAGATATAGAGAGAATATGCCCAAACATAATAAAAGCCACGTATAAAAAGTCCAGCTAACATCATAATCAATGAAGGAAAACTGAAAGCTTCTCCTCCAAGATCAGGAATGAGATTAAAGATGCTTATTCTTGCCACTTCTATTCAACAAACTACTGTAAGTTCTAGCCAGGGCAATTACAAAAGAAAAAGAAATAAAATGCATCCAAATAATAAAAGAAGAAATAAATTTATCTTCATTGGCTGATGACATGATCTTCTATGTACAAACCCTAAAGATTCCACAAAATAAAAAAAAGAATAAACAAATTCACTAAAGTAGCATGAAACAAACATCAGCTGTGTTTGTATACACTAACAATGAACTATATTAAAAGAGAAATTAAGAAAATAATCCCATTTACAGTAATCTCAAAAGGAATAAAATACCTCTGAATAAACTTAACCAAGGAGGTGAAAAACTTGTATATTAAAAACTATAAATCATTAATGAAATTAAAGAAGACACAAATGAACAGACATACTGTATTCATAGATTAGAACTTATAATACTGTTAAAATGACCATCCTATCCAAAGTGATCTACAGATCAAATGCAATCCCTGTCAAAATTCTCATGGCAGTTTTTTTAAAGAAATAGGAAAAAACAATTCTAAAATTCATATGGAACCATGAATGACCCCAAATATCCAAAAAAATCTTGAGAAAGGAAAACAAAGCTGGAGACATCATACTTCCTGATTTCAGAACATATTATAAAGCTATACTTATTAAAACAGTATGATACTGGCATAAAGATAGACATATAGACCAATGTAACACAATAGAAAGATTTTATTCCATGCTGGCATGGAGCCCAGCATGGGGCTTGAACTCATGACCTTGACATCAAGACCTGAAATGAGATCAAGAGTCAGACTCTTAACCAACTGAGCCTCCCACGTCCCCACAATATAACATAATAGAGAGCCCAGAAATAAACACAAGCACATGTGGTCAACTGATTTTTCACAAGGGTACCAAGAATACACAATGAGAAAAGGATAGTTTCTCCAACAAATGGGGTTAAGGAAATGGGATACCCATATGGAAAAGAATGAAACTGGAACCTTATCATACACCGTACACAAAAATCAACTAAAAATGAAATAAATTTTAGGAGCACCCAGGTGGCTCAGTCAGTTGAGCGTACAACTCTTGATTTTGGCTCCTGCCATGATCTTAGGGTCGTCAGATTAAGCCCCATGTCTGGTTCCATGCTGAGCATGGGGTCTGCTTGAAATTCTTTCTCTCTCTCTTTCTCTTTCTCTCTCTCCCTTTCTGTCCCTCTCCCCTGCTTGTGCGTTCTCTCTCTCTCTCTCCATATATATATATATATATATATATATATATATAACAAATTTTTAATGAAATAAATTTTATATGTAAGACCTGAAACAATAAAACTCAGAAGAAAACAAAGGAAAAGCTTCATGATTTGCTAATGATTTCTATGGATATGATGCTACAAGCAAAATTATACAACTGGGAATATTCAAACTAATAAGCTTCTGCATAGCAAAGGAACCAATCAAAAGAATTAAAAGGCAACCTACAGAATTGGAGACAATATCTGTAAACTACATAGCTGATTAGGGGTTAATATCTAAAATATGTAAGAAACTCCATCGACACAGTAACAACTAAAACAATCTGATTAGAGTGGTAATGAAGTGGTAGATAGGTGGCATCATACATTTCTCAAAACTCATACAATGTACAACACAGAGAGTAACCCTAATGTAACATTAGGACTTTAGTTAATAATGATGTATCGATATTGACTCATCAGTTGTGACATATATACCACACTAAAGCAAGGTATTAATAATAAGGAAAATTGGGAGCGGGGGTGGGAAGGTGTGGGGAAAGGACTCGCAGGGAGTATGTAAGAATTCCATATTGTCCAATTTCACTGTAACCTAAAACTCCTAAAAAAATAAAGTGCATTAATTTTAAAAATCCATCAATGTATACATCTAGAAAAAGTAAAAACTAAACCAAAATGTTATAACAATGTATGATAAACTATTAAGTTAGAGGACACAAAATCTACAAGGAATATAACCGAATCTAAGAATGAGGTAAGGATTTCCCAAAGAGCAGGAAAATGGAGATTATGAGATGGTAGATTATGAATAACCCACAAGGAGGAGAATCAGCAAGCTTGGCATACAAATAAAAGGAAACACTATGTATTTAGTTAAAAAGAAAGACATTTACTGTGTAGTATATAAAATAATTCTAGAGTAATTGTGACAAGAAATGAGACTGGAGAGTTAGACAGCATTTGGACAGTTGAAGTATTTGTAAGCAATGTGTACTGCTCAGAGTTTTCCAGAAAAACAAAACCATTAGAATATATAGATAAGGGAAAGAGAGAAAGAGACAGACAGACTTACTGTAAGGAACTGGCTCATGCAATTATAAAGGTTGAGAAGTCCCATGATCTCCCATCTGTAAGTTGAATATCTAGGAAAGCTGGTGGTATAATTCAGTCTGAATCGGAGTCTGAGAACCAAGACATGATGATTTGAATTTCAGTCTAAGAACCAGAGGTGAGATGAGTTGCTTTCCTGATGCAGGCAAGCAGGAAGTAAAAAAGGGCCAATTTTCCTTTTCTGCCTTTTGTTCTAGTCAGGCCCTAAATGCATTGGAGGAGACTCAAGCACTTTGAGGAGAACAATCTCTTTTAGTAAAATCAGTGATTCAGATGCTGGTCTAATCTGGAAACACCCTCGGAGACACATCCAAACCAATGTTTAATCTGAGTACCCCAGGGTCAGTTAGTTTGCTCCTAAAATTAACGGTCACAGAATGTTTAGGATTTCAAGCTTCATCCTAAGGGTAATGGGAAGGAATGGAAAGGTTTTAAATTTTTTTTAACGTTTGTTTATTTATTTATTTTAATGTTTATTTATTTTTGAGAGAGAGAGACACAGAAAGACAGAGCATGAGTGGGGGAGAGGCAAAGGGAGAGGGAGACACAGAATCCAAAGAAAGCTGTCAGCAGACAGCCCAACGCTGAGCTTGAACTCACGAACCATGAGATCATGACCAGAGTTGAAGTCTGACGCTTAACAGACTGAGCCACCCAGGTCCCCCTTAATTTTTTTTATTTTTTGCCCGGGGGGGGGGGGGGAGAGAGAGTACATGCAAAAGCAGGGGAGGATTAGAGAGAGAGAGAGAGAAACCCAAGCAGGCTTAGCAATGTCAGTTCAGAGGCCGACGTGGGGTTGAATCCTCCAACTGTGAGATCATGACCTGAGCCACAATCAAGAGTCATTAACTGACTGAGCCACCCAGGCTCCCCAGGAATTTAAATAGGTAAGTGAGAGGCACCTGGGTGGCTCAGTCAGTTAAGCGGCCCACTTTGGCTCAAGTCATGATCTTGTGGTTTGCGAATTTGAGCCCCGCGTCGCATTCTGCCTCCCCCTTTCTTTCTACCCCTCCCTCGCTGGAGCTCTGTCTCTGTCTCTGTCTCTGTCTCTCTCTCTCAAAAATAAAGAAACATTTAAAAAGTATAAATAGATAAGTGAAATAGGGAGATCTGTATTTTAGAAAGAAACCTGTAACTACACTGTAGAAAATGGATAGGAAGGTGTGAGAAGTAAGGGAGATGATTCATTTTCAGAAATACCAAATAAAAGCTGTGCTGT